>NC_137697.1:59261967-59551967 GCF_964034855.1 Anser brachyrhynchus
AATATCTTCCATCCTAGATCTGGAAAGCGGAGGATAGAAGTGTGCTCTGCCAAAATTACAGACAGTTTTAGGCTTGGCCAAACCTCAACACAGCAATGTTGAGATTGAATGCTCTCCCTGGTACACATTTGTATATTCAATCAACAACCTTAGCAGCTGTTTCTATTTGAAACTGGCACACTGCATAGGTCACACTGCTGACAGCATCAGTCATGCTGGGGCTTCAAGACCTTACTCAGCAGCTGTCTCTGCCACTTCTGTTTCATAGTGAGTTTTTAAATTATCAGTTCCTATGTTACTTTTCTGTAATCGGTTATTAATGCAGTCAATTGTGATGGATTTTCTTAGGCATTCCCTTTCACTGGCCTTTTCTGCAGCTTCTGTGAAAAACTCTGCCCATTTTGGGCTGTCATGGGCTTTACTTCCTCCTGTCACATAAAAGCTAAGCATCCACTAACTCCAGCCAGTGTCAGCAGCACTCCAAAAACCTCAGATAAGTCAGAGGCAGATAAAGGAGAAGGCATTAACATTATAATGAAGGTTCTCTAGGGAAGTGTGCCCTGCAGAAAGAGAAAGTTTCCTGAGTACATAAGGAAAATGGCTGGCTGGCAGAGCTGAGCTCAAATATCCTTGAGCAAGTGCGAGGATATTTGTGTACAAAAGCAAAACTGATGTTCCCCCATAAAGATAATCACTCAGTCTGTCACAAATTTATGGCCCGACATAGATACAACAAAGTTTTTTAGAGTTTTGCACTGATTTCATAACAGATGCAATAAAGCTCTAAATTGTTATGATGTCTTTAATTTTTCTCACTTCTAGTCCTTACAGCTTGCTGCGGTAGCTGTAGGAGTTAAGTGATTATAGCAGTAGAGACCAGAGTTAAAAAGCTACATTTCTAATATTTGTTTCATTCGTAATTCCTCATGCTTAAGCAGCTAGCTGGGCATGTGTGTGAACTGGGACTGTACCTACACAAACCAGTACAGCAACATACAGAGGCCAATCCCAGCCACAATTTTTGCTTGAGTGGGGACAACAGTTAATATAGCATGCCCACCATAAAGCCATGCCAATCTCACAGATTATTCCAAATTTTAGTATCACTGAGTTAAAACAGAAACATTGAGGGTTTTACAGATCTGCTCTTGCAATGAAAACAAGTGGTTTACTAGCAGGTTTTACTCACATTTAGTGAGTATTCTTTGATCAGTACTGATTTGTGAAATGCTTTCTGGACTGTATTAAACATTGTGTCTAATTTCACACCTGGCCTCAGAACAGTTTACTCTAACACATGACAGTATCTGTGCAAGAGCATACCTGTCTGTACATATATCATCTCAAATAAGTGTTCTGCCAAAATAAACAGTAGGTTTTTGTGGGTGCAAGGTGTGATCTTGATACAATTTTAGAGGAAAGGATATGGTGGAGATGCTCAACACATTGCCATGTTTCCACTGATCTCTCCTGGTATCTCATATTGAGTGTACTAAGTTGTGTGACACTGGGATAAGAACTAGTTGTAGTCACTGAACTAATTGACACAAACATCATTTCTGTCTAACTTGATGCATTTTACTTAGGTTTTTGACAGGTTTTTCAGGCTTGTAACACTACCTCTGGGCTTTAGGACTACTTGTGGTCAGGTCGCAATCACAAATACCGCAGAAGCAGAATTCACAAGCCACAAGAAGAAAGAGAGAATTCAGGAGGATTCAAAGCCCATCATTTACACAACTGTCTTCATTTTTAATTTTCCTGGGTTTTAAAGCAATACCTGGAGCCAGAAGAACCTCAGGGGAAAAACCTTACAAGCAGAAGCAGATGAGACAACAGGGCAAGTAGATACTGCTGGTTAATATTTGCAGGGACTGATCTGACAGCCTGCTTGGCGTTCCTAAAAAGCTGTGCCTGTAGCAGTACCTTTTGGCCTCCAAGGCACTGGTGTTGTTGTTCCCAGCAGCTGAGACTGTGATGGGAACCTGAAAAATACTCTGCATAGATGATTTGTAGGTCTGTTTGAAGACACTGATTGCTTCTGTATTTGGCCAACAAGGAACATAAAGTGAGAAGAATTTCTTTTTCTTAGATTGTTAACTACCTTAGAAGTATGAGCATGGGCATTATTGATTTCTACATGCAGTAGAAAGAAAGCAGACAAAGTTTGGAAGTAGCCAAAAGTGAAACTGAATCCAAGGAACATTGTGCCAACTGGAGTTGTGAAGGCCATATCAGCAAGTATCCCAGGGTCAAACTGGGATTGATAATTTGTAGGGTTTGTTTGTATTCTTGCTTGCTTTTCTTGAGATATCAGTCTTGTCCCTTTCAAAGCAGAAAATGAATGCAGAGCGCTTTTGATTAGTTCCTGCACGTTGGCAGAACAGTGAAATATCAAGCTGTTATTTTCAGTGAAATTGGATGGGCTATCAGGATGTAAGAAACACAGTCACTTACATGTAGGTGCAGAATGCTTATACATGCATAATGTAGTATCAAATATGCAAGGCACTGGAGGTGGCCTAACTGGAAAAGCTCATGGTGGAGGCAGGACAATGCAGCAGACCTGGAACTGCAGTGGGGGTTCAGAGGACGTCACTGCTGCCTCCAGCACAGCCATTGATTTGCTGGGGGACCTGTGGCAAGTCACAAAGGCATCTCCCTTCCCTGCACTGGGAACATACACTCATTGTGTGTGCATAGTGCTTGGAGAGGTTGGGTGGGTAGTGCCAGGTAATTGCTGAGTGCCATAGGAGTGACAGAGTTGAGAGTCAGCATTCCGCTAACCACTCACTTTGCAGCACACAGGTCGAGTAAGTAGTCACGTCTGTATTTGTGTTTGAACTGCTGTTAATCACACCTATAAAATATGTGATTTAGAAAAAAAAATACACAAACATATGGAGAGTTCATGTATAAGTACCCTGTCCTTGCTAGGTAACACAGACTGCAAGCCTGGAGGTCACAGCAGTCCTTAGTTAGACGATCAGCAGAAATATGTTCGGCTGAAAAACAAACAAATACTGTGGGGCAGAATAGAGAAACTGAGGTGTTCTTAGCCCTCACAAACAGTATCTTGTACCAGGCTGGAGCACACTTTGGGCAACTGATAAGGAAGTGCAGGAATCCATAAAATGGGCTTTTTTCCTCAGTGAAATGTGTAAGTAAGGGTAACATTGTTGATTACATGTGTGACACAAATTAATCTGCCTTACATACTCTTCCTAAATGAGAGGTGTGCAGAAGGGGAGAAGCTTGGTCATAACTTAGAGAGCTCTCTGGCAGCCTGGGGAAAAAACTACATTGAGCAGTAAACTGCGAAGTTTCAGAATAATACAAGCAGGTGGGACTGTTAATAGTGAAATTTGCAAGGATGATTCATCAGGAGACAGACCAGGACAATTATATGTTTTTAGCTGTGTATGAATACAGACCAAAATCTAAAGGTCAAGGCCATGTTACAAGTGGTTTAAATGTGGTGAGAGTAATATGTTCACAAAGCCATCTGCCAAACAGATGTGTGACAGTGCAGGCTGTTCTGTAGCACTGCTGCTGCTAATAACAACCACAGCTTTCCACTTTTTTGGTGTATTTCCCATGGGTACCAGTTCCAAGCAGCATCCACTTCACACATAAATATTTACATGACACTTCTGAACTCCATTCACATCAGCAATCCCCAGCACTGAGGGAGCACTGAAGATTGCTTAAAGCTTTTTTTGTCCATGCTGCTCTCCTCCTTGCTTCCTGGCTGATCTCTTCCATACCCACCGGAGAGGGAACCTACAGTGAGCTGCAGGACTCCAGGGATTTGCTCTTGTCAGAAGGCATATATCTGTGTGGCAATGAACACACACTGTCAGTGTCCTATAAATAAATAAATAGTAGTTATTAGTCAGGCAAAACAAAATGCAGATTGTCACCCTTTTCAGATGTTTAGCTGAATCTATGCAGAGAGAGGCATTAAACCACAGAGGATAGAAAAGTCTATTTGGTAGCGTGTTCTGGATTGGCATGTGGTAAGGCTGGAACACGTCCCTCAAGATCAATATTCTCCTTGGAAATAATTTCACTGTGCAACCACACCACTAAACAAACTGTTATATGCTCTGAGAGACCTTCTCAGGCAACCTTCTCCATTTCCAAGCTGAGGTATTTATTGTTTTCCTAGTGTCATTTTGCTATTTTATTGTAGAACTCCAATAGGACTGATATGCTCCCTCTTTTCCATCATCTTACCTCTGACATCTTTCAAGAGGTATTCCCATTAATTATGTTTTCTTTCAGGGAGAGAAAATCTGGATCCTGACTATTCCTCTAAGTCAGATGCATCATACGATTTATTAAGGTGTGCCACCCTACTGAGAACCTTTAGTATCCTAATTGTATCCTGAAGTGTTGATCATAGTTAATGTACTTGACAGGGTACTAGGAGTTGTTTAATCCCCACCCTCATCCCCCTTTTTAATTTTTTAAAGATTATAGTCCCTCTATTAACCTTTTGTTTGTTTGTTTGTTTGTTTGTTTGTTTTTCTGTGAGAGCAATACAGTAAGCATTCAAATGAGTGCACCATTTGATAGGACCCAGGGATAACTCATGTGGCAAAAGAGCATGTCGTTAGGCACATGGGCTCTCTGACGATGCTGGTGTGAGGTAATAGTAGAAGTTCACCCACCTGGAGAACACTACTGCCCAGAGATCCATGGCTTCTCCATTATCTCTGTATGGCCTGAGTGGCTCAAAGGACACATAGTGGGGCAGAAAGTCCCATTACTTTATGCTTATGTCTGATTTTATGTTGGAGGCACATATTAACACATCTACATGTACATATTAGCATTTCAGTACCTCCTTCAGTACAAAAGCAATCCTCCTAACACTCTACTTTTTGTCTGCAGCATTAGATCTTACTATGCATGAAGGTCACCTTGTGACTTCTCCCAAAGCTGGCTAAAATTACCCTGAAGGACTTTTTCTATGTATCAGTGTCCCATCTGGCAAAGAGCTGACATCATGTCTCTTCCACCTTCCCCAGCTGCGGGCGTAGGGCACGTGGCTGTGGGAGAAGGATGTGTGGAAGTGTAGGAGTCCACGCACCTGGGAACAGCTGAGTTTGATGGGGATCTGGCTTGATGAGTTACCTCCTTGGGGACCATGGTTTATCTACACCTCAGTATTTGTGGTTTTCCTTTCTATTCTGCCTTCAGTCTCTTTTTGGGTGCACTGAATGTGATATGAGTGTCTAGATGCTTGGTTGTTTTTCACATGCCAATTGCTCCTGTCATGTTTACACTAACTCAGATTCCTGCAGGCCTAAAGGGACAGGCAGAGTGCTGTGTCCACAGCCATAAAGTCAAAATGAAATGCTAGGCCTTTCAAATCTTTCTTTAATTGTCACCTCAGAAGTTAGTCTTAGAAATATCCAAATAATAAGTTATCAAAATATATTTTAACCCTTTCATTTTGTACAGCTTTTACATTGCTTTGCTTTTATCAGATGAGATTTTACTTTGTAGATGAAGCAGCAGATGCTAACGATGTCCTACCACTGCTGCTGGACCACTTGTGTGAGAAGAACTGCTTGGTGGCCACGGAGAGAGCTGCTCAGACTGAGCCTGTTCCTGTCTGCTGTATCATGTCACAGGCAATCTGTCTCAGAAGTAAATCCTAGTCCAAGTGCCAAATCCCATAACCAAGTACACACATAGATAACTTGACAAGGTTGAGCAGGTCCCCCATAAAGCAAATATTTGTAGTCTCAGACTCCAAGATATTGAGGAGAATGTTACACAATCCCTATCCCAGGGCTGATAGCTATCCTCAAGACATATTCTTTCAGGAGCCTACTGATACATAAATATGGTTTCAAACACTCCTGAAAATAACCTTGCCTATCATTCCTTATCTAACAGCTCTATCTTATCTCTTTTTGTTGTGCAATATCAAGGTTCTTTCCTTGTATTGCTATATCTAGTGTGCAAGAATAAATTCGAGAAAGCTCTGGTCTACCTTTTCTTTCTTCTTACATACCTAACCTGCTACTGAACTTTGAGAGTCCAGTCAGAAGGGAGAGTTGTATTTGTAAATCTATTTTAAAGAGTGATTAAAATATTTCAGTTTTATTTTTGTATATCAGGAATATGAATTAGAAGTTCAGATATGCATTTTGTCTTCTTACAGACTTAGATTTACTTTCTGCAGGAAGGAAAAATTGAAATATTCTCAAAAATGATTCCAAAGGAGAAAGGGGAGGAAAAAAAGAAAAAAAAAAAAAGACATTTGCTTGGGTGATAATCAGCAAAGAAAAAAGAACAATGGTAAGGTAATCTACAGATGCTTTTGTGCCTCCCCAGTGCATCTCCTGAGTCACAATGCAAAGGAACTAACAGTAATCCAAAACACGAACATCCAGTTCTTCTCAATGCTTTTCATCCACAGCAGCAAAATTACGAAAGTTTCAGTCATAATGTGCTTCCCAGTGAATCAGATGATCCTTCACAATACACAGTTCTTCTGAAATAGCCTCCAGCTGACCCAAAAGGTGGTCTGCAAGTAAATGTTATACAAAATTGTGTTAGATGACCTGTGTCATAGCTGCCTTATGTGACACATGCAGTCACCTAAGCCTTCCTCATGTAGGGAGAGCTTTGTATGGGAACCTATATAATGGAAGCAACATCTTTCCTTAGAAACCTGGGCATGTGATATACCCAATGCATTTCAGTGTGTTACATAATTTTGTAGAACCAGTCTGCTATGGGAAGCAAGATATAATTAAATTAAAGTACCTTTTATTGTGTGTAAGAGCTATTTGGGAAATACAATTGTGGACTTTATGTCAAAAGAATTGTTGACTTTTTACTTAAAAATATAGGCAACACCCACTGAGTCTCAGATGCCTGTGCTAAGAGCATATGAGGATCACGTTTTTTAATATCCGTAACAAGTAGAAAAATACACTTTAAAAATGAGTTTGGGCATGTTATTGTGCACAAGACTTCTAAAGGGCTGTGTTCCTATTCCTATTCAAATCTGCACTGTGGGTGGTATAACCAACTTGGCCTCTTGTGCTCCAAATTCAATTGCTTCTTGCTTAAATTAAAATAGATCTTCCCCTGATTACCAAGACTAGTAACAGGAATAATTGTATATTTCACTACATCTGCACCACTACTAGTAGTGAATATAGTTGAAAAGTTGATTTTAAGCAGTTAATGTTACATTTTAATTTGAAATGACTGAGCAAAAGCCAGTTGTCGAAAAGCCAGGGATGGATCAGTATTACAAATTCTACGCATTGCTTGCAGAACTTCTCCAGAACACTGTGCACTCCAAAAATATTAATGACATAGCCATATCCCAGCTAGTCTAAATAAACCAGACCAAAAACACTTGGTGCATACAGAATTAGGGAGTTTAACTGCTGTTATCATTGTAATTGCCTAGATTATAAACAGACTAGAGCATAACAGTATTTATATTTTCAATAAAATACCATCCAATATAAAGATCTATATAAAAAAATTAAAGCTGCAAAAAATCTTAGTTCTCTTTTGTAAAATAAAAGTAAGAAATAATCTGATATTGATACAACATTTAATTAAATAATCTAATTTGACTTGGAAT
This sequence comes from Anser brachyrhynchus, assembly GCF_964034855.1. Classification (NCBI taxonomy): domain Eukaryota; kingdom Metazoa; phylum Chordata; class Aves; order Anseriformes; family Anatidae; genus Anser; species Anser brachyrhynchus. Next base: position 59,269,595 of record NC_137697.1, read on the forward strand.
GATAGCTTGCATTTTTGCCTAATGAAAATTTTATGCCCAGTCCTGAAATGTACAGGCCTCTAAGTCTCACTGGTACTAGCAAAAGGTTGGTTTCTGGATACTTTTTAAAGTTCTAGCTATATAAAAGTAAGAATATAACACCTTAAATTAGTATTGATGTGGATCAGGAAGAGGAAAATTAAAATCTTCAGTCCAAATAATATGTTTCATTAGTCTTGGAAGCATTATCATTTTCTTGGCTTTTGTGAATATATTAAATGTCTTCCAGAAAGTTTCATTAAAGAAGAATATTAGGATACTTAATTGTTCTTCCATGATATCTAAACAAAATCAAAGTGAAGCTACACTATCTGCTCTAAAATACATCAAACATTACAATGCTTAAACAGCTGCTTACATTATCTAAATAAATACATGGGCCTTTGCTTTCTTACTTTTTATTTGTTTTTACTGATGCAGTTTAAAAATACACTACCATAAATTTAAATATACACTAAAATAGTAAATGTGCTAAACTAGTCAATTACAGAAGTTATTGTCCCAGTAAGATGATAATATTCGTGTCATGTGAGGCAGTTGTAGGAGACAAGACTCACCCTCTGCCCTTGCATGTTGCAAATCCTTTACAGGTACTGACTGAGCCTCTGAAGGGAAAAGCAGAGAGGGAAATAGGAAAGGGAAGGGCAGCTGGTAAAACACAGTCAGAGCTGATAGGAAAACGACCACCATACAACACAGCGCCTGCCTTTGCCTGGAAGCTCGCACCAGGACAGGACCAGAGGAACGGACTGAAAACATGCTAAGTACACACATGTGCCAGGTATCTCCTTCTTACTGGCCTATACATCTAGCAGATGTTTGCAGAAAAGGGCTTCACTCTTGTCCGCTCCATCACGTAACTTCTGCTATGAATGGCATCTGTTAATTTCACTTACTGATCTCTTTAACAGGGAAAAAAAAAAAAAAAAAAAGCTTTTATTTTACCATCTGGAGCCCTTTAAGCTTTTTTCCTTCTGGGAGATATTTTTTTCCAAATGGGTAAACATGTCAATGCCCTCATATCCTTTCAGCATTTCATTTTCTGGGCACAAAATAATAAAAGTAGTCAGATGTGTAGTTATAATAGGCGTTCTTCATACAAGACCCTATTCGAATTATCCTCAACTGTTCAGAGGATTTTTGCTGATGAGGTGTTGTCAGCCCTCTTCAGCTGGGCAAATGAGGGGAGAGACAAATGTCAGCAGTTTTAGCTCCACGTTCTTCCTCTTGCTTTTGTCAGCACTGCAGCAATAAGCAGAGGCCCTGGCAAAGATCGGGGCACTATTTGTTAGAGCTGGTCTACACTGGAAGTTTTGCCAGCAGAAGTATGCTTTTTTTGGCTTGGGCTCATAGACCAGCAAACATTTGGATACTAATGTTTCCTGAGAGAGACAAGGCACAGGCACGGACCAAGCGAGGGTACATTTTTGGCTTTCAGAGCTTAGGTCTAACATGAAATAACCTGGAAGTTAGGACTGAGATAGGCACGATGGGCAAGTAGGGCTCTCGAGAAACACAGCAGAAAGCCCAGGTAGATGTTCAGGCAGTTCTCACTGGACTCCAGCCCAGGCAGCTGTGTCCCGTGGTGCTGTCTGGAGTCCTGTGTGCCGTGAGAGGTGGCCTTGCAGACTCCATCCTGCATTCTTTAACGTCAGTAGTAAATCCATTAACTCCAATGAGGGTTGAAATGAGCTTGTAGATAATGTATGCCAGTCCTTTACCATTAGGTCAATTAATCTGCAAAAGTTCCCCGAGGGAAATTGGAGCTCTGAAATTTTAAAGAGAGCAGAGCTTCCCAGAATAAACACTTCGGACTTGTAAGAATGTTCCGTTTGCCAGTGCTTCTGCGGGAAATTATTTTTTAAAAATATTTATCTTTCTCTGCTCTACACCAAACAGCAAAGAATTTTTTGTTCTCAGTTTCTATAAGGGTTTAATGAAGTGGCTAATAAGCGACTTGTTGCACCCCCACAGGAGCAAGAGGTCTGCTGCATTTCAAACGGTTGTAATGGCAGCAACCGGAATACTTGTTTCTCTCGTTCCTATGCAACTTACATCATTTCCAAAGGAACAATGAAATCCTGAATTTGTAACAACTTGTAGGCTTTTTCAAATTTCTGGGAGAAAAGGCAAAGAGGGGACAGACATCCTGTCTTTTTTCTCCAAACAAAAAAAAAAAAATCAATCAAGAAGCAATTCAATTTCTGAAGAAAAATGGCTGGGAAATGGATTATCAAGGGGAACCTCTATAGACAGGTTCTATCGACTGCTACAGGGAACAGCCTAAGACATCCCTTTAAGCTCAGAACTTGAGCGCCAGCAGAGCAAGAAGTTGGAGGCCAAACCTAGCTTTCCTTAGTAAAACAAAAAAATTACTTAGGCTAAATACTTGAATATGGACTGTTTTGATTCCCTCAAAACTGAATGCAGTTTGTGGCATGTGTATAATGATACACTTCAGCTCAATTTTTCTGCTGGCTTAGGAGGCTGTAAATGTGCTGAGTATCTTCCTCTAGCTGGACCGAAGAGCCAATAACAGAGTTTTAACATTTAGGTATATTTGACACTTCCCTAGTCTCACAGCATGCATTTCCGGGGCACTCAGTGGGCTTCTCTGATTTAATCAGCACCGTCTCTTGGCTGTTATGGTCCTGTTGACATCTACACAGTTGGTCTGGTTATCTCTATAGCTGGCAACTAAACAATTAAGGGCGCTGTTCTGCATGTGCTAGTGTTAAGCCCTTGGGTACCGACAGCAGTGCAGCTGCAGCAGGATGTACCTGACACACGCAGATCTGCTAGAAATCCTATTTGTGTAGCTGAAACCTGAGGAGTCACACTAACTAATTTCCCTGTGGTTAGTTAGAGCTGGTTTAATGTTAGCTGGCGGATTATGGACTGCAGCCACAAAGCGAGCTGATATTTACACAGACAGGTGCGGTGTCAGTGAGAAAAAAATGAATAAATAAATAGCCATGTCTATTCAAGTGATGCCTCAAATGTTGTGGCATGGGAGAACATATCAGGAGGGCCTGATCCAACACCCTCTGGATGCAGCAATGCTTTTTTCATGGCTTTATTGCAACATGTCCTTAGACTCAAGTAGTAGCTGGAAAGCGTTCAAGAAATGTTACTTCAGCAAATAATAATAATCTCTACCTCCTCATAGCATGCTTATATAATTGTGATATGAGTACCAGATAAAGATACCTGTGATTTTGCATCTCCTGTGCAAATAAATTCATGGGACCTTACTAGAATTACATACATGAGCTTCAGACATGCTCACACAGAGACTTAGCCTGAGTAAAAGCTAGGACTGGTAAAGCAATTTGAAACTTGGAAATTGGAATGCATATTGTTACGGTAATGCCTTTCCTGATTTTGTATATAACTTTTTCTCATTAGAGAATTTCACTGATTGTCAAAAAATAGTCTGTTTCTTAGGTTAAGAGAACACAACATAAAAGTGAATGAAGTATTAATCCTTCAGATACCTGGACCTAAATGCTATCATACTGTTCTGTCCTTCTCTTCCTAATGGGAAGACATTTCAAATGAACTTAAATATGTTCTCCAAGTAATCTACAATTGCGATGAATATCATTGCACCGAGACTTTAGTCTTGTAACATTTCTAAGGGATGAATGTTGGGATCTCTTTAAAAAGGCGTTTTCATGGTGTACCTTTCAAATTACACACAGAAGTTGTGCTATAGACACAATTTCACCTGTTTCAGCTGCATATGCAGCTCCAGACTGTGGGAAAATACCTCTTCAATAATTCAGAGTGACAAATTCATGGCTTAAAAAACAGTCTACAAGTTTTGTTTCCCATATACACTTTTGATAGTTTTCCCAATGTAAATAATGGGAAATCACTGTCCACTGGGTCAAAAAGAGGAAGAAAGAAGTCATCAGTTCTGAAATTCCTTGGCTGTGGAGCTGTGAATGCTTGCAGCCTGTTCACTCAGCCCAGTGGTTTCAACATTGTCACTGGCAGTGGTCTGGCAGCATGCAGCTTGCCTCTGAGAGCCCTGTGGATGGTCCAGAAGATGACAATTAATTGTTGGTAACACCACCAGTACATGTTGGTGGGCACTGACCTGCTATCTAACCTATTTGTATTCTGAAGATGCTTAGAGCTCCATAAATAATGTTTTAGGGGTCTGCCTGTAATGGTTACATATTTACTCATGACTAGGTGTATTTATTTTTATAGAAAAAGGAAGGAATTAAACACTGATTTTCCAACAAAAGAAACGTCCTCAGCTAATGGGGAAACCATGAGGACCTGCCACAGGAAAAAATCTTAAGCATGTGTTTATTGTTTAGTTTTAAGTATGTGTTTTCCTTTCCATACTTTCCATCCAAACAAAAGGAGTTTTTTCTAAAACAATGTAGAATTTGCTGAATGTTGTTGGTCCATTTCAGAAGGTTGATGAGCTCCTCTGGAAAAAAAAAAAAAAAAGCTATTTAGGAGAATCACAGGAAGAGCCTGCAGTAACCCATGCACCACAGAGCTGTTGGCTTTAAGTGGAAAAGAAATATGTAGAGTGTGCTAAAATAGACCAGCCAGGCAAAGCCAGCCTGGGGTGAATGTGCGTGTATATATGTATCGCACATTTAGTCAATGTCAGTTCCTTTTTCTTGGGGTGACAGTTTTGTATTGATTTTTTTCCAATGTCTGTTATTTATGTGGCAGTACTATTATTATGTGGTATTATTAATTTTGTAACATTATCATTAATGTGGTATTATTATGGTATCGCTAGTGTTATTATCACAGGGTATTTTTCCAACATTTGATATTTAGTAAACCATAGGCGCAATTATGGTTTACGATTGGCATGCATGTGGCTAATCCATCCCAGAAATAGACTCTGTGTAGGCGGGACTGCTTGTGTGCTGCTCTCTGCAGACCCACTAGGCTGTTTCCTACTGGGAAGCCAAAAGGAGGTCACCATTTGTTCTGAGCGAAGATGCTCCTGATGTGATTCCTGATTTTGTTTACATCACAAATGCATTCCTTATTGACACATATAAAAGGCAGGACAGAAGCAAGCCCTGTGCTTTTGAGGTGGGAAAATGAAGTACCATTCAGCTACGAAGCTCAGATTTGCAGAGAATGAACTTCGCACAAGTACAAACGTATGTTTATCAGATGGAATGTGCATCAACAAGTGCCATTGCCCAACTTACCTTGCTTTGATCGCATCATGTCGTTTGTGAAGCTTATCTAGAGAGTGAAGCAAGCGGTTGACATAAAGTGTTGCCTGAACATAGAATGAACTTTGATCAGCTATAAGGGAACACAAGCAGGTTACTGGAATTGTTCACATCATGAACCCTTTATTTTTTTTCTGTGGGGATCTGACACACTTCAAATTAAACTGAAATTAAGAGTTTATATATATATATATATATATGTATATTTCTACAAAGCATTGCAAATGTATATAAACCAAGAAGAAAGCAGAAACTTCAGAAGTATATACTTCAGTGACTAAGCAATCTAGATTTTGCCATTTCTGTATCTGAAAATTCAAGAAACTTGATTTTTGGAAACAAAGCTCTCTGTGTGAACTGAATGGGCCTGTATGGCTTTTTTGAACAAACAAAAGTAATGGTTCAGGCTGAATTTGAACTAGCAACGACACTATATAATTGGATTTGGTTCCATTTGATTTAGTTTTTGTTTTTTACTCCTCTTCAGCTGTTCTCTCTTAAAAATGGAAGATAGATTCATTCATAGAATATATGACTGGGTAACCCACTAGAACATGTAGTGTTTTTTGTTGTTGTTGTTGTTTAGTTTAGTTCAAGCGTGAATGTTTACTTTCTTCCTGAGAGATTTAATTTCCATCCTGAGAGATTTAAAAGTCCCAGAAGAGAGGCTGAAAACCACTGTGACTCTTCCAGGACTGGGGCCGTTGCCAGCCAAACCACCTGAGAGGTTTGAGAGGGACCCCAGCTCCTCACGTTACTGCAGTCAAGACTTAGGCAGGGGCTGTCCTGATTTCCCCAAGGTCATGAGGCTCCTGTGTTTTTCGTGCTCTCCTGAGAAGACCTTCTTCTCCTGAGAAGAAGGTTTGATATCCAGGATACATGCTGCAAAGCTCAAGATTCGAAGTTTTCTGGGACACTTTTGCCATCTGCTTACTGTGGGATAGGTCTCATCCCACCAAAATGTAGTTCAAACTCAGGGTATCTGTGCGTTGTGGCTGGTATCAGGGCCACCTGAGGACAATTTCATTCATTTGAGAATTTCTGGGGCAAAAGGGTCCCTCGGTTCTGGCCTCCCTCTATGAAGCGAGCAAGAATGAACAGGCAAAGGCAGTGCCAGGGCTCCCTGCACACGAGGGGCCTGCCCAGAGCAGCACGTGGCTGCTGGTGAGCTGGGTGGTGTGGTTGAACTGGGATGGAGCAGCTGGCAGACAGCAGAGAGTGGCACCTTGCATTTATTTATGGTTTTCGTGATGGATTTCTTACCATGCATGAATAATTTTTCAATTATTTGGGCAGCAGGTACTTTTCAGAGAAAACAAAGGTCCTCATTTTCCGCAGGGTAGTGTGCCTGTTAACATTAGTACATCTGTCAGAGACTCCTGCTTAGCATATATGTCCTCTTTAATGTTCGAAGTGCAAGAAGCTTAGCAGATTCGAGAGGACACCAGCATAAAAAGCATTCCTCGTTCATCAGTGGATACTTAGGAAATAAACAGGACACCGGTGCGGTAGGAGAACAAATGTTACAGCCACATGACCTCTCTGGCGAGTCCACATCCACTTCATCAGCCCAGCACAGCCTGCCCTTCTGCAGACCCCCTCTGGAGACTTGCATTTCTCTGTGGCGTCGGTACTGTGGACGCAAACAGGCTATCTGTCCCTGCCTCGCATTTCATTTAACACCAGCTTTGTGCAAATGGAAACTGATGATTCACAGGGATTGTTCTGGGCCTGGTTCATTAGAGTGTGGAGAAAATATCACAGTGGCTGTTCCAGAGAGGGCAAAATGATGTACCCTGAGTAAACACACTGTACTGGCTGGGGAGCTCCCTGCAATAGCTCAGCTTTACGCCTCCACGTGCATATATCTCTTCTGCCTGACTCCGAACCGAGCTTATTTATGTCAAGGCTACTTGTGAAAATGAAAATGCTGTTCATCCAAAGTAGTCAAAAAAATGCATTGAGCTTCTGGCTGGCACAAAACCAAGGCCTCAGTGCTTCGCACAAAGTGTCCCCAACTCGTGAGTAACACACACAATATGACAGAAAGTGACAGCGGAGTTTGGCATCAGAAAGCTTTTACATAGTTTGGAGTCTTAATTATCAGAAATCCCACCCCCCCCCCAAATGGTGTATACACAGGTATATCTATGTTTGTGTTATGAATTTGGGGCACCAATAGCCTAAATAATTAACATTTGGAAACAAAGGTAAGGAGGACTAATGTAGCAATGGTAAACAGAGCAAAGAGGTGCCCTGAAGTGTTGCAGGGTAGCAGAGTGGAAAACATATGCTGTGAAACACATACAGTGCTTGAAAACACCATATGTTGCTTTGCCAAGACATCTAGCTGTGCCACTTAGCCATGCTGAGCATTGGTCATGAAGCAAGTTGCTCTGCCGGGAGGGAATCGGAGTTAATGATCCTGCCTTTAAACAGGCTTCCCAACGCAGGAGCCCTCTCTAACCACAGACCTTCATTCTTGTAGCACAACGGGGGCCGTCATCCTTGTTAGGACTTCTTCTGTGATATAAATTATAAAAATAAGGTTTGTGAGCCTAGGTGTGAAATGATTCCTAGTGCATTTTGTAGAATATTACTACCTCGAGAGTCATTGCGAGGCTTGATGCCTTTTGGTAAAAAGAGTTGTGCCCTAGCGGCAGCAGCAGTCCTGCTCAGAGCAGGAGGCTGGCCACCAAGGTGTCTCCCAGCCCACATTCCTACTCCATGGGCAAACAACACATCTGGGAATCCAGCTAGGAAGATTTATTAAAGCATCATACAGTGTCTTGATTGATGCTGCCCTTTGCCCCCTTTAGGCAGATGTTGCTATTGCCAAGTGGCTCCAAATCTGCCAGATGCATCCCAGGAGTATCCTCCAGTGTGACTAAAATCCTTGTGCACAAGGGACATGCAGGCACCACTGGTGAAGAGACCCTGGCAGAATGTCAGCGAAAACATTCATCAACAAGCATCAGCAATCACTGATGTGAAGAAGGAGATAACATATACCCCAGCACTTAAATGCAATCCTGCCACCTGTAATGGCATTTTGCCTTCAGAATTCAGTAACCAGTGGAGAACCTTGGCACCCCCAGCTCCCACATGTTCCCCTCTCTCCAAAGGAAGCCTGAAATGCAAAGAGATGGAGAGAAAGCTTTGTGGGTCTGAACTGGCAGTTGGAAGAGAAATCAAAAATACTCAGAGAGCAGCACAAAAAAAAATCAGTACCTTGCCAAGATTTGAATATAAATAATGACTTTCTGCTGTATTCTGCCTAAAATTCTCTTTGCAATTTCTGTCAGACAAGGTTTTAATATCTAATTCATCACATTAATTTAGAGATTGAAGTGAGGAAGTTAATGATAAAGTGTGTCTCCTTTTGGCAACATGAAAAGGAAAGGACTTGTAGAAGGTGAGGTGTATCCTGAGAAAACATCAGCTTAGTTCTCAGCAATGGTCAGAAAAGCAAGGGTAGATCTGAGTTGTTCAGAAGAAGGTAAAGGACTAAATAGGGAATGCCATCATGCCTCTCTATGATGCATCTGCATCCTGAACAGTGCATTTGGTTTGAAACAGCTCAGAAGGAGTCACTGAATCGAAAAGTTACGGGGAAGATTGACAAGATTTTTGAAGCTAGAGTACAACTTTTCTACAACAACAATTCAAACAACTTGGAAACCTTCAGCCTGGCAAGGAGCAGATTCAAGGGTCTGTAAAATCTTGAGTGGCTTGAGGGAGCTGGGCATTATTCATGTTCTCTTCTGACACAAAACTCATAGACATTGACCAAAATAAGCGTAGGCAGGTTCCAATGAGCAAAAGGAGGTGGGCTATTGCCAAAACACAGAATCACAGAGTGGTTGAGGTTGGAAGGGACCTCTGAAGATCATCCAGTCCAACCCCCCTGCCAAGCAGGATCACCTACAGCACATTGCGTAGGATGGCATCCAGGCTGGTTTTGAATATCTCCAGAGAAGGAGACTCCACAACCTCTCTGGGCAACCTGTGCCAGTGCTCTGTCACCTGAACCATAATGCACAATGCACAATTAACTTTTATGACTTCCTGCTACAGGATTTTGTGAATGATAAATGCTTTGGATTTCACAAGATAACTCAACAAATCCATGGGAAAAGTCCATCTAAAAAAAAGCCTAACTAAACACAAAAATCACCATAAATATTCACCAAGTTTTTCAAGCTCTTCCATGTCCTTTCATCCAGACTAAAACAACTCTCACTAAAGGATATCTGTTGATAGTTTGAAAGACACTGTTTAAAACTATTTTGTTATTATCAACGCCTAACTTGTAGTTAGTTGGTAGTCTGTCTATTTGGGGAAAATACTCATTATTTTCAAAAGACTTAGATGATGAAGAAAAGAGAATATTCCCATGCAAGGCTTCCCTGCTTTGAACGTTAAGACAGAGCACAGCTGAGAGACCTTTGCAGGTTATGAACTTTCAGCTTTACCTGTCCACTGCTATCTCATCCTGTCAGGGATGTTTCTGCTTGAAGTTACACCTCGAGTCTTGCTAACGTCTCAACAATTTCAGAGGATTTTTCATTCATATTCCAAGTTGTAATGGAACAGAAAATGTATGTGTGGCTGAACTATGATGTGAAATCTCTAGTATCCAAGGAAACAGAGAACACACACGGGAACTCATCTTCTAAAAAGCTAAACCAAATTATCTGTGTCATTTTGCTTGTCCAAGGGACTTATTTTCTCACTCAGATAAGCCAGTGTAAGAATATGAAAAATGTCAAAGTGGAACCCACGCTGCAAAATTTAGATCACGGTCTCAGGCACCCTAGTTCTTAACAGGATTTTCATCTGCAGGTATAATTTTTGCCCATTAAAATCACAATAATGAATCACAGACTGATAATTTGTCTCCATAGAGCTGGATCATCTCTTAAAATGAGATTATTGCAAACAGCTTGAGACTGGACATGTTTTCATGCAAGTTGCTAGTTCAAGCCCACCAGTAGTGAAAAGAAAATCATAATTAGGTTGGTTAGACAAAAAATAAGAAGCACTGGGGAGAAAATACTGACATAGCATCCAGTAAACTCAAAAGAAACACAAAAGGACAATTTCTCCTCATGTTTTCACTTCAGTTTACTTGCTGCCACCGAGAAATTAGAACTGCCAAAATGCTCAGAAAAATGTTTTAGTCTGGAGCTTTCCATTGCAGCAGGGTGCTTGTGTTACACGTACAAATGAGAAGAAACTTTTAGTAAAATGGTATGGATAACTAGCTCCTTTAATTTGTTTTGTGTAACTGAGCAAGGCCTGGCAATGCTTTTTGTTTTGTTGCTTTTTTACAAATGTAAAACCATCATCATTATTGAGAGTTACTCTTTCAACGAATATTCAAGAGCAGACAAACTCTTAGGCATAGGGAAAGTGGCAAAAAATACAGCCCAGGAGCTGTCTGTGAGTCTCCATAACTTATTTTTAGAAGTAAATAAGAAAACAAGAAGAAATATAGCATCTTAATGCTAATCAGTGTAAGAAAAAGATGTCTTCCTTGTTTTAAAGCACTGTGCTTTAGTATTTCCCACAATGTGCACTCACACATGGAAGACTGCATGAACACACACGAGCTCTGCAGTGTGCCTGAGACTGGCATATACAGTTAAAATTTTCTGTAGAGAGATTTTTAGGACAAGGGATGAGAGTATAATCTACTAAAAGACCAGTTTGCCCAAGTACCTGCATGTCTTTTTGTGGTGTCACCTGCGGGGTGAGAAGTAGACAGGGCGAGAGCTGCCCAGCCCTGGCTCTAGGCAGACCTGGCAAGTTTACACACACACATATGCCTGTTCATATGCACATGTATGCATACACTGTTCTCAGGCAGACGGCAGAACACAAGCCTAAAATGATCTCAATATAAACACAGTATCTCTACAGGCACAAAAATTGCATTGGCTTTGGGGGGAGGAGGGTTGCCATCAGGTGGCCAATCAGCACTGGTGGTGGTGTGGTGCACCTCTGTGTGCCCTCCATCCATCTGTTTGTGGGCAGTCATGCAGACACCTTGCAGGCATACGACAGCAGGTGACGAGGTAGCAGTATGACTCTCTGGTTGCAAGCTCAGGAGTTGCCAGGCCTCCAGTGTGAGGGAAACCTGAGTATCTACTGAGGACTGGGAATTTAGGAGGAGGTAGAAGGAACTTCTGCTATTTTCATGACCTTAAAGTGAATCCCTTTATTCTGTCGAGGAGGAGTTGTCAAAAATCAATGATTTTTGAATGTTCTGGGCTAGGTTCTACTTCATTTGTGAAGAAGAAAGCAGAGATCCACACTGCACAGCCAGGACTTCCCTGGTCAGTTCTCAGATCAGTGACCAGCTCCAGTAGCTGTGTGGATACAGATGAACCAAAATGTGGAACTAAAACCAAAGCAATTAGTAGTCACCCCAGGGTAATTGCTTGGCTTAGCCCAGCCACTGTATGACTTTGAGTCAAAAAATGCCCCATTGCAAAGACCCAGTTTGTGCAGGGCGCTCACAGATGGGAGCTGGCAAGCCCCATTCTTAGAACACCACCACTTAAGGAGTGGTGGGACTGGGAAACTCCTGTTACTGCTTTCTGTGTTCAGGAGGAGAGAATATCCAGCTCTGAGAAGAGCACCAAGCTCACCCAGGGGCAGCCTGCTGGGTTCATTTGGGACCAGCTCCTGCAGGCCCTCCTCTCCAGGTGTGTGGCTTTGAGACCCAGTAGATGGCTTTCTGTGTCAGCACACCTTACAGACACTGCAGGAGGCCTCAGTTCGACTGAGGATGGCTTTCCTCATTTTCAGAGCCTGTTTTCAACCACTTCTTTTTGTCATTCAGCCCTTTCTCTCACTTCTGCAGCCAGAAGAAAGTGCAAGTGGCCCTGAATTACGGGTGGTCTCACATGTATCGTCATTTATCCATTTCTACAGTCTGCTGCATCTGAGTGAGCAGCCAGAGGTGTGTGGTGGGGCCCCAGTGTGAAGTGCAGCCTGTCAGCACCTCAGGCACTCGGCTGCCAGACTCTGGGTGTGGAAACCCTGAACAAAACCAGGCAGAAACACTTCTGAGAATGCGGGCAGGAGCTGCAGCAGCTTTGCTGTGAGTGAAGGCAGAGCATTGGTACTGCTGTTCTCTGGCAGCAGGGAGCTGAAGGGGGGAAGACGAGACTCTGCCCTGTCCCTCTCACCATGTCTCTTCTCACCTGGGGCCCCAGGAGGCATGAACAGAGCTGGACTCACCTCACTGTCCTCGCTGATATGTGCATCTTCCCTGAGCAAAACACAAAGGAGAGGGGTGAGCTGCATGCAGCACAGCCCTCTGACTGGTGCAGATGAGCACTGCTCATCCCAGGTGTTTCAAAATTGTAAGACCCAGCAGAATAATATAATTAGCTAGAAAAAATATCAGGAGATTAAAATAAAGCTTGGGCCCTTTTTAGTAGTTAGCTCATATTTTATTATTATTATTATTTTTTAACTTTAGGGTGATGTTTGGGTTGTATTTCCTAGCTTTTTTTTTTTTTTCCACATCTGTGACAAGAAGAAATATGCTTTTATTTTCTCATTAAAAAACAAAAACAAACAAAAAAACCGACACTGTCACTACTTTAATCCCCTTTCTCGTCCTGAATAAAGTGAGATTCGGGATTGGATTCTGGGTGGGATATCATATCCCCGTCTCACTTGCAATGCCTGAAGGCCAGCCTTGCAGCAGAGCACTATCACCTGTACTCTGACACTCCTCATAGCTGCTCACCTTCCCAAATAAAAAGGGAAGCACCTCATGAGCTGAGATGATGGGTGACCCACATGATGGAGCAGCACTCCCCATCTCATGCTTTGTGATGCAGAGGTTTATTCCCTCCTCTCTCCTACCTCCTGGACTGTTCCTTTGGGAGTCGACAACATCCAGGTGGGCTTTCACAGCTGGGAAGATGTGCAGGCTGCAGACACAATCACCATGTTGTCCAAAATGCCTTTCCTGCTGCTTGCATGCACAATGCACTGGTTTTGTTTGAAGTGTTTCTTTCTGGCAAATTGAATGCCAATAGCTGTAAACTCTCTAACAAAATGTGACATACTCAGCATCACAGGAGCCAAGCTTAATTAGGGAAGAGGGAGGCTGTTCTGCTGTTATTTGGGAGCGGCAGGAAGAGAACAGGCGGCTGAGAGCTGAAGCATGCTCCTACCTGGAGATGAACAGTGCACGGCACAGGAAAGAGGGAAGCTGATGGAGTGGGATTTTGCTCGAATTTTCCAAGCTGTGCAGATATTTTCTGACCTTTTCCAGCAAAACTTCACTGTCATTAAAGGACTCCTAATTAGGATACATAGCAAGGCAAATGTATGCTGACTACAAGGACTGTGCTTACTTATGAGCATCATCCTTCATCTGCATAATATATTTAAAGCAGTGCTGATTAAAGCCACCAAAAATAAAGCTTCCCCACACTCTACTGTATGATGACTCTATTACCAAGCTTGAGGACCAGACTGAGACATTTTAAGCATCACAAAAATTATATGCATAGGGAAGTCCTATAGGATTTTACTGAAATCCATGCTTTTATAAGCTTTTGAATCACTCTGTGGAATTTGTCAGGGACTTTCCCCAGCAGTGGCACTGACGTAACATACTGCAGCTGCCCCTGGGATGTAAGTGTTGGCGTTACCAACATTGCAAACTGGCATTACTGAGCCTGCCAGAGATGTTTCTGGACCCAGGAAAAGTTTATGTCCCCCACCTGCCTGACAGCACACTGTGTTGGCAGCTTCAGGGTGGTGGTGGGTGCAACCAGGAGTGTCGCAGCACGGGTCGTGGAGGTGACGCTCAGCCTCAGCCAGGGTTTGGCATGGACAGGAGCTAGATAAGGGAGAGGGGCTCCCAGAGTTGTGGCAGTACCTGGCTTCCTGGGGACAGGAATAGCTGTTTTCAGATGACAAGAAAATGTGTCAAGCAACAGAGAATTTGCAGGGTGAGGGAAGTCTCACTGTAGAATGACGTGTAAACGACGTGACAGTGGCTGCCTGCTTTTCACCTTTAGAGCCATGGCACTGAGCTTGCTCATTATCGTTTTGTAAAGCGCCTGGGAATGCAAAATAAAAGTACTGCATAAAGCTGAAATCCATTCCTTTCAGTGCAGCAGGCGGAAAAATGTCTGTACAGGAAAGCCACGGGTGGTCCTTTCCTTTTTTCCTTATGCCAAGTGATGAACTGGGTGCTTCTTGCAGAGGCAAATGGATTTTACCGGAGTCAGCATGACTCCCCACAAGAATAAACTTTACTCTCAAACAGGAGGAGACTGACGGGTAAGGCCAAATGTTAGATAATCTTTGCCACCTCCCACTCCGTAAAACATTTTTCGTACATTAAAAGCAGAGGGAGATTAGAGGTGGTAGTGAGTGCCCATGAAATATACAAAGCAGGCTCCCATTTATTATACTAAATTGCAGTAATTTATTATACTGAATGTCTTTGACAAAAAACTTTAAAATCTAAAGGCTTAAAACCAAGACAAACTTTCTGACAGCTACCGATAACAGCTATGGCTGAGTCAGTAGTCAGTCAGTAGCAGTGTTTGGTGCTTTTTCTTGGGGAGGGATGGTGGGAAGGGCGGGGTTGGTGATTTTTTTTTTTTTCAACATCCAGTTAAAAACAAATCTCAGGAAGGGAAAAAAAAAAAACAAAACCAAAACAAACAAAAAAAGCCCTTAGTGATTTTTCACTCTGCGACAGCATGTGAATAACTCCACTGAATAAAACCATCAGACTCGGTGGGGAAGGGCTCATACCCACTGCAGAAAGGAGCAGAAATTGATACCCAAGGTGCTAAGTGGGTTTAAATCATTAATAATTAGCACCATGCATCAAGGGAATAATTGCCTGTGTTAGCACATGCATTAGAAGTTTTTTTCACTTTTATACCATGAAGGATATGATATGAAAATTACTTTTTAGGCAGAGCTTTGACAAGGGATTGAGGCAATCTTGACGCACCCTCGAAATAGCAGGAGGACTGGAAGAAGTGTGGAGGAGAGGGAAGGAGCGGAGCATTTTCAGACCTGCTGCAACTCTCTGGCAGCCTGCTCTGCTCCAGTCCACAATTATGCACAGT
Source organism: Anser brachyrhynchus (assembly GCF_964034855.1). Taxonomy (NCBI): domain Eukaryota; kingdom Metazoa; phylum Chordata; class Aves; order Anseriformes; family Anatidae; genus Anser; species Anser brachyrhynchus. The sequence continues at coordinate 59,284,989 of NC_137697.1, forward strand.
AGTACAATTTTGTCACCCACCACTTTCCCATTCCCCAGTGCATACAGCATACCAATCACCTGCTGTGGTGACAGCCATAATAAATTTACTGTCACTTAAAAAAAATAAAAAAGGCATCAGAAAAAGGCTGTCAGTAAAAGGCAGTGAAAAAGTCGAGGGAATTTGAAGTCTGGGAGTTTTTATTAGGTTTCTTTCCTTCTGTCTTCTTTTTTTTTTTTTTTTTTCTTTTTTTTTTTTCCTTGACATCACTTTCTAGACACTGACATACACAAGTGTTTAAAATTATGCACACTTTTTTAATGCACACTTTTTCTTTGCCTGCTATCAGACATTTCAACGACACTGTTAACAACGTTGGCACTGCCAGGCTAAATTGGATGAGACAGTGAGAGAGACAGTCTGCTGGTGTAGACTGGTGCAGTCCAGCTGAAATCAAGGGAGCCGTTTCAATTCACACCTGCGGCGCTGTTCCTTCTTCTAGAACCATCCTTCTTGTTCCACACATCCCAAAGCCCTTTTGAATTCAGCAAGTGAAAGCAGACCAGGGGTTTTCTGGCCCACCCTGGGAGAGCTGGAAGCAGAGACTTGTGGAAGAGACTGCTCCCAGTGTTAATCACAAACAGCCAAGTGCATCGTTTTTGGAGTGAGGGTGTTGGTGTCTGCCCGCTTGTGTGGAGCCCTTGCAAGAGAAAGACCCTGCAGCTTTTGGTCCTCAGGGGCTCATAAAGTGCAATGATTTCAGATTTGCATTTTGTTGGCAGGAAGAAACCTGGCATGGCAGGATAGCTCAGTCCCCTGGGCGCTGTACAAACCCAGTCAGGCTGCAAAACACCTTCTCTCTCATAGCTACAGCTCTGCAAAAATTACCCAGTCTTCACTGACAAGTGATCCTGTTAGCTGTCAAACTGCCTCACATGTTCAGTACTCAAAATCTGAAATAAAAGGGTATTTTAAGAAGGTAAATGCATTCTAGAGATGAGAAAAGCTATTTTTACGTATCTAATTAGTCACACTTGATAGTAATAATAGCATTACTGGGGTTATGTTGTTATTAATATTATGCAAAGTACTAGATATCAGTTGTGACGTTATCTTTTCTTTTTACCACTAGACCAGAATTCCACCAAACAATATTTTAGCATGTAAACTCTTTTTTCATATGTTAATTTTACCTTTGTTCTGTAACGGCTAAAATGTACTTATGTTAGAGGAGCAGGAAAGAGAAGAAATCTTGGCAAAGACCAAGGTGTGAGACAAAGGCCCTTCACTGGCAGAAAAATAGTGACTGTAGTGGATGGGGTTTTCTTAAAAATGTTAATTTGCACAGCCAAAAATCTTTGTTTAGCACTGACACCCAAATAAAGGCAGCACGTACACTAGCAAGTGGCTGTTTGGAGATATTTCCCCTGGTCCTCAAACTCTGGCAGCCCATCTGGGCCTTCAAAATTTCACATCATGTTGGTCACACCACATCATTGTCTGAGGAGCTTCCTCCAGACTTAATAAAAGTGGACTTCAGTCTTCATCATGTTTAGTTTAAGAGCTTACCCTTTGCACTGAAAACAAAAAACAAACAAGACAAACAAACAAACAAAAAAAACCCCTTCTCTTTTCTTGGAAATAATATTTGTATAATAATTTGTATAATAATTGTTACAGATATTTATGCCTTTGAGCAAAGATTTGACTTGTGTTTTTTAATTAATATTATTATTTTGTTTTTGTGTGCTACTCTGCTTTTGTTTTAAAGGGGCTTGAGAATCTGCCTCAAGTTTTGGGCTATCTAGAATTTGGAGAAAGTCACTGGAGAAATAATAGATTTAGCATCAATACCAAGGGATTAGAGACAAACTTAAACTGAAGAATATTTGCTGAGGAATTGTGTAGTACAAGAGAAGTACTGGGCAAGAAACCTGTACACATACATTTTATCATGGCTGGAACTCTTCATTAACTCCAACTGTGCTGCCTTAATGTCCTCAACCATCTACATTAGATGAGTGCAGTTAGTCACTGTGCACTTCTTGTCACATGCCAGCTCCTTCCTTTCTGTTTTATTCTTCACTATGTGAAATCTTTTACAATTCTATGTGAGAAGCGGAGACGTATTTTTGTGGTGTATAGAAGAAACATTACATAGTATCCTTTTTACCTTGGCTTTATTCACAGCCTCACTGAACTGTTGAGGTTAGCAGGGACTCTGGACTAGTCTTTTGGTCCCTTTTGAGCTTGAGTTTGGTCAGCTTTTTGTTCACCTATGCAGGCTTCCCAGTATTTTTTCCAGACTTTCTGCTCATTGGAATGGACCTCTCTTGAACTTGGAGGAGATGGTCCTTGAAGATCAATAATCTTTCTTGGGCCCTTCTTCCCTCCAGGGAGTTCTTTTATCCCATGAGACTCTTCCAAGGAAGTCTCTGAAGAGAACAAGTCTGCTTTCCTGAAATCCAAGGTTATGATCTTGCTTTCAGACCTGTTCCCCCTTCTCAGGGTCCTGAATAACTCCATCTCACAGTCTTGACCTTCGCATTGCCAAGGAGCCCCTCCTTGCTGGTGAGTATGAGGTCCAGCAGAGCATCTGCTTGATTGAACATGGGCTGTTCAATCACTTGGGTCAGGAAGATATCACTGATGATCTCCAGGGACCTCCGAAATTGCTGAAGTGGACATCAGGCTGGTTGAAGTCTCCCATGAGGATCAGGACATTTGAATGTGAGACTGCTAGCAGCTGTCTACAAAGGCCTCATCCACTTATCCTTCCTGGGCAGGTGGCCTATGGCAAGCACCCATTACAATGCCACCCATACTCATTTGCTCTTTAGCCCTTACCCACTAAGCTCTCACTTGGCTCCTCACCCATCCCCGGGCAGAGCTCCATACACTGCAGCTGCCCTGCCCTGTAAAGGGCAACACCCCCTCCTCATCTTCCCTTCCTGTCCTTCCTGAACAGCCTGTATCCTTCCACAGCATCCCACCATATCTCCATGATCCTAATGAGATCATAGTTTTGCAACCTCAAACAAAAACCTCTAACTCATTACGTTTATGAAGTGCATTAGTACATGCACCTCACAGGGGCACCCCAGCAAGATGATTTATCAGAAAGTGTCAGGTTTTGTTAGTTTGTTTTTTAATTTCTCAGGACTGAGAAATGCATCACCTGAGCTACCATGTCCTTGACTACTTTCCCCAGAGCTCTGCAGCCACTTTTGATACTGTCCAGGTTGCCTCTGGCAATGTCATCGGTAGCCACATGAAGCAACATCACAGAAAACATTCAGAGGGTTGGGTAAGCCTCATCAGTCTCTCCACAGCACCTCAGCCCTGTATCCCAGAAAGCAGCAGACGTCTGTAGTCAGCAGGTCAGGCTGGCAGGTGGGTGTCTCTGTCCCCTGATGCCCACTGCTGTCACTTGCTTCTTCATCCTGTCCTCTTGACGGTCCTGCATGGTTCAGGGGCTTGCATGCTTCTGACACTTTTCTTGAGAGTATGCCTGGCTCCTCCTCAGCCTCGAGGGAAGTGGCCTTGTTCCGTAGCTGCAGGCCTTCAGGTGAAGCAAGAGCCTTCTTCTTGCCAAAGTCATCAGCTCCCATCCTTCCCCTCCCCACATGCACTTACTGTCCTGCTGGGCACAGACTCTGTCTGTATCTCTGCTGCAGCTGGAGTCTGAGGCTCCTGAAGCTGCTGCACACCTGAGAAGATCCCATCTCTTTGAGTTCTACTACTTTTATTTGTATTTTTATTTTCTTAATATGTGGGAGTTGTTCTTGTCTGTTACTGTGATTTCTTTATTACAAAGAGAATGACAAGGCAATTAACTTGCTTTCCTGCAAGGAAGGAGAGCTTGCATAAGCAGAAATTCCGTATTCAACATAATCTACTATCAACCTGAGCAACAGACATTGGAGACATATTAGAATAAAGTCATATTTCTCTAGCTAGCATGCATTTTAAGGAGAAAATTTATTTATGTACAGGGAGTACGAAAGGTCATCTTGTAGTTTTCAGTTGTTTAAAACAATTGTTTAATCCCAGGATAAGGGTGGCAGCTGCAGTGGAAAATATGTATCTGTGAAAAGCAAGTTCTTCAGGCAAAATAAATGCTCCTGTTTGTCCTGAATGCCCCTTTGGTGTGAAGCTGAGGAAAGGAAGGGCACACGGTAGGAGTTATAATTTGGCTAGGAGTTTGGCTAGAGCACTTTCTGCGAGGTATTTGGGAGTACTCCTAATGTGAAACGTTCAACTTTCTTGCAAAAAAATGTAATTTACCTGAATGTTGCAACGAAGCCAAACATTTTCTGCCCATAGTGAATGCCCAACGTGGTGCTAACTCTCTGGAGAAAGTGTACTCCAGGCACCAGAGGAAACTCTCTGGCTCCACTACATGGTAACACCACTGAAAGGCCAGTCTTCGTAACCTGTGCCTCACCATGGCTCACAGAGTGCACAAAAGCAAAGCACAGTCATCTCTTCCATATGTACCACCAGAGAAGACCCAACAGACTTTTGGCTTCTTGAAAACAGAATCTAAAACAGATTTGTGGACTTTAAATTGTGGTTTCAGCAGAGTGAAAGAGACTCAAGGACACAAGGCAGGAGATGAGTCGTTGGGGCCTGCATCTGCATTAGTCCAAGTGGATAAGATACGTCAGGTATGTTTACTAGTTGCACAGGAAGGCCATAGCTTCTCAGAAAGATTCAGGAAGATTACACAAGCTGACTTAGTTAATTCTGTGGGATTGATCCTGTTACCTGAACACACAGATATGCCTGTGAATTAATTGAACAAAATTAAATAAACTGAAAATCACATAAGTGCTCTATAGCAAAGAGAGGTAAATACCTGGACTCGTTAAGTTATCATCTGAGGCATTGCCTATTCAGAAATACATTACGAGCCATACCCTCAGCAAGCAGTTTAGCTGGGCAGACTCATATAATGGTGTAGGGCATGCCAGCCCACAGTGGAAGGAGCTCAGACCCACTTAAAGCATAGCAGGGTCCTCGTTCTCTCTGTTTTTTTCCCACGTGGCTAAAGAAGCTCTGTGTATCATCTCCAGACTTAATCTGACATCAAGTCCATCCATATCTCAATCCCAGACGGTGGTACAAGTGTAAAGATTTACTACATCATGAGTCCTGCCAGGGTGAGGGACTAGCTTAGAGCAGCCAGGGACGAAGCCTGCCTTCCCTGTGGCTCTGCTGGAGGCTTGCTACAGACTCCACACCCCTGCCTCAAGATGCCTTGCTTACGTAAAATGGGCTTTGGGCAGTGGTTTGAGTTGGGGCTCCCTTGCTTGGAGGGAGCTAAAATGGTTGAAGGAATATTTGGCAAAAGGCTGTACCCCTGAGTAATCACAGAAGTCTGTTAAGAGGATGTTGCCTGTGCCCACCACAGCCTAACCCTTTCCTTTTCCTCTTGGTTCTAGGCAGAAAGCCCACAGGAATATAAGATGCTGCAGAGTCACCATCCTTCAGTGACAACTTTACCTGGAATTCACATAGGATAGACTACAAAAGAAGTGTTTCAAAGACTTTACCTGTGTAAGGTGCCAAGGGAGTCTGACGGGATGGGTGAGGCCAGCACAAATTTTCTCTCTACCTCAGGAAGGTTTTCAGAAGATCCTTAGAGTTAGTTTTGTCCATCAGAAGTTGGCATACCAACCAAAAATCACAAATCCTTGTGCCTTTTTTGAAGGGTGGGAAGTGCCAAGCCCCATGAGACTATGAGGACAACACTGTTTTGTTTCTTTCCTGCTTATGACAGGTTGTAAGAAAAGATCAATTTTATATTTATTATCTAGAGAATGAAAAATTTATTACAGAATTAAGCTCATAATCTTGTCACCCTTGGAAATATTACATTGCATTTCCTTGCTCTAATCTTCCCCCACCGACTTTCAAACGAGTTGCCACTTATCACTTTGTTGCTACATCAGTCCAGGCAGTGCCTTTTTTTACAAAGCTGTCACAAAGTGTTCAGGGTTGCTGCCCTGCCTCACTGAAAGCTGAGATTACTGTTTGCCTGACCTTCAAAGCAAGCACCCGCTGTCACCCCTGTACCCACTGACAGGTACAGAACCTGGGTTTTATCTCCCCAGGGACAGCGAGGCGGTCCCCTCGCAGCAGCCGGTTTGCAGCAAGCTGCTCTGCCTGCCGCTGCCACGAGCCTCGGAGGGCAGGAACGTGCCAGGCTGGTGCTCACACACCTGTCATGGCATTATCCCTGCTCCCCCCCATATGCACAGCACTGCTGCTTCTGGCTTGCCATGGCTGGAAATCTGACCTCCTGTTATTTTTAATACAGGCTCCGTCACTCTTCTGCTGGAGGATCAAAGACAGTACGTCTCAGATAAAGGGCATGGGATCAGCTTGTTTTCTAAGAAACAGGTGTCAGCACTGGGTAACAGCTTGGAAATGAATCATTTCCTTTCAGCTATAATAATGTGTGTGAGCACATTTTTGTGTCCCCAGACATTACCTTGCTGTCCCAGGTTGACCTGGGCTGCCAGGTGCCCACCCAGCCACTCTCTCTCGCCCCCTCCCCAGCAAACACAATTAAAACCTCGTGGGTTGAGATAAGGACAGGGATATCGCTCACCAATTACTATCACAGGCAAAGCAGACTCGACTTTGGGAAGATTAATTTATTGTCAGTTAAAAATAGAGTAGGATAGTGAGAAACAAAACTAAAAACACCTTCCTCCCACCCCTTTTCTTCCCAGGCCCAGCTTCACTCCCAGCCCCTCTACCTCCTGTCCCCAAGCAGTGCAGGGGCTGAGGTCAGTCCACCACAGCTCCACTCCACTGCTCCTCCTTCCTTGTGCTCTTCCCCTGGTCCTGTGTGGGGTCCCTCCCGTGGGATGCCCTCCTTCATGTTTGCTCCAGCATCGGTCCTTCCCATGGGATACAGATCTCCTCTCACAGAGGCCACCCCTCCAGCCCCCTGTTATCTTCCTAGTGACTAAAATACCTGGTGATCCCTTGCCGCTGCTCCACTGAGCTGATGCTTGGAACAGAGGAGAAGGGCAGGTGGCATTGGCCACTACTTTTGACAGAATCTACTTGCATCTTCAAAGCACAGGGATACACTGATGCCACGTACAAAATGCTGACAAGATCGTGGTTTTGTCACCCGACTGCTGGAGATTTTGGTTTCCTGCAGCCTTCAGTAGGTTCTTTGAAACATTCACAGATTGATTTATGTTCTTAAATTTGGGGTAGGAAAAAAAAAAGTATCACTCTACTGACAATGTCTGGAATCACTGTGGCAACTGTACTTTTCTATAGGCCCTTCAAATTTGTTAAACATGACATTAAACAGATTTGTGAAAAAGTGTAAGAGAGACCTGTCTCGATACCTGTCCTGACTGACAGTCTCACTCGGCATGTGCCATCCAGAGCCAAGAACCTGTTTGCATCATTAAGCATGTGTGCTTTAAAAACAGTTCCAGAGGTGTGGCAAATTGCATATTTCCCTCCCATCCAGTCCTACCTCTACGCCCACCACGTAACTCTGAAGCATGACCTTTCACCGGAGATGCCAGCCACATCATTATCCCTTCAGACTTTCCATGAAGACAGAGAATGAGACATCACTTTTATCTATACGCCTGGACTGAGGGATTACATTCTGCCTGCCTAAATCTTGTTTTTCACAGTTTTAGTTAGGTATTCTTCCTGTCCCAGTACTTGCACAAGGTTTGCTGTCCACGGTGAAGCCGTTGCAGCATTTCACGCTGAAGGTGACCTCAGGCGATACAGCAGGTACAGCAGCTCCTCTGGGGTACTCACTTGTACATCACTGCCCACTTAGGTTTTGGCATCGTGATGCATCCATGCACTTACAGAGGCAGATCTTCCCCTCCGTTCTCGTGGTGCACTTTGGGTACAGATGAGTAATACACATGACTAGCTCAATTCTGGAAATTGTCATTTCTGCTAGTAAGATCTCATAAATCCCACATAATTTTCGCATTAGCACCACAAGGGTCTCTGTTTTCCTCTGCTTTCAACAGGATGACCTCTGTATTTGCATTCCTAATAATATAGTTAACACACAGTCTACTTGGCACCTTGCACCTCACAGCCACCAAGAGCCATTTCCTTTATGGTAGCATGTTTTTTTATGAAGTTGAATTGGTTCTTAGCACACTTTTGACTTAATCACAAGCACAGTGGTTTCTTTCCATGTTATGTGATTACGTGTTTTTTTTGTTTGTTTGTTTGTTTGTTTTCTTTTTGAGGATGGAGAAAGGCAAAGACTTCTGGGAGGGAGCTCTAAGAGTGATTGCATTTTTCCTAATCGTAGCTTGCTGTTGGGATGATGCAGGTAGGCAGGCCATTTCACTGTTTCACTGACTGGCCAAAAAGCAGCAGTTTCATGCCACTATTTAATGCACTAGAGAACAAAGGAGGTTAAACCAACACATCACATCAACAAAGGACTAGCTTTCCTTACCCTAAATAATTTTGTTCTCATGCATTTATTTTTTGGTATTGCTTATCCTAAATAATTTTTTCCTCATGCATTTCTTTTTTGGTATTGATGAGCAGAAGCTCACAGAAGCTCTGTTGTGCTGAAAGAGGGAGCGTGGATCTCTATTATGAAGAGGCTGTAGTTAATTATTTCTTTGAGGGTACAGACCTCCTGTTATTCAAAGGAAAAGTACTCATCAATAATCAGAGTCTGGTTTTTGTATGATCACACTCACTGGTTCTGGCAGAAAGCCAGTCTCCTCCAAGACAACTTGAAGTCAGCTTCTTCACATGGAGAAGTGAGACTTGGTCGTGTGACTAATTAATTTCCTAATTGGCAGCTGTCAAATTGTTATTATTTTTAATTAACTGATCAAACTAATCTCATTCTAAAATGAGCAACATTTCATCATTAATACAGAAGTTCAATACTGGTATTTATAGGTTAGGCCAGGCTGATATGAAAGGCAAGCCCTACAAGATCTGCGCGAAGCCTGCACACGTCTGGCTGTCTCTTTTTGCACGCAAGTGTTCCTCGCTGTGTGCACAAGTCAATATTTCCAGGCACAAATGCCTTCACACTGACATAACCCCGGCCTGCACACATACCTGATTCCTACATGCATTTTTCAGCATGGCTTTCATCCGATGTTTTCTCTGAATGTTTCTCGTGGGCGGTTTGGTATCTATGTAGGAATGAATCAAGATACGTGTGCAGTTTTGCCCAGGAATGCCCTTATGTTCTCCTTCTCTGTCTGTTGAACGTTAGACAGTCCAAGGTTAGTTTTGCTTTCTGACAAGAGAACAATAATTTGTATAAACAAGTACAAGCTGCTTTCAGAGCAGGCTGAAGAGCTCTGTTGGATTCAACCAGTTGATCCCTACAGACTCTGTTTATGCAGCTGTGGCTTTCTACAAACTTGCTGCGTCATATATGTACCGAATAAATATAACTTACTGAGAAGTATCAGGGGCCATAAACCCTGGAGCAACTGAGAAGGTATTAATAGAAAAGTGGTCTACAGAAGCCCAGGCTATATTAGACCAGGTCCTTGTCAGCCTGAAGCCTGGCAAGTGGAAACTCTCCAGGAGGATTTATTCCTATGTGGGAAAAGGGCAGTGGGAGGATGGGCAGCACTGGGTCCCTTGTCACGAGGAGAAGAAATTCTTGAGAAAAAGCTGTTGTAGCTGCAAAGCCAGGCCTGCATGTCCAACCACTGTTTGCTGTAGTTTCCTACAGAAACAGAGTTTACAGAGGGATGTCCCCTCTCCCACTGACCCCCTTCATCTGCCCCCTCCAGTGTCCGAGCAGGGTGCCTGCATTTGCTTGGTGTGGGCCTTCCCAGTGCCACCGGGACACACGGCAGCCTCCAGAGTGATGAAAGGTGGTTATGCTGGCAGAGGTTATTAACTGTGGGCTAAAACTTGGATTTTTTACACTGTTTTTTATTCCAAGGAATAAAAAGGAATAGAGGACCAGGAGTCATCCTGAACAACATCTGGTGAGAAAGGTGAGCAGCAACAGCGCTTTTATCCCACCACCCACAGGCCCAGATGGCCTGTACTAAAACCCTGGGTGCTTTCCACTCATATCAGAAAGACAGCGTGCCGGGCAAAGCCAGGGCACTCTGGTCCAGTGTGGAAAGGCCAGTCCTCAGTAACTTCAGGCTAGGCTTACCACAGGGGCAGGCTCACTGGTGGCAACCTCCAGGCCTTGAGGAGCGGTGCCAGCGTGCTCAATGTCTCCGCGTGTGGAAAGAGCTGTTCCTGCTCCTCGGGAAATGCTGTATAATGGGTTTTGCTTCTACCCCATGCCTTTCGTGAGATAAGAGCAGCTCATTAATTTTAATGGCTCTGACATCATTAGCAGGCAGGGATTTACTGAAAGGATAATAGGGCACTGCCTTTAACACTAACCCCGTGGTGTGCGCACACCCAGCCACATAACACAAGTGGTTGCGCTGCCTGCGTGTTCACCTGAGGGCTACAGTCCACATGTTTTTTTTTTTTTTTTTTAAACATACTCAGCTTTAGTGCCTGGGAATTGTACTAGCAACTTCACTTGTTCTCCAAGCATCTTCTTGGTGGGTGTTGTGGAAATACCAGCTTCTTCAAGTCGTTGAGAAAAGAGAACTTTATTCTTTCTCATATCAGAAATACCAGAGAACATTCAGATTTTCAGTGGGCTAGTAGATGCAGGAATATTTTTTCTTGTTTGTTTGTTTATTTTTAAACTGATGTCCCAAATCTTTCAGCCTAGCCAAATTTTCAACCTGCTTATGTTTTACATTAATGAAATAAAACATCCCCAAGTCTATTTATTGTAATCAAAATCAGAATACACATTGGCATTCGGGTGGTACTTCTAATCTGTTTTTCTCCTTATATAATGACACACATCCCTGTTCAATTAGATGACTCATCATATACTTCATCAGCGGTGTGCTCTGAAAAACAGAGTAAAATGCATTCCCAGCAATTAACTACTTCTTTAAAAAGTTATAATCAATCAATGTTGATAGAAAGAAACAAGGTTAAGCCCCATTTATGTCATTTAAAATGATAGTGTGGTCTATTTCACTGCACCATTCATTTTTAAAATGGCAGCATGGTTTGTGATTCATATCCATACCCTCTGTCACAAAATCACATGTTTAATTCCATTTAACCACCTACATACACTGACTTGCTTTTCACCTTTGTTGTTTGCTCTTTCATGCTTCACTGAAGCTAATGTGGTCCTCTAAAACAGCAACAAGATATGTTTAATATTTATTTTTTTATTTTTAAATTGCACTTATAGGCTGCCAATTATTCTCCAAGTTTGACGCACGGTTAGCTTGGTAACGTGTTACCAGAAAAATCCAACTCTGCTAAAAGCACAGCAGACATGTCTAAGAAGAGGGATTCTTGCATTTCGCAGAAGTTGCACTGCAAGCAGCGCAGAGAGGAGGTTGGGATGCTCCCCCTGATCAGTCCCCTCCCAGTACAGGGGACCCTGCAGCTACAGCCAGGTCATACATACAGAAGATCCCAAGGCTGGAGTCCCTCTCACAGCCACATCGATTGACATCAGATTGCTCAATTAGTTTGACACCCCCAGGCAAGAGAGTGTTTTAAGTGGATGTTCTGGTGGAAGTTGTCTTCCACACCCAGGAGCAGATCAGGTTGATTGTCATTATCAATTTCAACCCTCCCGCAGCTCAAACCAAACCATGTAAGCCTTGGACATCTAGGCTAGGAGCTTTAGTTTTAAATAATACGAGGAATCAGAGCACGAGGCCGATGTTCCTGTGTCATCTAAACAACTGAGACTGGTGTGTGCAGCACCATCCCGTGCTGTGGGATCCCTGCCAGGTGCCAGGCACGTAAAGCATCATGCCCACGGGGTCACAGCCCACGGGATGTGGGCCTCCATGGCACAGCTGTGTATCGAGAAGGAAGGGAGCCGGCTTTCAGGCTCCTCCAACATGAAAAGAAGTGCTTCTGCAGCTTTGAGATTTATGTACCCAGTATGAGTAAGGAGCTGACACAAAGTGTGTTGCCAGTTAGAGATTTACCCCAGGAAAAATGGGATGAAAGTCAGACCCAGACATTTTAGGATTTTAGCCACAAGATATAAAGTGTTGCGGAGCCACTATATTAGCTCAATAGGTTGTTCCCAAGTATTGTTAAGATCCATACTTACATATAATGTGTCATACTTATTTTTAAGCAGTCAATAAAGAAAAAAATAATACAATACTACAAATAACTCAGAGGATGAGTAAACGTAGGGTTACTTTTGTGAGGAAGGAGTTACAAAAATGTTAACAAATATAAAAATTGAAGATATCAGAACAGCTCAGAAGAAGCTTAACAAGCCAATCTGTGACAAGCTCTACCACAAAAACAATGCTGGAGATTTCTCTCTAATAAATAGACATATCTTATTTGAATGACTTACTTGCTTTTGCCTTGTCTAATGAATTGAGATGTTATTCAGATTCAAGATTTAGGAAATATTATTATTATTTTTTTTTTCTGTGTGCATTCATTAAAGCTGATTTAACTCATGGGTTACTCCTGAGTAGACTCTTTGGCTCATTGCTATCCCTTTTTCACAGCACTGCTTCTCCAAGGCTTACTGCAGCTTGTGCTCAGGGACTGGCTGCTTGAAAGCCATGCAGCGAGGAGGAATGAATGGCAGTGAGCCAACTATACCAGTTGAGCATCACTCTTCAGATGAATGACTGCACAGACCTCCCAGACCTTCTCTGATGCACAAATATTGGTGTTTGGAAGAAAGGATTGTCAAAGAGCAAATAACAGGGGTTCAGTCCAATGAAGCCAATAAACTCATCACATGTTCACAAAGCATTAGTGACTCACTGTGCTGTCACAGCCTAGAGATTTGTGCAGCCACCTATTAATAAGGATTATTAGAATCAGAGCTGAACCTCTAGTTATCATTCATACCCGAATTTTTACAGTAGAAATGTCACAGCACTGAAGTACTGCCTAATTTCCAGAGCTTTATTCTGGTTCAGATTAGTTAAATATTAACTTCACCACTAACTTAGCCTCCCTGGCTATACTGTTGTTAACTAGGTTAAACACATTTAGTTAAAGCCTAAGTATATCTTTTCCTCTCAAGCAGAAAAAGTTAAATCAAAACATTTAGTTAGAATATTTTTAAGAGGTATATTTTCCATACCATGAGGAAAAAATACTATGAGCCTCAGCAAACATGTCTAGTAATTTAAACTCATATAGCAAACAAGAGTAGCTGACAAATTGCCTCCAAATTGGCTGCAGTGATGTTTTTTCCTCTAAAATACATCAAGTGAAACATCAAAACAGCCAGTTTGCTAGATTCGTGACTGATGGAAATGTTTTCAGTTCTTACCCAGGGTAATTCTGCTAATTTCACTATGAGTGAAACTAAATTGTGCATCAGTGGAGGCGGTAGGAAAGCTAAAGGTCAGTGTTTAAATTTGGCAGCTCCCTAATCTACCGTGCATCTAGAAATCAGCCCACCTTGTCTAAGAAACGTGTCACCACCCAGAAGGAAACAAAACTGCATGAAGCAGAGCACCTGCATTGAGAGACCACCTGAGAAGTTCCCAGCATGAACATCACAGCTGGGCTGAGCCAAAACCCAGTGGCTGGAGAGGGATTTCCTCCAGGTGTAAGGGCTCTGCACCCCTAATTCATCCAATTTCTTGAAGGTCATCTCTGTGCTCAGGGGAGCATCTGTGCAACAAGCAGCTCCAGATCTTAATGGATGCTTTTTGTACTAGCCCAGTCTGGATGAAACTCTGTATACTGGTGCAAACTGTGCAGCCAGTAAGGATGTAAACATTTTGTTCAAGATGCGGAAGGATATTTATATGAGCCATTTACCCACTGGAGCTTCATTACAAAACTTGATGAAGGTAATAGCAGAGAAATTTAGGGAGTCCTGGCACAGCCAGTCATCAGATGTGGTTTTGAGCATGAGAGCAGATGGATGGACAGGACGCATTACCTCAGTGGCACAGGAGGTTGTGAAAGCACCAATCAGAGAAAGAGGGAAGAAAGCTGAAGTTAACATAGATACTGTAAGCAGAAATACTGCTTTAATGAATCCTTTTGTGAAATGAAACGACTACTATGAAAGGAAAGAACCAAGGGATTTCCACTGCATGAGCTTTAGGACTTGTTTTGACACAGCAGTGATAGCGGAATCGTTTAATAAGCTCAGTGCAGTGGGGTAAAGACAAAAACAGGTATTTAAAACTCACAGAATAAGTGTCACAACTGAGAGGAACACGAGAGCTGGAGGCGCTTTCACTGCTGCAGTGCCTTGCTTGGCAACATCATATAAAATAAAAAGATTGAACGAGAATAGAGCTGAAGTACAAAAACAGAGAGAGAAAGTTGCTAGAGCTTCTGAGGGAAGAAACCCCACAGGGATACCGTGTGGAGGCTTCTGCATGGCAGAGGGGTGCCACGTCACACACACGCACAAAATAATTGTGTATTGGGAGAATTGAGGAGAGACAGGGGAGGGTAAACCTATGCTACGTACAGGTTGGAGAAGCCGGTAATTAGCTGAGAGGTGTTAACAACAGCTTCAGCATAGCAATTCTAACAGTGTGATATGGTTAAGAAAGACCAAATATTTAAAGGAAAAATGGAAATTGCGGCCCAGAAGCAAGCAAACACTTACCTCTGCTCAGGCTTTCTCCTGTCTGTCCAGCCAAAACCTGTTGGTTCGTGCACCTCTATAACACACCTCTGCGCTCTTCACCATTACTGCCTGCAGCACTGGCACGAGCTGGGTTTCGCGAGGCCTTGTGTGCCAGCTGGGAAAGGCTTCATTCAGAGAAAAGAAATACATCCCTCCCTGACACCTGGCAGATGAGCTCTGCTGCAGTGCTGCACTATGGCATTGACACCAGGAACCTGCACAGCCTAAACCAGCGTGCAGCAGGCACACTTTTATAAAATGAGCCTTCCCCAGACTCCTGGGAGCCGATGGGTGGAAAGTCACCAGTTTGTTTGCCTTCAGGAAGTGTCTGACCTCAGCCTTCGTTGCTCTGTGACAAAAGTGAGACTTTACAGAGGATCAAAGAAGCCCTACCTGCACCAGACATCTGCTCTGATCTCACCTCATCATTACAGTGTGATCCACTGCCATGTGGAGTAAATGCCCAGTTCAGGGTGCTACCTAATTATCCCGAGCATGCCTGTAAGCCACACAATATCATTCCAACAAACAGGTGACAGACGAAGTCAGCGAT
Organism: Anser brachyrhynchus; assembly: GCF_964034855.1. NCBI lineage: Eukaryota > Metazoa > Chordata > Aves > Anseriformes > Anatidae > Anser > Anser brachyrhynchus. The sequence continues at coordinate 59,300,231 of NC_137697.1, forward strand.
TGCCTGTTTTTTCTCTACCCTAAGTCCAATTTCTCACTGCAATTGCTGCAGCTGTTTTTCAGCTCCCTCCGTAGAGGGAAGACTCTGAGTGAAATAATTACAGACCTTCTCTGAGTAGTGCTCTGTGAAGCACAGACAACACAGCAGCGTGTTTACTGATTTGTCCCTGTGAAGAGGAGCAGCTGAGAATAAACCCAGGCAAACCCTTTTCTATCTCACTGTCTTTAGAATCTTAGAGGGATTTGTTTTTCTACCCCGTATTTTTCTGTTCATGTTATCATAGCTCAGTGTATGGTAACCCAACATTTACCTCCATAAGTAGCTCTGAGCCCTTTGTGACTCCTACCCTTTCCTGTAGAAATGTTACATATCACAACAGGTTGTTACAACTCCAGCTGATTTCTGCTGCACCAGATGCAAATTGCATTCCTGCCTTGCACTTGCAACCACTAATTTGGTTAAGAACAAATGCTCAGTCATAGAATAGCCTAAGAATAACATCGTGCACTTGCAAAAGTAGGGGCTTAATGCACTGTTTTGTGTAAAACAACTTCCGAATTTTCACACCAGCTTTAGTAAGAAAAAAATAAAAATTATCAGTTCCATCTCAGTGCCCCCAGGCACATCAGTCAGTGTCCCCAGGCAGGCACTGGACTGACACCCACGAGCCCTCTGTCCCAGCACAGGCAAGGCCTAAAGGAAAAGGTGCATAAAGGATGTGGCTATGTGGCAGTTAAAATATAATGTGCGATTACATGGCATTTTTAGAGCTCTGTTGGACAAAGATGATGTTAACAAAGACTTACTTTCACTGCCCTTGCTGTGCCCAGAGGGCAGGAGTGGTGCTTGCCTTCAGAGCCTTCCTGGTTGAGAGCTCTGCTGGGATAAAGGCATCAGCAGCTTTCTGCCAGCACCCACATCCTGGTGGAGAATCATTTGAATTTTGGTGGGATTTGTGAAGCACCACATGGTAGGAGGGGGGATGCCCCCAGAGCAACTTGGGCACACAGCCAGCAGAGCCAGTAGCCACGCAGCCCCTTGCCAAGCCTGAGCTGCAGCAGGCTGGGGACACGAGCAGCATGTGAAGGAACTTGCAGGCAAAGAGCTTCTGGTGCAGAAGTTTTTAAACTGTCATTAATTACAGAGACATTTATTCTGTCTCCGTTATATCCAGAGCTGAAATTACAATAGATAATTGCTTCTGAAGTGCATTTAGGCTGTAAAATCGTTATATGAAAAACCAATGTGCTAATAAAATGCTTCTTCTGGTACTCTGTACATTAATGACTTTGCTCAGTGCTGATGTTTGTAGATTTTTTTTTTTTAAGGATTTAGTAACTGGTTCCCATGGAGCTGTGATCATTTTCTGTTTTTTGTTGTGACCTTTCTATTGTTCCACTAGTTGAACCTTCTCTACACGCCATGACTGCATTGAACCCAAGCTGCACTGCAGGATAAAGACGGGTAGCAGCTCTGGTTGATAAGAATGGAAATGCATGGGATTTTCTATTGACATAGAAGATTTTCTTTATCATATTTCTACAGGCATAAAGAACCTCCTTACGAACATGTCTCATACTGCAGGCAAGGAGGAGTGGCTTATGGCCAGTAGTCCCCACAAAGAGATGACCCCACCGTTCATGGTGTTGTCTATTGTGGAAGAAAGCAGAAAAAAAGTGGCTGCTCCTGGTTTCTCAGTTCACTGCCAACGTGACATTAGGACCCAGCTGAGCCCTCTCTTGTACTTGGGGCTCAAATCCAGCAGTGCATAAAAATAAATGGCACATAGTCTGGGAAAGAAATGCAACTATTGTGCAACCACCAAGGACACAAAACTGGAAGGAGTGGCTGGTACGCTAGAGGGTCATGATAATATCCGTAGTGACCTGGACAGGCTGGAGAAATGGGCTGATAGGAACCTCGTGCAGTTTAACAAGGGGAAATGCAAAGCCACCACAGGCACCGTGACGTGCTGGGGCCACCCAGCTGGGAGGCAGCTTGGCAGGTGGCCCTGCTGGAGCAGGGCTTGGAGCAGGTGCCTCCAGAGGTCCCTGCCAGCCTCAGCCCTTCTATGATCTATTGTTCTGTGGTTCTGTTAAATCTGAAAGCAAAGAATTCACTTTAAAATAAAAGCAGCAGAAAGAAAACAGCCATGGTCTGGAAGAGCAGTAGCAGTAGCAGATGCAACCAAGCTGGGCCTGTCTGGCAAGCAGGTTTCCTTCTGCCTCCAAATTGTACATACGTGGTTTGCTCAGACGTTGGCAAAACCAGGCTGCAGGTCTTGTGTTGAGTACAGAGCTGAACAAATGCTGTGCCAGTACTGCAATGCTACCAGTTCAGCCCATGTGGCATTCAGAGCTCAAACCAGCCTCACGGAAGCGAGTGAAATCCAAAATGTGTGCTGCTCACTACTGGTGGAGCAATGTAGGTGGAAATTTTGGAAAGATGGAACCAGTGCAGTGAAGGAAATGGCCAAATGGAGTAACCAGAGCATATGATAACAAGGGAGAAGGAACAGATTGGGTCAAATCTTGATGTCTAAAAATAAGGTTTCAGTGATTTAATTTCTGGATGCTCATGTGTGGAGCCAGGAGCTGTATTCGATGACCCTTGTGTGTCTCTTCCAACTCAAGATATTCTGTAATTCTGTGATTATGTGAATGTCACCATGGCACAACTGATCAGGTACACCTCAGTAAGAGGAGTATTTAAAAAGAAACTCAAAAATGCCATAGCAGATATGGGGAGTAGGAAACCTGCTGCATATTTAGTAGGAGCAGGGAGTGTGCTCAGGCCAAAATTCAATCTTTCATTTTTATAGAACCAGAACTAAAGTAGGCACCATTATCTTGATAGGTTTTTGACTCTTTTTAGCAGTGAATACTTATGTATTTCTAAAGACATTGTAACCATAAAGCTGAGATCTCCTATGAAGAATGACTTCCACCCTTCCTTCACCCACCAGCCGAGCTGCCTGGGTTCTGATGGTCCCTGCCATCTCTTTGTACCTCACACTCCGGCACAACCCATTGCATGTGGTTACACCCAGTGTCCCCAGCACCTGCCCCATCACGACATCCTTGCCAGTTTTAGGGGCTGGTGTTTTCCTGTGTCAGCCAGGTTGATGTTCCCAGCATTGGTGGCCTACCACACTGCTGTTTGTTTGCCAAAGCTGGAATAACTGCAGTCTCAGCTGACCCAGAAGCTCCGCTAGAAATGCCTCTGCTCCCACTCGGTCCTCCGTGGAGAACATGCACAGCAGGCTTTGGTGAGGTCAGAGCTTCACTACAGCAAACAAAGCAAAGCTCCAACAGAAACCACAGGTACTTTCTGGGACACATGGCAGAGTCTGCTCAGTGACAAAACTAGTGCTAAATATAACAACAAATTGCTGCTTAATGAGTGAGATTTCATTCGGCAGAAAGAAAAACTTCATTGGTATAAACACTCAAGGTGTAGGAAGCCTCGTAATGGAGACGGTGAGCATGGTGGGGGTGTGGTTGGGTGTAAACAGCCTTAATTTAGTATCGAGTAAATTCTCCAGTATTTTCAAAACCTGAACAATATCACATATTTTCACACAAGAACAGGAGAATATCCAAGCCCGAGAGTCTTTTAAATGTGACAAATAAAGTGAAATAAAATGTGTTTATTACAAATTATCCCTACTGGAAATAAATGCATTTCCAAAGGAATAAAATGCTATGGCAAATGATTCCTATCAGAAGGAATATATATAGCAACTCTTTATGAATGGTGTGATTTACTGAAGGAACAACAACAACAAAAAAGGTGAAAAGGTTTCCAGAAGATTTCCAGAAGATCTTGTATTTCTTGCATTTGTAAAATAAATACTGAAGATGCTGGAGATGTGACTAGATCACACCGGTGATGTAGTTAGCAAATGGGTTGGGAAATCTCAATTCCTGCAGGTCTTGCTTTGTTTCTGTTCCTTTGCATTTGTGATTTTGGAACTCGTAAAATCAAACCTCTAATAGAGTGCAGAAGCTGTGTGAAAATGCGCGTGTGTTGTCCATTGTTCAAAGATCTGTGAGGGACGGGGTTTAATCTCCCTCTGGGTGGGGATGTCTGTGCAGAAGGGGTGGCATTTTGAGCCTGAGCAGCTCCACAGCGCCCGATGTCCTCACAGTGCTTTGTGGCTTTCCCAGGAAATCTGCTCCCTTTGCCTTTGCTTGGCATGTGATGCAAGTCGGCAGCACTTGTTCCTCATCTCCGTGTGGTTGCAGGCTGAAATAATGGCCTGAACCAGCTCAAGTGCAAGCCTGAAGAACAGGAAACCTAATTATTGGAAGGTTGCAATTAATACAGAGGTGTGATTGAGAGTGCAACTGATTAACAAGTGGATAATGGGCCAGTGAGAAGGATGTCTGGAGTCCATCAAAGGACTAACTGGGTCCTCCATGAGACACCTGTGCTAGTGAGTGACAGGGCAGCCAAATATAGCACCTAAAGGGGTACGGCATGAACCAACACGTGGTACAGCTGGCAGCGGGTGCTCGAGTCCATGCTTGGCACAGGGATCAGCTGCCCCGCTAGAAAGCACGTGCTCAGTGCGGGATGGGTGCCAACAACTGGAAGGCTGGTGTAAAGCAGCGGGGGGATGGCTGAACCCATGTCCCAGGTAGATGGTAGGGCACACATGGCCTGCTCTGGAGCATGGGTGGGGATATATGGCCACCCCAAGGCTATTGAGAAAGGAAGCTGGTCACCTATAAAGTTTTGCAGGATCAGCAAAATGAAGTAAGAAGTGAGAACTCTAGGAGAACTGGTTAGTTTTAAAACACCATATGTTAAAGTCTGTCACTTTTCTTTCTCACTTAAGGGTTAAAACAGCTCTTATGAGAGGAAGGAGGTTAACGTGATTTATATTAGAAATTATGATTGTTATGGCAGAGAAATCAGGGCAATTATTTTTATTCATGCCTACGTTCTGGCAATGACATTTTACATCTCTTATGCCTGTGGGACCCTGCTGAAGAGCTGCAGATGATATTATCTGCTGTGCCTCAGCAAATCAGTGCAGTTGGTGTGCTGGCAGGGCAGAAGCAGAAAGACCTGAGCAAGAAAGCAGGAAGAACCACTTTACATTTTACACCCTTTTCCAGGGTAGTTATCAGTGTGCTCAAGCCAGCGGGGTTACATCAGAGATGAATTTAGCCTGTTATCTGCAGAACTTTCCAATAGCCTTGTTGTTGCTGTCACCGTGTTGCCACTTGAAGACATTCATGGCATATGGGATGTACTGAACACACAAATCCTTCAATTACTCACCAAATGCCGTGAAACTTGTAGGTGGCTCAGTACTCAAGCAGACAGCATTTGCAGTGCCTGGTTACTAGCAGGATGCCATGTATGAGCCCAGAGAGAACTTGAGAAATTTGTAGATAATTAGTGTGGACTGGGAGACGTGAAACGTTTCAGATTTTTCTGTAGGTCATTAACCTAATGTGCATCAGGAGCTGAGTGTGTAGCAGCTAGTTCACAGTAGAGCACGTTGTTAATACCAGGTCTGCAGCTCTTTAAGGTAAAGCCCACCTCTTAGCATGTGCTTAGCTAGATCTCAACCAAAGCAAGCTCCAGACACACATGGGCTCCCAAAACTCTAGGTGTTGTAACAGAGGTAAATCAGTGCATAAAACACAAGGCTGTCTTGTCAGAGGAAGCTTTGAACAGCTATATTAACCTCTGAATAAATAATATGTTAATGATTGACTAAAATGTGTAAGCAGAAGATTTCAGGTTGACAAATCACCTTTGGTAGGCTATACAAAGAAGAATGTAGCAAATCATAGAGCTCATGTCAAAGAATTATTTAGAAAGTCCTGAGGGGAAAAGAGATCATATGAACAACTGGGAAAGTGTCGTAGGAAAGCAAGGGGAATATCCTGTGATATAGGTTATGACAGCTGGGACTGAGTATGTTATTTCAGATCTACTTAAATTGGCTCAAGATTGCTTTGCCTCAGACTGAACTAGAAAAATAAATTGGGAAGGAGCTGCTTCCCCAGCTCTGAAGAGGGTGGGAAAAGCCAGGTGGCTTGGGATGTGCAGAAGGTATTTTGGGAGCTGTGGATTAAAAGAAGGCAGAATTCTTGCTAGTGTGTCATATCGCAGGGACAGTTGCCATAGCACCATTTACTGCTAAGAATAGATTTGTATAGCCCAGCTGCAGGTCAAAATATTTATGACTTAAGATTTTTTCAGGGCCAATTCAAACAAAATGCATTTTCCCTGTACGCAAGTGTTGAAGAGCACAGGATGTAGCTCACACACGCCAGCCCCAGGTGAGGATGAGGTGGGGTAATCTGACACAGACACTTGCTATCGGGTTCCACGACAGCAGAGCAGCCTGTGACATGTGGCCCATTGCACCTGGATTGTATTTTGGGATGCCAATTGACAGAGCTTGGATTGTGAGGCATCCTGTTTTAAAACAGAAGGTTTTGTGAAATAGGGGAATGACTGAGACAAAACAACGATTGTCAATGATTTCTCTCTTCACCCAAGAATGTTTCCTCTGCAGGGAACCTGGCAGCAAGTCCCATGCTGAAGCGAGGAGACTTTGGCATCCCGAACGATGATGTTCCCTCTCCACAGCTGCCTTCACAACTTGGTGAAAGCCACCAGGTGACCACCAGAAGCAGGTCAGAGGCACCAGGACAAGGCAGCCTCTGCCAGGCGCAGAAGTACCTTGTCCCTGAGCAGAGCTTTGGAGGCAGTGGCTGGAAGCAGGCTGCCTGGCTGAATGTGGGCTGTGCATTGGGGCACTGCAGGAACTGCTGTTGCACCCTCGGTAATCAGCAGGCAGAATCACAGGTATGCTGATCAGCATAAAGCCATTCCCAGCTGTGGGGAACCAGAATCTGACCAGGGAAGCACGCTGTTAATATTTCACCCTCTGCCATGCCATGGACCCACCTTCACTGCCTCGCCTAGACCAGGCTGCACACCTGGACCGTGGGGCAAAGTCTTACACAGCATTTGGCCTGACTTGTAGCAGGCTTGAAAAGCAGAATGCAGACAAGTCTTCAGGAAGGAAAACAAAAGATGTTGACAGACTCCATAAAAATGACCTCCTTTTGTCACTTAGGTCACTTCTAACATGAGACAGCATTCATTTATGCGATTCACAGTGTCAGCCTTCATCACACACTTGATTAAACCCAAGAGACTTGCTGCGGAGACAGGCAAGTTGCAGGCAGGGGATGGTGACTCCTTGTCAGCAGCTGTGGGGGATTATTGTGTTCTCATGAAGTATCAAAGATGGGGAGAACAGGGTGAGGAAGAACAGAAAGGTAACCACAAGACTGTCATCTCCAGGGGATACCAATTAAGTACACTGACTCCACGGAGAAATACCGATCCACGTTCTGCTACTTCACTCTGATGCAGAAAAATTAGCTTGTTCCATGCAGGGTATCTCCTAGTTGCCTATCTTCTGCTGTTGCCACAGGATCACAAGATCGTCATTTTGAAACTTGGGTATGTAACATTAGTGAGATCGACAGGGGACACATATTGACCAGAAAAAAAAAAAATCAGTTCTTAAATGTCACCAAGAATTTCCTCTATTCTTTTTTATTTTATTTTATATTATTTTTTTTTACATGCTTGAGCTACAAACAGAACTTCCCAAAGGATGATGAAACCTTTTTTGTTTCCTCACTGTGACATTCACAAGAAGACATCTGCTGACTGCATGGATTTTACTCCATGAACACCTGCACGGTGCCTTCTCTTTCTCTTTCTCTTTCTCTTTCTCTTTCTCTTTCTCTTTCTCTTTCTCTTTCTCTTTCACACACGCCTTTCCATACCTGCTTTTTCCATACCATACCTTTCCACACCTGCTTTTCTCTGAAATGGTTAAATCTTGTCCTTTTAGGGATTCCTGTACACCAGGATGCAGTACGAGCCATTGATGTACATATATAATTTCCTGAGGAAATTAAGCATCCTTCAGCATTTGTGATTTAGTGTTCATCATATTAGAGAGAACAGTTACCAGCTCTTGAGCAAGGCTCTCAGGAGGAAACCAAAACATGCCAATGGCAAAAAGTACAGCGAGCCTTTCTCCTGTCACAGCCTAACTTACCAGTCCAGCAAAAAGCATGACCGTACTCATGCTGACCTGTGACCAGGATGGTGCTGACAGCATGGCTTCCAAATAGCAAGCAGCTGGCAGTCAGCACGGGGACAGTCAGCGCGGGGATTTCTTGTCGCTCGGAGTGCCCCATAACAGGTTCGTCCCTGAGGCCGTGTAGGAGGAGTGTGAAGAAACATGGATCCTCTCCGCAGATGGAGCTCTTTGCGGCTGTGCTCTCGGCATGAACGTTTGAGGCTTCGGTGTGGAGGCGGACAGCATCTCCACACCAAGCTGGCAAAGTTTAAACCCCTTGTGAATGTGAGGTACAGACTGATACTCAACCTGCAGCCATCCTGCCAAAGCAGGTCTCCCTGGTAATTGCCCTGGCTTTCTGAGGGACAGAAGGTTTGCTGCATCTCCTGCAGAGGGACAAGAGCCCCTCCTGCAGCCTCTTGGCTGGTGGGCTTATCTGTAGGCTTTTTGTTTGCCAGCTGGTAGCTCAGCTCTAGTCTAGAGGTAGTATTTATCTGTATGACTAATGCACTTTGAAATGTAATGCTCATGTTGCGGGAAATGTAGTGATAATGCTACAAATTATCGATATATACATATATTCTGAGTCACTGCCTATGTAGAAAGAGAAGGGTTTGGGTCATATTAAGACAGAGAAATTTTTTTCCATGATGTCTGAGATCAGATGAATGTATGCACATGCAAAAAAAAAAATCTTCCATATGAAAGAACGAACATACCTCCCTTCCCCATGGCACTGACAGCTGAAGCACTTCACCCTTTGCTGGGGTGCGGTATTTCCTGCATCTTCCATCTTTGCTATTGATTCCTCATCCATTTCTTTCTCCCCCCCCCCCCCCCCCTTGCTGTTTCTTGTTTTCTCTCCCCCTTCACCTTCAAGTTGCTTCTCCACTGTGCAGAGATGCGGACAGTTAACTGCTCCATCCCTGTCAGGTGTGGCTGCTGCCTTTCCCAGCCACCTGCCCAGCTTCTGTGTACGCCTCACGTCGAACTGCTGGTGGGGAAGGCACTAACCTTGGAGGCAGCAGCAGTGGAAGGAATTGAATTTTCATCCACTCCCTGGAGAGACCAGACCTGTGTGATACATCTTCTCAATACAAATTGCTGCTGGCAATAAGAGGAGAGAAAGCCGCCTGTTGTTTTCCCTTCACACACTTGTCTCTCCCAGTGATATATGTACTCTGTGTTTTCTTCTCCTCAAATTATGCCATTCACAGGAAGTCTCGTCTAAGAGATTAGGGAGAAAATAACTGTTTACACAAATCAGCTGCAGGCTGGAAGATGTTACACGCTGCAAAAAGCCAGCTGGGTCTTCTTATTGGAACCTGTTGGTTAAAATTATATCAAGAGGCTGGGACAAGAAGTCCAATTAAAACCTTGTTTTCTGTTTTAGCATCACTGGAATGTACCCCATGGACAAGAGACCTGTCCTGCAGTTTTACAAAATTAATGCTATTTACGAAACTACACTTCAAGCAACAACAAAACATGGCTACTCTGAAGAGTTAATGGTGTTATTTTTCCACACTAAGGCAAATAGATCAAACATTAATGGCAAATACTTTGTGTGTGGTCTATATGAGGCAGATAAATAAAATAATCCCAGAAGTCACATCTGTGAAAGAGCAGCTTTTGCCATTCCTTTTTGAAGGGCTCTCCGCAGACCTTATCTTCTCAAAATCTCAAACTTCCAAAAAAATTCTGGAAATGTGAAAGCAAAGCTCCAGGAAAACATGAGTTTAATAGGCACAAGCAACACCAGAAATGTCAATTACCAGCTATGGATGGCATCGCACCCGGACTCAGTGACTAGAGTTTGCCAAAACACTTTCGTAGACTCTCAGCAAAGATTGGAAAATTCAAACAACCTGCAAAACTGGGAAGCCATTCGATAAAAACATCAGAACAGGCACTTTTTTAAGGAGAGAAATTTCATTTTTAAGTGCAGTCTTTCTATGTATTTTTTTTTTCTCCCAGGCAGAGACGTTTTGCCCAGATTTGGCTCACCTGGCTCCCACCTCGGTGCCTGAACCTGTCCAAAAGCCCGCTGCTACCTGGTGCAGGGGTGCAGGGTGCAAACCAAGGCAGGTTGCAGGCGGGGGCTTGCCACCCAGGTCAAAACCAATCTGGGCTAATAAGTGTGCTTCTCCAGTTGCACAAAATGATGCTGGCTTTGTTCCTTTGCAAAAGGCACAGGAGGGCTGCCAGAGCATGATACTAAACCTGTCTGCCAAGGCTGGAATTTCAAAGCAAGAGTGCACCTCCTCAATTGTTTATTAAATTAAAACAAATAAACAAACAAAAAAAAACAGTCATGCTTGGGGACAGCAAGAAAACAGACATGTTAGAGTTTGGCTTGCTCATAGGCTGGCTGCTGGTGTCAGCCTGGCTACTGCGTGCTGCTCTGCTCCTGGCACCCTTTGCAAGAACTGTGCTTTGCAGCCTCTCCTCCTGTTGTAACACACAACTGAGAGGCATGAGAGCCATCATCCTGCGTCAGGCTGACACAATACATGACTTTAACTTTGATTGCCCAAGTCCTAAACAAAGTCTTAAATACAGGTTTTTTACTGAAAAAAAAAAACCAACAAAAACAACAACCAAAAAAAAAAACCACAAAAGTTGTCATGCACTGAACAACTGTTTGCATATAGCCTTGGGTGTTGCAATCCCGTTTATCAAAGTGTCCTGAAGGTCATCCCCTGTGCTTGCAAATGTATTTGGAAGGCTTTTTTTTCTTTTATTTTTTTCTGATGGCTTTCCAGCCAGATGGGCACCAGCGGTGGTGTGCGTCACCCCAGCGAAAACACCACCAAGGCAGCCACTGAGCGCTTTGTGGCTCCCCCACAGCTCTGTGTTTTGCAGGGTTTATAGGGCAAATTGTTTTCTAGCACCCTAACCACTTTGTGGCCATGCTCCTGGCCACTGCTGTGTGCCAGCCTCTGCATGCTGGGGTGTGTGAGGCTCCCACAGTGCAAGCTGTGCTGTGCCAGACATGGGGCCTGCAGCTGGAGCTGTGCCCCGTCCTGGTTAGTTAGGCATTCAGCGTGGGCTCAGCCAGCTAATGAGAAGAGAAAAGAAGTACATTTGATGTTAGCTTAACTGTACTGGTCCATTTTCTCCTTCCTCCTATTATCCCATTATTTTTTTCCTTTCTGACACATGCATGGTTCTCTTATTTTGGAGGAATTAACTTGTGAACAAAAGTGCTACATTTCATCAGTCATGCTATTTATTTTTTGTGAAGTCCTTTGCTGGTGTTTGCAGTGAAAGGCCTCTTACCATGCTATTATGCGAAAACACAGAACAAAACATGCACCTTCCTAGTGCTATTACTTTTCATCTTGCTGCCTAAACCACCCTGGCAGGAAGTAAGTCTCTTTCTTGGGGTAAAATGCTCTGTATAACAGTTTCACATCCCTGAAGGAGAAAGGGATGACATTTCTCCAGCTGGTCTTGCTGTTTTTCCATCTCCATTTTGTTAGTTTAAAGATGGTATTTTGTAATTTTATGCAGGTCACTGGGACAGGGAGCACTGGACAGAGAAAAGCCAAGTTAGTCAACAAGTCCTCGCAGCACCTGCAGGAATAACCCCTCCAGGTGGGTGTATTAACTGCGCTCGACCACCTGTCTGCAGGTACGCTTATGGCAGTCATGCAATGGTATGTTATGTTCAGCAACAGACATGAACCCCCAGAGCAGGGCGGTGAAAACTAGATGATCGTTAAGGTCCTTTTCAACCCAGGCCATTCTATGACTTTCACAGCTTCACTAGGGTCATGTTAGAGGAGGTCTTACACAAAGCACAGCTCTCTGGAAAGTGCTGAAGTAAAATGTTGGTGATGTCAATGAAAAGGACAAGGAAAAAATTAAGATTTTGGTATTCAAAGGGGCCAACATTCCTGTACTTACTAACTTATTTGTTTAAAGGCAACCTCATTAGTGATGTCAAGCTGAGCTCTCCAGAGGCCTATCCTGGCAGCTGGCAATGTGTTTGCTTTGTTGTAATGGTGAGATATTTTTAAACAGGGCCGAAGGAACTGTGCAGTGTGACCTTGCCTTGCACAAGCACTGCATTTTCAGAAGCTTAGGAAAGTATTTTTGCCCTTGGAATAGTGCATGCATATTTTAGCTCTTATTTCCAATATTGGAAATCATCTTTTCCTATACAAGTGCTGTAACAGAGACGTGGTATCTTACAGGCAAGCCTGGTTTCCATAAAGAAGCTGCAGCTGACAGCACACAGCCTGAGACCCCAAGAGACCCTGGCTTCCTTCCTCCCACTCCTAAAAGTTTCCTGTGTCATCTTGCCAACTGACTATTTCAGTGTTCCCGGTTTCTTTGCCTATTAGTAAAATGGCAGTGCATCTCCTGGGGATGTTTTGTGACTTAAATCACTTGCTCTAAGGCCCTGGGATGAAAGGTTCCATAAAAGTCCAGTGATAAATACAGCCAAGATTGCAATTTAGTTAAAGATCTTCAATTATTTATGGAAAGAGGAAATGTAAACCAGAAGCTGCCAGATGTTCATTGCACTCCTTTTGGAATACCCTTGTCAATAGCTTAGCATGATGTGGTGCTGCTGGGGAGATTTTTCAGCTCCCCGCCTCTTCGTTCATCTCCCATTAGTAAGAAATCCAGACCAGCAGTACCTATCTTAGCAGCTCTGTGTATCACTATCTGCACACCTATGGCCTTCCACAATAGATATTGACACAAGTAAAATATCTGCTGATGTTTACTCTGGGATAAGACATCCCCATTATCTTGCTACTTGGCACAGATCACGCGGGAGGAAGTATTTACACCCTCTCCTTTAAAACACAATCCAGCTGGGGAGAGAAGCATGCGTCACAGGGACGGGAGGGAGGATTTATGGCATTCAAGTTGGAAGTATTTAAATAAATATGGGCAACAGCTCTGTACTTGGTGTTGTGTCTGCACTTCCAGGTCTGCTGCAGAACTACAGCCCAGAAAGCCACGGTGGCAGGCAGTGCTGGTCCCAGCGCAGGGAAACTGCAGAGCATGCACGCTGTGTTGCCTGGGGCTCTGGGGTGCGCAAGGCAGCCCAGGTCTGCTTCAGGTCCATGGCTTCACTGCCAAAAAATGAGCAAAACAATGCTGAAAACAGAAATCACTCCCCGGTCCCAGCACAGAGGTTATGCAGCTCACAGTGCTCACAGCAACTGTCCTGTGCTGGGTGCACGCTGCTCTCGGTATGTCCTCCCATTGGAGGTGATTATGTCTGAGACTAGGAAGGAATGGCCAAAATCCCCTATAGAAACCTCCCTTCAAAGACCGCCCTACCGAGAGCTGGTTCATGTAAAAAGGACAGGTGGTTATTTTCTGAGGAAAAATACCTTTGGAGAGAAGCAAAGGCACGTAGCCAGGAGACAGTCATGTTTCACTTGGAGAGGTCCTTCTAGTTGGCGTAGATGTTACAGATAATAACCAGGAGGACAGAAGTAGACTGCTATGGCATGTGAAAACATTTCATTATAAATCAATCACAGCCTATTATTGATTGTTTAATTCCTCTTGTTGAAGTTCTTGGCACGGTTGTTGAAGTCCTGCCTACCTAGAGCAGGCCAAAGACCCTGCAGTGCCATGTGCAGTGTGTTCTGCTGCTCGGAGGATACTAAACACCTAGGGACACCCAAGTGTCAGCTCCCAAAGGGCTGTACAAGAAACTTTCCCAAGAACAGACTCCAAACTTTGTTTTTTCCTCCAGGGAGGACCTGTTTGTGTCCCAGTGTGGCTGCCATAGCCTCAAAGTGAAACACAAGCCCTCTCCGGTATGGCCAGGTTGTATTCAGTAAAATCCCCATGCAGATCCATGTGCATATTATTAAGGGTGAACACATTATAAATCCCTCCCTCTTCTTTCAGACTGCTCCACCACATTTCTGAGTGGCACCTAGATGGGCAGAGATGGGCACCATGAAGTGTGGGGTGGGGGAGAGCTTTTCTGCTGAGCCAGGCTGGGACGATTCTCGGTTGCCCTTTATTCAGCGCTTTTACTGGCAGATTTTTAAAGCCAGGCATAAGCCTCTCGTGAATTGATTTGAAATACCATGCAGAAAGCTATTTACTGCTTCATTTACATCTGTTTCCAGCCCTTTCCACATTCACACGTTTGCTCTGGAAGGGGATGGATGAAGGTGACCCTCCGCAGGTCACTGCAGCTCCCTCTCCTTACCACCTCCCAGCTCTTTACGTGGGATTTCATCACTACCTAGTAACTCGATACACACGGTCAAAATAGGTCATTCTGAATTTAGTTACTGCCCTCCTTTTGTACAGACCCAACCTCCTTATGCTCCTGCAGATACGCTGTGCTGGGCTCACCAGGGGACACTGCTGTGGGACCCAGACCCCCAGATCTTTCACCCAAGATCATCATCCTTACAGTGAGCTCTGCACAGACCTCGCAGCAAACTGGGGCCACTGCCACAGAAGCCTTAAAATCTAAACAAGCAGCACGTGAATGAACGGTGATCTTTATTTTACCAGTGCAAAAATGGAGCACCAAGGGCTGGTGCATCCATCCTAAGCCCGTGGCAGATGTGCTCTAGCATTGTAACACTTTCACCACTTAGCTGTCAGCATAATTTTCTGATACAGATTTGATTTCCCAGCCAGATCTCCGGTCAGCAGGTTGGTACTTGAAATGTATTTGCTTTTTTCTGTGCAGAGTGATTACATATTTTTGCATACAGGGTTTTGCAGGCCACCACAGAGCTGAAGAAATCTGACAGATGAATCTCCGCCTGACCCACACGTGCAGAAATCCCAGCACATCTGGCAATTACACCACCACTCCTACAGACATCACGCAGGCTTGAACACTGCTTAGTCCCCCGTTTAGGCAGTCTCAAAATACCCGTGTAGATGAAAACTGGGGAGGAAACTGCCCCAGCACAGTGGGCTGATTCAGAGTGGAAAACCTGACTGGCTCTTCAAGGAGCAGGAGAGCTTGCAGAAGTCAGTTTTCCAGGATGTCTCTTAAAACAGTGGTCTCCAGGCTGTTTTGATTATGTGGCCCTGTCAGTACAAGTTCTTTGAGCATGCACACCTGACATATGCATGTTTATTTATAAATTATATGCTTATACTGCTGTGCTAACACATCATGTACATTACAAAACATAAATAGAAATTCAAAAAGGATGAGATAGAGATGAAATAAACACTATTTTTAAAACATTACATTATTTTTGTTGTTTATTAATGGTTCAAAGAACACTTTATTCCCACGCTTCGACAGATGGTCCTGCGCATCCCTGGGGTGCACGCACCCCGCTCTGGATGCCGCTGTCTGATGCTACCAGCTCACTGCAGGGATCCAGACAGCAAGCCATTGAAAGCTGATTAGGAGGGGAAAGGGCCCAAAATAGCCCCCTGCAGTGAACATCTTCCTCTCCTCTAACCTGGGCTGGGGCTCCAGTCACCTTCTTCTGAGTGCCAGCAAGGAAATACTGCCCTTACACACATTATTCAGGAGAAGCACACATTTTTCTGGGAAGCTTCCAACTCTCAAATCTTCTGGAAGTTCTTCATACCGAACTGAGGTATTTACGCAAATATCTTTCAATAATGTAGCCCTCGGATTTAATTTAGTTTGTTCATTCTGAGGCACACGAGAACATAAATTGCTTAATTTAGTTTGAGGTAATACTAAATAATTGGTTGACTGTCAGTTGATATTAAAAAAGGGAAAATATTTATTCCAACTAAGTGTCCTTTGGGAGGGTTCTTGTATTTACACACACACACACATACATATATATTTATATATATTCTTTCATTTAATCAAGATGTTAACAAATTAATTTCTAGAAGGTAACCAAGAAGTGTCATCCTTCCTATTACTTTGTGCTGGGCCATTCTTGTCACTTCACATTACAATGACTGCACTCAGAAGCTTTGTTAGTGGAAATGTGACAACACGCCCTGGAAATATTTCAGCTCTTTTTATAGATCAGTTGCTTTTTGTGCCTGGTCTGATATCAAGATTGTTGCTACCAAGGCCACCTTCCTCTAGGTTAAAACAAGTCCTCACCGTTCATTTCCACATGAACATGGATTGGTGAATTTCAACCTGAAAAGTGAAACCTTTAGTTTCTTTTCAGATCTCACTTGCTTAAAGTTTAAGAAATTCTTGGGGAAAGATTCTACAATGCAATGTTTTATGCAATCAAACTAGAAATTAATCAAGTAATTCCCTAGAATACTTTTTTTTTAAGGAAATGAATCAGACTGCTGAGAAGTGAATCTGCAAGTGGAAACTCCTCCATGATACAGAGTTACAGAGAAATCAGAACAAACAGTGAAGGACTGACCCCTAACACGCACGAGTTTCTTTCTATTTTACTTTTAGCTTCCCTTTCTGTAACTCCCTTGCACACACATTACACAAGAGCAGCAACCAGATTCACCCTCTGGCAACACTCCACGTTTAAAACAACTGGTATCTGATTGTCAGAATTGTTAATAATATACATAATAATATATAATATGGTGATAGACGGTGATATATAGGAAAATATATATAATAGTATCTCCACTACATGTGGGCAGTCACATCTGGTGATACTGGAATGGAGCTCAGCCTGCTCCGAGAGGCAGTAGGGGCCCCACAGCAGCAAATGGAGGAGAAACCATGAGCAGCACAGTGTCACCACCACCACCACCACCACCAGGTACCTGTGGTGGGGCACAACAGGCAAGTGCACAGCCTGGCCCCTGGCCTGCTCCACCACGGTCCCACAGTGGACCTGCTTATGACTCCTGTTTATGAAGAATGCTGATCCCAAGTATTATTAAGCCCTCAGCACTATTAAGCAAATAAGCAAAAATCATCAAGAGTAAGAAAAATGAACCCTAGAACTTTTTTAACCACTAATATCTTCAAAGATTTTTTTTTTTTTTTGGGTTCATCATTCTCAAGGATCTCCCGTGTTCCCTCTGCCCAGTCTGCAATGGCCAGGCTCCGCTTGCACAGCTGTTGAACAACCTGAGCTCCCACTGCCTTCTTCGGAGAGCTTCACCTTTCCAGACTTCTGGTGCATGGATGGAGACGCACAAAATAAGTAGATGCATTTGATATTAATGGATAACCCATTCTGCCACCTGAGTATTTCAGCACAGAAAGAGTGTCATGGCATGACCTAAAGAACCAGCCTCTCATGCTTGTGCTTCCAAAGGCTTGTAAAATTATTGAAATTTGAAAAGAGGAAAGAGAAAGGGACAGAAAACAGGAAAGGAAAAAACATCTACATGTTTGCTGCAGTTTGTTGCCCTCCTTTCCTCCTGGGGATTCTGTTAGCATCAATCTGGTTGTGACCAGACAAATGAACTGCAACAGGACCTGCAGAGATTAAATCTGAGTGGGCTGCTGGCAGCATGAAGATATTTGGTATTAACAAACGTATGGACCTGTAAACCAGAGAGCTGGGGTAAACATCATCATGGTAGGTGGGAGAGGCAGGTGACACAGCCAAGCAGCTGCGCTGTCAGGAGTTTAAATTTATCTTTGCTCCTTTACACTGTCCCACTAATGTTAGTCCCTCTCACCAAGCTGTGATTGTGCTGCTGGGTGAAGAAATATATTTTAAGAAGTGATCTTAATATCGAACTGCATTGAAGGTGCAGATGCAAGATAAACAACAATCCATCCAACAAATTCATCCTTCAGGAGTAGTCTTGTAAAAGTTCTTTGTCCATTCCCATTAATGTCTGATCTTAACCTCTTTTGAAATCAGTATTTCTTGGAAATGAAGCAGGCATTGCTTCCTCTCGAGTATTTGGCCAAGGTCACATTAGCTTAGCATCACGCACACTCTGTGCTGGGGCACACGTCCTGCTCTTGTTCAGGAGGAGAAGGGAGCATCAAGGAAATCTTTCCCTTTCAAACATCTCCACGCTCAAGTAACTTACATTTTATCAAACGCAGACATGCTAAAACATGCTATGGCAACACTGAGGTTGTGACACAGAGGAAGTAAGGCAGAAAATTCGGTGTGAAGGATTACACACTGCTTGCTCCTCCTGCTACAAAAGAAAATGACGGTGCCGTGACCAGGCATACCGGCAGCCCAACACCCAGCCTTCCCACTTGTGCCAATGCATTTTACTGTGCTAATGCTATTTAGTGGCTCTGTAATACGTTTTTATGAGGTTTCCTAGGCTGATTTTCAGTGTTATGTTTTACTTCTTCCTGTTATTCATGCAACCTGGGGCCAGCTCATACCTCAAGGTAGCTTACAACTATTAGCAAAAGAGAGATAGTCAACTCGTTTAGAACTCACACTGCTCAGTTAGATCACTTCTAGCAGTGTTTCTCAAACCTTGTACCAACAAAAATCAGGGCATGCTCTGGGCTGGCTCCAGGAAAGCCGGAGCACTGTGAGGACACTGCTTTCCCAACCATGTGGCTCCTTGCAAGGGGCAGGACTGAGCTCATGTCTCAGGAGTCTGGCACTGAGCTGCCCTTTTTGTTAGCCAGTGGTATGTCTGACTGACCATCATGGTGTTAGCATGACATGGGTGAAGCGTCCTCTACACCCTACCCCTACCTACAGCAGGCCTCAGGCCCCTCCTGGGCAGGGGTCTCCCTGTCAGAGTCTGGGAGGTGCTTGTTTTAGGGGACATGTCCCATAATGCTCTACAGGAGGTTGAAGAAAATAAAGTGTTTATGTTCTTCATGACAAATAACCTGTCTGTTTCACCAAGCTGAATTTCATGTGACTGACTGCAGAGGTTAAGCGTGACAGATGCTGGGCTGCAGCTCCCAGAGGGAAAAGTGGGTGAGGCCTCACAGTTTCTTTGGTTTTCAGCCACAGATGCACGCACCTTTATGTTTTACATGCAGTCAAACTCTAAAATACCACCCGTTCTTCCCCCTTCAACTCTTTTTCAGGCAGCTTGGTTGCCTCAGATTTTCCCGACAAAAATTCGCTTTCTAGCAACTTTCAGCTAAGGGCCATTTTTAAGCTCAAATGGACACATTTGAGTACTTTTGCAACTACCAACCCATTTAGGTGATAGCCCTTGGAAGTGACACAAACACGATGGTGCACAGCCGAGCAAAGCGGCGCCGGTTGCCTGGGGACCCGTCCCCAAACAGATGCGGTCACTTGGGTATTTAAAGTGCGGCCCCTCCCGCAGGGCCCAGGGGGTTTCTGAGGCACCTGTCGCTCGCGCGTGTGAAATTTCTGCCCCGAAATGACAGGCTGGGTGCCGTGCTCGGGGCAGTTAATGCTTTTTATAAGGAAGTCGTGCAAGACGTGTGCAGTCCTCCCTGACTCATGTCACGCTGCTGGTACTCGGATCAGACTTCAGCGTGCACGTTGCCAGAGGGACTGTGGGAGCAAAAGTCCACTCCTTCCTAAACGCACAGCAGTTTATACATTAGTGTTTTTCTGTCATTGATGAAGGTGAATTCTGGTTCAGCCATGGAAAGTGAAAAGGCGGGAGGGTAGAAAGGAGGCCTGACATGGGAGAGAAGCACCTGGGGCAGGACGGCACCACTGACTCCCACACAAAACATCATTTCTTGTGGTAAAAGCCAAGCGTTTGGCCTCCCTCACTTTCTAGGGCAGCTCAGCGGTGCTTACGTTCCCCAGAGGATGGGTGCTGGCTAAGGCTGGGAGATGCTGGAGCACAGCCACCGCCACCAGCAGCACACCACAGCCCCAAAGCACACCCCTACGTCCAGCACCACCTGCCAGACAGGCTCCACCCCAAGCGTGCCTGTGGAGCTCCTACCACGGACGTTTCGCAAGCAGAGATGAACTTGTGTCCTCAGCTATCATACCTGACTGAAGCCTGCTTTTCATCTTAGAGTTTGAGAAACACTCCTATGCTTTCGTAAGCTCTGCCTCCTTTTCTTTTAGTTTTCAGTAATCAAAACATGAAGGAGATGATTTTTTAAGAATTAGGAGTCAGTCAATTTTTCCATATCTGTTCATATGTTTAAAGCAAGTCTTTCCTATTGACTCGAGTTACAGCTGTGAAGATACAGTTTCTGATACCAGGTACTACATGTAAGCACCCAGGAACCGAGAAATGCCAGGTGTAACCTCCTGTGAGTCCTGCGGCTGAGATCACTCTCTTTGCACCGCTCGAGTCCCGCAGCATTTGGGAGGCATCCAGCTGGCTGGTCGCCTTAACCACAGGGCTGTCCTTTCGCCCCTCCTGCAGCTGTCAGGCCCTTTTGCTGCACACCTTCCAGCTCCTGACAGGCAAGCCACTTCCTTCAACACACAGCCCTGACTCACACACAGAATCACATCCTGCCCAGTGAACAAGGAAGGGTTTTGAGAGTGAAATAACTCGGTCGTGTAATTATCAGCAGCTTGATCTGCCATGTGCACGTGGAAATGCAAAACGGGACTGCTGGCAGTCCTTACTGAATTTTTAATTGTTTGACTTTGTCATCATATTTTCCCTTTAACTTGGCTCTTCTGCATAATTATATACACACATGTCTATCTGCATGATGAAGCTGTTCAGAGAGACTAGAAGATGCTGGAAGGAGAAGCATGGGATCAGAGAGGTGAGAGAAAAGGGAACTCGGAGAGCATCTGGTAGCTGAAGAGTAATTGGAGAGGAGGAAACATAAGGGAAAAATAAGAGAACTGAAGACTATCAGAAAATGCTGAGGGAGGAAACCTGCACTATGCTGCTATGTGGATCCATTAAATGAGTATGAGAATGACAAAAAAATAGAAAAGCACAAATCCAAGTAGAGAAACACAGCTCAAACAATGCACACAGCTCACAGATGATGTATTCTTGGAGCTCACTCTGCAGAGGCTGGTGCATTGTGCCAGCCAAGACAAAAAGCAGAAATGCCACATACCACAGCCTGACTCGGGTGGAACATGCACATAATTCTGCACTGAAGAGCACAACTGAGAAATCTTTCCCTCCAAACATTCAGCAGAGGACAAAGATAATTCTATAAGAAACATATGCCACCCAGATTTTCAAAACCCAAGTAGATAAGCCCGAGGCAACCTGGCCTGACTTCATAGTTGGCCATGCTTTCAGCTGCAGGTTGGACAAGAGACATCCTGAGCTCCCTTCCAGCTTGGATTATCCTGGGAAAGACTACCTAATGCAACCAACAGCTAGAAAACATGCAGTGTCGCACGCATGCTTAGCATTTGGCCGAGAGTCAGACATAACATACATTTCCAGTCTCCTTGGCAGCAGTGGAGATACTTTCAGGAAGAAATTGAGCACAACCACGCTCTTAGCTATTAGCCCAGTATAACCAAGGAGTGGACGGGCTGTGATACTATAAAACGAGCTGTGCCCAAACCACTCCAATCTGTAACCTTCCAACAGGAACTAGAGTTGTCCACGAGACCATCGAAGGCAGTAATGTGCCAATGCAAGCTTAGAATACTCATGTTGCAAATATATTTTGAAAGGTTTTTATGTGCTAGAAAACACAACCACAATTACCTTTATCAGACATTCACTGTACTCTCTGACAACCTAGATTTTATGGGGGCCTAACATGCTAGTGCCTGCCTTCACCGATGTGATGCCATTGTTACAGCCTGGCCTGTCAGCATGTAGCGTGCCAGCAGCGTACCAGTGATTTCTGTACCAGAAAGAAGCAAGCAGCACAGGTACTCTCCCGAGGGAGGTGCTACCCTCATGGCTCATGCTTCGTGGTGCAAGCTGAAAGAAGCCCACAGGAGTGTTGTGGAGGGATCATGTCACCCAGATGTGGATTGTGGGGGAACACCATCGGGATGTGTCCGGTGTCCACAGCACCAAGGAAGGGACAGCAGGAAAATCAGAGTTATAATAGAGTTCTCCTAGGTTTCACTGACTTCTGGAAGCCAGTATTAGTAATCCTGACATTTCTTTGCCTTTCCTAGCAGCTTTAGCTGGCATTACGTAGGCTACATATCAGTGTGAGCTTTCACAATCATCATCCTGGAGATATGGCTGGAAGACAACTCACTTCTGAGTGCCGAAGCTTTGGGCTGTCTGCAAATGAGAGAGCTGTAGTTCAGCATTGTTTCACTTCCGAACGTGAACATCACAGACACAAACGTTTATGTCGTCATCTAATTTTATAAAACACAACTCTAAAATTAGGGACCAGGCAAGAGGGGTAGATGCTTGTTCTGCAAGCTTCTTATTGTTGATACACATGCTTGTAATTTGCCGTTTGAGAGGTGTGCCTTACTAGCACATGTTCTGCAGCATAAAACATAGCTAGGGACATATCTGAGTAATGGTAATTACATGCTGAAGTGTATGCTCACTAAACCACACTCTCTCCGCTGCCACTTTTCACTGGGCATGATGGAGAATTACTATGCTCTGAACTCTCTCAGACCCTGCAGACAAGCCAAAGAGATTTCTAACCTTCATTTCTGTGAAGAATTAGATGAGTTCTCAGCTGAGTAATTTTGCAAGTTTCCAGCAAACCACGCTTCCACTTCGCAGCTGGTACGATCATTCTGAGGTAAAAGACAAGGTTATTTTATTACAGTTCTCTTTTACATGTAGTTGTGTTTGCGGGGGAAGTGGAGGCTGGGATCCACAGATCTCGAGTCCGTAGGTGTTCCTCTCCAAAATGTCATATCTTTCTCAGTGTTGGAGAACACTCTTTGTTCTCTTTCCACTCAATGAACAGCCTCAGTGGCGATGTTGTGTGCACAACTGCCAGATTTCATCCAGGAGATACCTCCACTGGGACAGCAGCGCCACAGTACATGTGGTAGCTTGCAATTGATTGTAAAACGCTCACAGCAGGAAAGGAAACAAAGGCTGGATTTCTTTTCCTCTAAACATTAATTTGTCACGCATTTATATAACTAAGCCAAAACAGAAAAATAGTGTCTACCTATCCATATATGCAATTGTGTCAAATGCCATTGTGCATATAAAACCCAATAATCTCATGAAATTGGTTTTCTGCTCTATGAACACCTTTGTCCAAATGCACTTTTTTTTTTTTTTTCCTCTGTGGCTACTATCAAAGAGCCACACAAGCAATGAAACAGTGGTGTTTTAACACTTCTGCTTCTCTTAGAACCTTGGTTTAGCTATCTGGTATCTCTGAATTTGCCTCTTCATGACTTTAGGTTTGCTTTGCCTCTGCTACTTCAGGCAAATGTAAAGAGATATGTTAAAAGCACACTTAATTACTCAGGAAGGTTCACAGCTCTTGCAGCAAAAAGGGTTTGCTTCCCTATTTGTAAGTGCATGCCTATGCACACACTATTATGCCACATATGCACATACATACTTATGCAATGAGCTATGCACACAGATTTTGATTTAATGCAGGCGCACTTGCTGCCCTGCCTTGTTAACATCAGAGGAATGTCTTGAGCCTCTTTCAAGTTGTTGTTCACAATCCACATGCCTTCAGCCTCAGGTGCTAAGTCCTAGGGCTTCAGGACACCCTGCAGCAGTCTGCAGGGCTTAAATATTCAGGCGGGAGACAGAGAGTACAAATTCTAGGCAGGTTGTTGATTCGTAGGTCTTTCTGGCATCCTTGACTACTAAAAAATATCCCACCTCCATACCGAAGCAGATTACTTCCCTGATTTGGACAACAACAACAACGTTCCCAGAACTCAGCCGTCTAACTGAACGTTTATTGAATTGTTTCCCACTGCAAGCTAACAAACACTTTCTTGGAAGAAACATCATCAGCTATCTTTCAGAGAGCATATAATAAAAGATCTGGATAATGTCTGCTATAACTTCTCTCCTAGAGGTCTTTAGCCAATTTTTACAGATAAAGGAAATGAGTTGTTCCAGCTGTCAATAGACAGGTTTCCTGAATTAAAAAAATGATGTACATTTCTTCCCACCTTCTGAAATTACTCTCTTGAACGAGGATTTATTCAGCATTTAGTAGCTGTTTAATTTTCTGATGTTGTGCAATGCCTAGAACATTTTTGCCTTGGACCTTGATGGAGTATTTCCTCACTTCAGGAGTACCCTTTTGTCAGAGCAGATTGCTGAAGAGCTGACCGTGCACATACACCCTCCCTAGCACGAGCGAGGTTTGTACGGAGCAGCCCCTTGCAGAAGACACCACAGTAATTTAGCATCAGTCATGGTAGAGATTTTAGCAATTTTTAGCACCATGTCAGAGAATGGTTCAATGACTACGCATAAAATCTTAGCTGCTAGAAAAGACACAAAACTAGATTTGTACTTGCGTTTCTTTTTTGGGGATCAAGGCTTGCTAAAATTACTGAGGTGGTATTTCAGATTTCTTTTCCAGCCTGGGAGCTTACTATATGTGAGCAGAGACAGTGATGTTCTATCTATAGTAGCTGCCTTGTGCTGCTTTTTGCCACCAGCACAGTAACGATACTTCATTTTCCCACCAAGCATTCTTCCAGCACCCTCTCACCCCAAAAATAAAACTTACTGCTGCCTGCTAAACCGCTCAGGCTTTGCAGTAGCTGCATGCCCTTTATTTGCTTTCCTTCTGGGCTGTTTCTGGCCATGTAAAACCAGCATTGCACAGTTGAAGACTAAATGGGGAAGAGCTCAAGGAGTTAATAGAAAAGACGGGCACCCCACCAACTCACATCCATACCACCTGTGGTCAGACCAGTGCGGTCAGGCACCTTGGCTGGTATTTCATACCTCCAGATGATGGCCCAGCTCACAGCAGGCAGCCACCTTGATCCACCCCCTGCCTCTGCAGGCCCCGTTCTGGGGAGCAGGAGCGTGGCAGCTGCTGGTGCGGGGGACGGAGGAAGGGGACTTCTGGCAGCAGCCATCGCTGTCCTGTCACTGCTGGCTGCAACAGCAAGGGCCGAGGGTGTGCTCTTGGCCTTGTCTCTTGCTCTCACTGTGGCAGGAACAAGCCCAGGCCTTTGTCCAGCTGCATGGAAGATGCACGATGTTGGGAGTGACTGCTCTGAGGAGCCCATGAACAGAGGGGATGGCAACACATCCATCCATGGAGTACCTAATTCGCTCACAGCCTCTTAAAGTCCTACTGACCATCACATCCTCCTCCTTTCAAAAGATCCCTTCTAGCCCTTTTCCCTCTCCTGTTCCAAAACATAACCCCCTACCAATTCAAGATTAGATTTTCTTTTGCCTGCTTTGCCGAGAAACCTCCGGCCAGCTCTGTGAAAACAGTGCTATTTACTCTAAGCTCACAGAGGCCTAATTATCCAGCCACGACGAAGTGAGCACTCAGTCTGGGTGTGAACAGGGTCAGGGCTCAGACAGAAGTGAATTTACTTGCTTCTCCAGTCCCACCAGCAGGTGCCTGTTGTCCCAAGATATTGTTCCTTGTCCCAAGATGCAACCCTAGAACATTCGGTGTTTCATTTTCTGGAATTATGTATGTCCAGCCTCCTTTTTTTTTCTGTTTATTTAAACATTAAATGTTTCTTTAAACATTTCCATATTTAATTCTGGTTATTAATATGTGTTTCTCCAGTAATCACTTACAGATTTTCATAATCACCTATTTTTAAGACACTTTCTTGAGCCTGCTAGGAATTATCCCCTGTGGTAGGCGCCCCTCACCTTGTTCATGGCAAGACAGCCAGGCAGAGCACACACGGTCAAGGCACCAGGAATGCTCTTCCCAGCTTGGTGGTGTCAGCACACGCCTTGAGAGGAAACACGTGCAGTGCCACATGCCTAGTGTTAGCACATATTTCCACAGCACAGGAGGGCAAAACAGGTTCACGAAGCAGTGACCTGGTGGATAAAATAGTGGGATGCAGAGACTGAAAGAATGACACATTTTTAAGGCAGCTTTTCAGAAGCCACAAAGTGCAAAATCAGCAAGTTTGTAAGCATAGGACCTCATGTTTAATCAGAGGCAAAGTTTTACATACCTTCTGCATGGGAAGAAATCCAACATGACTGACTTTAGGACAAGATTTGCTTACAGAATCGCCACAGCTTACGCCAGCAACTGCTCTGTATGCATCCACAGCCTCACATGAGACAAAATATACCACGTGCAGCAATTTATGGAGCCCAAATCCCACATTGTGGAGGAGACCAAGCAGCGGTGTAGCAGCCTTACCTCCCTTGAAGAGCGAGGCCTGGCAAGGGCCTGCTGCTTAAGGCCTGGCAAGGGCAAAGCCTTCCCAAGTGCTCCCCATTTCAACACAGGCTCGAGGTTAGCCGCAACGGCAGCAGAGGGTTAGCGGGGTCCAGGAGCCTCCCTGGAACAGAAAACAACCACGGCTAGAAAAGGGTCGCGAGGGATGGAGCAAGAGCGGAACAAGTGTTTTTGGACAGGCATCGCAGCTCAGCCTCAGCACCAGGCCTCCCTGGGCATTGCTGGCAGAGGGGACACCCGCTTCGGCCACTGGTACCAGCTGCATTGGGCGAGGAGCCACTGTTGGAAGAGCACGGCTGAGCAAAGGGAGCCCAGCAGAGCTTGGAAGCTCACCCCAGGCATGCACAGAGCTGGGGATCTCAGCAGGACTGGGAAAAAATTTCCTGCCAGAGACACAGGACAGAGCAGACCTTAGAGGGTAACATTTCACAAGCGCCAGATCTATTTTCCCACAGAACTGCTTTCCAGCAGATTCACATTTCTGTCTCCAGTATTCATTTCGCATAGCGTTAAGCTTTTTAAAACAATAGTTACCATCTTGAAATGCAGGGTTTTGCAAGAGTGCGATTGTGCAGCCTGGCCCTGCTCATAACACGCACCGAGGTCACAGAAACCAGGAGGCGAACAAGGCCAGCACCCCTGCAGCCGAAACTGGAGTCACTGCTTCCCCCGGCTCTCCTGGCAGGCAATTACCACCTCTCAACAGAGTTAATTGCAAACAGATTTGGCATGTAGGCAACACTGATTTGATTTAGTGAAACAACCAGTATACAGCCAGAGATGGCTCTAGAATTTCTCATTTTGTGCATCTTAGTCTGTTTTCCTGTATATTCTGTGCCACAAAGAAATTACAGCTAACTGTAAGGGTTCAGCATGTTGAGCGATGAGAGAGAAACGAAAAACCAGGACAATCCATTGGTCAGATGCTACCACCTTGGTGGGCAGGTGGAAGAACTGTATGATATATGACATAATAAATGTGTTACGTGTCCCGACTAGCCGCTAGAGCTGCTGCTGGCTAATAAAGCATAGGATGTGATCGAGCCCTTTTTCCGTGGTTGCAAGTAATCTAACCCTAAGTGGACTGCCTCACACCTAGTAAGAGGCAAGCTCATGCTGATCCTTCTACTTCAGCGGAAATTGCTACTTGGGTCCCTGCCTTCTGCCCAGTCTGTGGAGAAAACTACAGACGAGCATCATCTCCAAGACTGCTTTATTTCTGCTGGATGTATTAAACTGGCCCAACATGGTCAAAAATTACTGTGGAAGGACAGACACATACAGTACGGCTGTGCACCAACATCAGCCTCATTTCCCTAAGAAAGGAAGCTACAGAAACAGAAATTTTCAGTGGTATTTTCTTAAAGCAGACTCTACATATATGAAATTACCAAGGTCACAGTATACTGGGAGCAAAGAATCTCAAAATCAGCATCCCTGGAGCCAGATAACCCAAGCCCTGCTCCTTGCTACAACACAAACTTCCAGAGGTCTCTTCGAGATGGCACCGAGTCTGTGCCTTAGTTTCTGCGTTTCAGTAATGGAGCAAATATGTCTTTACATCAGAATGGCAGCATTTGTACTAAGGTCAGTCCTGCTGTCAGGAGGAAGTATCAGGGACACGTAGAGCACGGCTGATTCATTTTCCAGCAGCTAACGATGTGGTAGATCCACTTTAGCAATCAGGTACATTATCTCATTTTCATTTTCCAGCTCAAAGCGTAGCGCAAATTGCGGGGTGTTACTTTGGAGAGGCAGTAACCACTTACGAGGAAGAGGGAAAAAAAAAAAAAAGTGTGTGTGTCATCTTATGTTTAACACAGGAAGGGAAACAAAACTGTGGCCACATCTGAACTGGGAAGGAGCAGATCTTTAGAGCAGAGGAGTTGGTGCCAAGGATTGAGTCTATACTGCATACTTTTGGGGTAAAGGAGTGGAAAAGAGAGGAAAAAGGCTTTATTCATAACAACTTACAGTTTAGTCCCGTGAAGCGAACACCCATTAGTGGTCAGAGCCTGTTACGTGAGCTTTTGAAGAGCATCTTTCAGCTTAGTTTCATTCAAAAGGAATCCAGGTCAGGGACTGAGACAACTCTGTGATACGAACCAAAACACACCAAGCGAGGATGGTCAGGAGACTCACTTCAAAAGCATGCTCCTAACCTGAACCATGGCATCAATGCTGGTCCCGGCACGATGTGGGATGAGCTGCTGTTTGGCTCTGAGCTTAACACGAGGCAGGTCTGAAATAAGCCATGTGCACTCCTGATTTAGCAACGCACTGAGCATCTCTCTCAGAGGATGTTTTTTATTTGACAGTAGGTCCTGATTTATTTTTTTTTCCAGCTCCCTGGAAATCACACATTAAGTGTGAAGAAAGAAGCATGATAAATAAGACTTTGTATTTCCCTTAGCAAAGCTGCATATTTCCCTTAATGAAGCCAGAAAAAGAGAACAGCACTGAGTCCGACAAAACTCAGTCTTACAGGTTGGCAAAAAACAAGATTTACCAGATTACAGCTAACAAAGTTGCAAGAAATTTAAAATAGTAAAGTCTGGTAGCTACACGAGTGAGAAGAAAGAGAAGGAAAACAGCAATAGTCCCTGTGGATCATCCACTGAACGTTTTGCTTCACTTTTGTTAGGATAATGTTTTATGTCAAGCAAACAAGCAGAAAAGTATCTAATAAAAACTGGAACAGGACAATATAATTTATGATTTTTCAAGAGAAAATTATTTTCTATATTTACCATAAAAGAGGAAAGACTTGGGAAGTTAAATTGCATGCTCAGTTGCAAAACTTTTTTGTTTGTTTTTAGTATACATACAATATACAAGCAATGGAACGGAAAAGGAAGAACTAAACCATTAAAAGGTTGGTTTAGTCAACTGAATTATTTCCTGTTCTTTGGTCATCCCTCATCCTTACAGTTAAGAAAGCTTGGTTCTGTGTATGTGACTTTTCTCTTTGCCTTATCACCTGAAGGTTAAGAGGATAATTGTATATGTATGAAGGATAAAGAAGTGCTGAAACTATTAAAGGATCAAGCATACAAAGCTGAAAATATTGAACGGGAATTAAGTTAATCAGTATTGGAAGACTGGAGTTCCAAATAGACTTCTAAAGAGAAATTTGGCAAGGAACTTACAACTTGATAAATCTTCAGGAGATGTGACGGAAGGAACCCTTTGAACTTCAGAGAGGAACCAGCATTTCTTACAGCCTCGTGAGAGACATGGTTTCCATTAACATCACAGCCTTACACTTCTGGCAGGCACTTGCAGGGGTCAGAAAGTAATTCTCTTTTCCTCCTGTGTGCATAACAACATCTTCGTCCATAACTATGTCCACTCCCATCAACTCTGTCTCCCATTTCTTTTCTGAGTGTCAGAGAGCAACAGCAAGGTAAGTTTTTTGGGGGTGGTAGTGGTGGTAAGGGATTCTTGTTTTCCACTGTGCATGGTGTATGGCCCTCTGAATATTATGTGGGGGGAAAAAAAAACACAAATACATTGCTTTTGGCAGAGTAATATCCCATATGCTTGGCCTTTTTTGCCCTCTTTCTGTGCTGCTTTGTACTATGAATCTTGGTCTTTCACTGACAGCCAGCATATATTACTGACAACAAGCATTTTGTATGGGTATAGAGCTAGGGTGGCCAGCACCACTCCTAGACGAAACATTTAGGATCATCTGCAACTGCAGAGGGATGAATAACAACATGAATGATCCTTTCTGGTTTTCCCCTTTCCTAATGAAGAGAATCTATATTCAACTCATTAAGCCATCTGTGAAACAAGCGTGTTATTGTGAAAGCTCTGGATCAGCTTTTCTCATCCAGATCATCATTTTTGTGATGTTTGTTACTGACCAGGCCTAAAACTAAAGTTTCGGCTCTCTGAAATGAAGTGTACAATGTCTTTAAGGATAGGATTACGACAACTGTGCCTATACAGACCTTTTGAAATTATGATGGCAATGCTCTTCAAAGTCCTCCATTCTTTATTTCCTCTTAAGAAGGATCTTCTCATAGAGTACTCCACGGCTGAGAACACAATTTCTCTACTTTTTTTTTTTTTTTTCAAATGGTGCAAGCAATAGGGAAGACACTTCACAAGCCTGAATAAAATCAGTTTGTTCAACTTTCTTGAAAAAGTGTGTCTGTTGTTCATTTATAACAAAATCTGGCAAGTTACTAATATGCTATAAGCTAATACTACCATTTTCATGGAGTTAATAGCATGACTAACTGCATTTTCTAGCAACTGGCTTAGATAATTTCTACAGATATATAGAAATTGTGTCATTCAATTTAAACCTTTTCCTCACCACTACCAATTACCAGAACTTCAAGGTTTGGGTGGATCACCATTTCACAGTAAGAAAGAGAATTAAACATTGAATTTTGCTTTAGGTATAATTCCTAATGATGTGACAACTGAAGTCTAAAGCTGCAGCATTGACATTTAATTATTCATACTCAACGCAAAAAGACTTACCAACCAGTATTGAGTAACCCTAAAGAAAACAGATGTATAGACTCAGACAGGTGTTCTCCAAAACATTTTAATATAATCTGCATTTGGAGCCTAAAGGGAGTATGAGCAGAGAAATATGGTTGTTACTCCTTTTTAACATTACTGTTAAAGTTAAATTACTTAACGTAAAAAATTAACTGCAATATTTCCATACATGGAGCTAGCCCTGCACAGGAAATTTGTGGTAGAATGGAACACAAACAAAATTAGTTAAAACCAAACGAACAGTAACTTTTCATTCTGCCCTCACTGAGGGTTCAACAATAAGGACAGTCTAGTAGGTCTCCCATTAATTTCCTCAAAATTATTTTGAAACATTAAATACCACTTGACTTTATTGCAGTCACAAAAGATTGAAATTAGTGTTAATTCTATGTAGTCATACTTGTGAACATTTTAGAGCATAGCATGCATTTCACTCCGTATATTTCAAAGCGTGAGGAAGCTCTTTCAACAGTAGTTATATCTTGCCACTGTCACCTTGCAGTTGATATAAAAGTGAGGAGAGGCACGTTTTTCCTAGAAAGGTTTTTATCATTTTTTAAATACATTTGTAAGGATTTTGCTATGGCATCCTATTCCTTTTTTTAAAGTGACTGGGTTTTTTGTTTAGTGTTTTGTAAAAATGGAAAGAGTTAAATTTTAACCAGTTGCAAAACATTTGTTAAAAGAGAACTTTTTGAGAACTACAGAAATGTACAAAATTACTTCATATCCAGGGACTGCTGTGAAGTATATATGGAAAAAGAGCCACACTGTTGCCTTGCATTTCAGAAAGTGCCATTACCTCACACTTAACAAACAGAACAGATACAGCAGGCAACTCGAACCTTGTTACCAGAGTAAGTGATAAAAAAACAGAAAGAGAACTCTAGGATTTGGTAGGAACAGCATTTATTTTTTATTAGAGTACTCTTCATCTACCTGGCTGAAGTATTTCAGTTGAAGTCCAAGATGATTGGACAAAAAATGAGTATTTTTATCCCCATACCCTCCTTCCAATCCCCAAATGCACCTTAAGAGGTCTCAACAAGCAAGGAGGTATCATTGTATTTAGGGAACCACACTTGTAAACTGTTTAATCAATTTTAAAACCTGTTTCACCTCTGCAGGCCATACAATTTTTTCCACAGTGTTCTCATTGTGTTTATGTGTTGGTAGCTCAGAAAAAGCGCGTTTCATCACAGAAAAGCCCAAACACAAAGAAAAGAAAGTTAAAAATATGACAAAGATTATTTGTGTTCTGAGTGCTTTTTAGTTCCTTGTCCTGACCACAGTGAGTTCAGCTAGCAGTACCACTGTATTTAACATCAGCATGTTTCACTGGAAACATCTTAACGGCCACCTCTGAACAAGTAACAAGAGTAAAAGTAAAACAAACAAAAAAATCTGGTCCATCAAACTTATCTACTACTGAACTGGAGACAATACCGGGCTGAAACAAGGCCTGTGGGGGCAAATCTGTTACTACCCATTAGCACTGGCCACAGTGGCACAGGCATCTCAGACAGGCGCTGCTGTCCTGACCCACCCTCCCAAACAGCAAATCCTGAACTAATCCCCCAGCATATTACCCAACACAGGCTCTGTCCTGGTTTCTATTAAAATGAAGTAAAAAGTTAGAGAGTAACATAAGCATACGGGGCTATGGAAATGGAATTAAATGCATGAACTCATCCACCTGGAGACCTAAGTCTGAGCATCTGACAAAACCGCCACTTTCAAGAGTTCAGCAAACAGCCTCAACACTGTGAAAAAATAACTTCTGAATGGATGTGATACACCTCAAGATTGATGCATGCTGGTAGATACTTAGACAGAACTACATACAATAAATCAGTACTTCTATTATGTGTTAGTTGTTAGAAGAAAAGCAAAAAGTTAACAGAATAGGCCCTCCCCGTAAGACTTAACAATTTTCACTAGATTTATGTATTTTTAATAGTGATATGCTTTCTCCTGAAAATGTTTTCCATTCAAAGATTTGCTAACAATTAACAATTTTTAGGTTATATTTCTGGACTCAATGTCCAAGTAACTAATTTTAAAGAGGATATTAGACAGTGATAATGACAGAAATTTAAACTAAAACCACTAAGGAGCAAACAGATTCCAGAGTATAAAGCTCTGAAGATCTAAAAATTCCTTTTTCTTTGACCTATGGAAAGAAGTATTTTTGTGAACTGCTTTAATGTGGGCCATTTCTACTGTGGCATGATTTCTTAATTACCCCTGCTTACAAAGTAATAGAGAAGCATAGGAAATTAGAAAACAAGGAATATAAAAATCAAACTACTGTTCTTACAAATGACAACATAGGTGGCATGTTTTAATTGTAAGGAATCAGAAAAATCCAGCCAATTGAATAGAAATTTATGGCTGCGTATTTGCAAGAGAAACAAACAGGATTTCCTCGTTCTCAGAATTTCTTATGATGTACACATGGCATGGGACACACATGTGAAAGATGCTTCAAAATACAGTCTGAAAGTGGCAATACAGCATCAGCACTTTCAACATAGCTTTGTTTAAAACCATCCCAGTATGTTCCTCAAGAACGGCTAAACTAATAGGAACACTAATCGGAACCCTGAAACAGCCAAAAAACAAGGAACAGCAAGAAACAATTCTCAGATGCACTCAAGATATATTCCTCCTCAACCTAATTCACAGAAGACAAAAATGTTCCAACATCAAATTAGAAATAAAAATTGAAAATGGCCCTCCTATAACAGCTTCACCTTTATCTAATTAATTTGGCTTTTAAATATATAAAACTGACAAAAGCCTAAACAAACTTGCTGAATTTCTGGAGCACGAAATCCATAGATACGCTTACTACCTACCATTGAGATGACACCTCAAGTCAACAATATCCAATATGCTAGGCCACTAACCTTGCAAGTAAACTGTATTCTACTCAACAGAACTGAATTTGACTTTAAGACATTTGCAGGGCTAATGTGCCATTATATATTCTGCTATTAATCAACAGTAAAGTGCTGAATTGTATGAATTACCTGAATCGCACTCACATTTATGATCTTCAGTTATAGATTTCTTATCAAGTCAAAAGAGCCCTTTCTGTTGTAAAAGCTAAGCTGTTGTGCAAATATTATAAAAATAGGTACTTTAATCAGGAGCTATATACACAACAGAACTTCAGGTTTTCTTTAAGTACAGCTGACACAGTAGAGACGTAAAATCCATGCAAATATTTATAAAGATATTTAAAAATGAAGAAAAAGGGACACTTCTATAGAACTTCCAATACCCTGGCGTACAGCCACTTACTATGTTATAATTATATTAGATGATGTCTAGATCTGGACTGAAAAGCATCATGCCACCAACATGCTTTAGTTTCTTTTGTAGCTAAAGTTGATTTGTAAATTCAAAATACAGCATACGTTTGATCTACTTCTCATTAAAGTGTATCATTAAGTTTGAGGTTTAACTCTGAGCAAACTTCACATCTAGTCACATAACCAGCACAAGCAAGACATTAGTGCATAGGGGAAGGTGTCAGTTGTACATAGCGAGGACTCTTCCCCTAACTGCACGATGCAACAGAATGATTTTCAGATTTAAAATTCAAGTGGATTACCAAGAGAAAAAGGGATTTTCTTCTCCCAAATTTAGTACAAATTTCCAGAGGATCAAGAGGAAAGCAACCTCAGTAACAGCACTCAAAAAAGTCAAACCCAAGTTTGGAGAACTGGTAAGTAGCTCCAAAATTTGTCATGCTATGAAGACAGCATTCTCAAAAAGAGGTCCAAACAAACTGCAAAACGAAACTGACATTTAGGTCAAAATTGGCCAACTGCTGCATAGAAATATGCTCACACACAACAGTCATGATTAAGCCAGTGCATAGAGAAGATAAAAGCACTTATGGTAGTTGCAAATGTTAACAAGTCCATCCAACTTCAACAGTTTAGCAATGAGTCCATAGAAAAAGAATAGAGTAGAGTAGAAATGCTCAAGCAAAACCAAAAAAAGATGACCTTCCAACTGTATAAAATCCACAGAACAGTTATAGTATAAAGACATCAGTGGAAAATACTCAACTCAGTCCCAAACACCCAACAGGCAAATAAGACCAGAATAGACAAGCCTTTGGCAGACAATTTTAAGAGTCTAAATATGGCATTACATTTCTAATTAACCCACAAAATATATTATATGGCATATATTAAATACTGGGTAACCAACTCTGCAGATCTGATGCTAACAACACTTTAGCCAATGAAAGCAAGATGGAGCAAGCTAAGGGAACGCTGGTGTACCACAACAGTGCTCAAGGAAAACACAGTCACCAAATCGTGCTTCAAAAACAGTACTCTGGGGCTCCGTGCTATCATCTGTGGAGCAAAACAAAGTCCTCTAGTTTTTCAGGGATGTGGCCTGTGTAGTATATGTTATGATTTGCTATAACACGAGCAGCCAGACACTGCAACGTAGTATGATTTATGGGCTGGATTAAATTTTTTGCTATCTCCTTCTCATCCAGTAAATCACTGGCAGTTTGTTTATGTGAGTTTGTGGCATCGAAGTGTGAACCTGACTTGATGAGAATATTCATGATGTCTGGATGGTTGTTCAGTGCAGCAATGTGTAACGGACTGTTGTTATCAGAGTCTCTGACATTTACATCAGCACCACATTCCACCAGGATAGCAGTAACTTGTAGAGAAGGGAATTTACAGACTGGGTAGCGACCCACACATGTAGTATTATTGTCAACAGCAAGGTGAAGCGGACTGAAGTTATTTTTCCCTCTAGGCTGAAGCTTAAGAAACTTGTAAATAGTCTGTTTCTTAAAATACTCCTGTTCTGAGCTGCAAGGTACTTTCTCCAACAAGCAGATTAAATGCAAAATAATGGACAGGGCTTTGTTCAACTGTATTGGATCAGGAGGACACTGGGTTTGTTTCATGGCCCGCTCTATTTCTAGAACGCTTTTGCACAGTATGCCCATCAGATCATCAAATGTAACAGTAGTGCCCAGTAGGCCTTTTGCCCTATCCTGCAGCATGAAGGAGAAAAGCTCAGCAAATGACAGCAAACTGCTGGCCGTCATAGGGCTCAGCGGATCTAAATTGTTCTGCTGCATGTCCAAAGCGTATTTCCATAAGTTGATGCAACGCTTAAAGTTTCCAGAGTCTGCATAGACAGCACCTCTGTATCTAATATAGTAGGATGTATCTGGGTGAGAAGGGCCAAGAATACGTTCTCTAATCAATAGTGCCTGCATTCTCATTTCGTCAGGGTCTGCAATAAGATTTTCTAGCTCTTCTGAGCTATTCACCTCTTTAGCATAATCATAGGCCATAATTAGTGTTTGTGGCACAGGTTTGCTCAGGATATTAGTCCTGTCACTGTATCTCATCTCCATAGCTCGCTTCCAGTATTTCAAAGCACCAAGCAGATCTCTCTTTTTGTCCACAAACGTTGCTCCTAGAAGTTCCAGAGCATTTATGCATTCAGCCTTACTGGTCTGTACGTGCTGGGTCAGAAAGTCCACAATATTCGTGTGGCCTGTCACACTAGCTGACAGCAAGGGAGTCATTCCATAACCATCCTTTTCCATTTTAGCACAATACTTGAGAAGCATCTTCATTATCTCCAAACTTCCAGATTCTGCACAATCGTGTAATGCGGTGTTTCCTAGCAAGAGAAAAAAAATCAATTACACAAACAATTAAATTATAGCCTAAATCCAGCCACGTTAAGAGTTAAAAAAAGTGCTTTGACATCTACAGACTATGAAAGGCTTAAATGAAAAGTTAAAATATTTAAGATTGACTAAAATACCAAGGCTACAAGGCAGTTAAACAGACAAAAATGTTTGATATTATTGCCTGAAAGATTTAAACAGCTCTTAAGATCCTTTTTGTCTCATTATTCCAAAAAAAAATAAAAAAAGAGTAAAAACAGAGTAAAAACAGAATCCTCCCTTACATATGAGATTTTTTTAATCTGCTTTCAAATATGAAACAGAAACCTAAGCTTGCTAATCTCCATGTTGTTGTATTTTCCCTTCTCCCCTCATCAAATTTCCTTCCTCCATATCTCCAGACATAATTAAAAATATGATCTGCATGAAAATTAAAGCTGGGCTAACTCAACAAGAAGAAAAAAAATGTCTTCAGCACAACATGCAGCCATCTATCTTGTGTCTTATCATTTACATTCAGATTACTCTTCGTAAGCCTGTCATTGCATATTCTCTAATTTAAAGGCACTCCAGTACTAACACTGTGTTGAGATTTCTTGCAAGCACTAAAGCCACTTCATTGAAAATCACGTACACAGCAAATTAGAAAGAAAACATCGGGCACAACAGTTAAATATTTAGCTATTATGATTCAAATAGATGAAAATTTTGCTCCGTTTCAAATATGAGCACTTCACTGGAAGAGAAGAGAAGAAGATGGATGACAAGCTCTCCCAGTCCTCTCCCAACATAAAGCCTCACGCCACTGATTGTTCTTGAACCACACAATTGAAACCCACCTTGTTCTTTATACATATTATATGTACTACAGATTCGGGCTTACGAACTTTTCAACCTCCCACTAAATCAACAAGAAATAATTAACAGAAGGCTTGTGTAACTACCCACCACCCCCTCCATTAATTTTTCTTATATCATCAGCACTGCAAAATCCCAGTTAACCGGTTATCAGACCATCCATTTCTGTTGCACTGCCAGCAAGTTTCTATATTCTCAAATGAGACCTTACCCAAAGGCTGTCTGTCCATTTATAGTCATCAGCTTTTGCCTTTAAAAACTGAAAGAAAGGTTTGCTAAAACTTCTGTATTTGCATTTTTGGCAGGCTTTTTTATGCCGACAGTGATTTGCAGTGAGCTTTGCTGTTTCTAGATCTACAACAGAACTATAGCAAGTTAGGAAATAAATTCTTGAAATCTTCAGCCAATGTTTGGGAAAGTTTGTAGTTGTAGATACATAACTTACTAATCTGAACAGCTTAGTTTACCTTCATAGATATCTTTTTCTTTTCCTGGGATCTGATCTCTACAATGTGCAATTCATTCTTCTTATTACCCAGCCAATGAAACAAATTAAAAGCATGTCTGAAATCTGTCTGAAGAGCTGAACGCTGTATGTAGACAAACTAAATGGAGTATTACCTCCATTCTGCTTTCCACTGGCACATCTTTCTGCTGTCTTAAATACAATAAATTCAAATACAGAACATTTGAAGTTGGTACATGTATGTCTCTATATATAAGAAAAAAGATTCATAGTTATGAAATACATTTCAGAAGTAGTTATCTTCCTTTCCCATTTCAATTCTAGGAACCTCCTGTAGATCTATACAAATAATGTTAACATCTTCTAGTTTTCTAGTATGTGACTTCGGAGGCCCCCCCCCCTTTTTTTTTTTTTCCTAACAGGACACAGTAAGAGGATATGAAGTTGAAGTATGAAGAAAAATCCCACAAAAGCAAAATTGAGAAGTATCTGCTCAAGCCATGATGATTGTCCTCTAAATTCACAAGCAGAACCAGATACTTTAGATTCACAATGTGAACTTGTATTCTGTCTTTTGAGTTACAGCTTCCTGTGTAGTAGTCCGCTTTTATCTGTTGATATGCCCCCAAGACAAGAAAATATTTACTGAACACTTTTTTGACAAGTCATGGATGGGTAAAAAGCAGGAGGGTGTGACTGAGGTCCTAGTGGGGGAACCGAGGCCAAGGTCTGTGTACCCATTAGAACACTTTAATCTAAACATACTTCTGCTATCCACAAAAACTTTCTCAAAGCTTTACATGTAAATCAGTCTGCTGCTTTTTCCTCTGACTGGTTTGTGTACCATCTGAGGAAGGACTAACAGCACATTTTAAGACCTCTTTGTTGCTCCCATTCGCAGTAACTATAACAGTGAAAAGGAGGAACAGTAGCTATTCAAGACAATCTTGATTCAAACACACCAGATACTTTACCTGCCACACTAATCAAACCCATACAAAAGATGTGCAAATTGCTATTTTCAAAAGCTGAAATTTAATAGTTTTTTTGCAGTTATAGCAGAAAGACAACTACAGACATATTTTATCAATCAACCAGTATTAACTGCTAGTTCCAAACAAAACAAACAAAAAACCCAACAAACAAAAGAAAATATCGTATTTCATACAGTGAACTTAACTTGCAAAATACTATTTTCCTGATAAATTTTGCAATAGCTGCCAATTATTTTACTATCACTTCTTAAAAAGTAAACAGAGGATGACACCCAACACAAAGTGGCACCTGAAATTATCTATTAGATCAAGACTCATGAAACTAAATTCAGGTCATACAGCGGCAAGTGATTTTCAAATGTTAATACCTTAGGCAATTATTGTCAGTAATGGAGAGTGTTAAGTCAGTACTGGTTTGCTCACACTACAGCCTCTACCAAGACTAATAAAGATTTCAACCACAAGAACAGATTTTTTCCAAATTCAGATAGATTAAAAGTTTGGCACGTGTAGTTTATCAAATGTAATCCCCTCTCTCTGTACCTCTATACCTCAATATTGACAGGCATGAGACCTTTAAATTCCCAAGATGGAATGAAGTCACAAGCAGACAAACACACAAGAGGAACTTGCCAAAATACACACGTTATGCAATTCTTCTTGCTGTGCTGGGGAAATCCAGTTAAAACGCAACTACAGCACCCAAACTGCTGCTCCCTGGGCTGTCGGCACTTCTGAGCTTTGTGATGGCAGCAAAACCAGACAGGTCTGGGTGCCAGCTGCGCCGCCAGCTAATACGGCCGTTTCAAGGTGTGTTCAAGTCCACATCCCATCCTTCACAGCAGAGCTCCAAAACACTGGAATTGGCACCCGTTTTCTACCTTCAGGTCAACATTTTTAGGAAATTAAAAAAAGTCGTAACACAGAAGTATGTTAAAGACTAATCAGGCAAAATGCTAGAGCATCACTGGAGTTCTTACAATTGCTTCAACTATTAATACACTTTGCTGGCTTTGACAATTGAATCCATGGTAGCTATTCATACCACACATTGCAGATCCATCACCATATAATGCTGCTCTTGAAACTCTTATCAGTTGCCAGACTTATATGTTATGACACATTAATACTGCAAAAACCCACACACATTAAGCTTAGCCATTGTCTGGGTAAATTCAGGCCCAAACCAACAACTTAGTATGTCACTAACTTACAGCGCAGCCTTGCAGGACATGTGGGAGTATGCCTAGAACCCCAAGAACTTCATTACTCTTTCCAATCAGACTGTCCTTCATTAAAAAGATAAATTAATTTCTTAGTATTACAACTGACTTAAACAGTAGTTACTGACAGCGTTATCAGAATTAGGGTAATTTTTTCTAGCTACTTACACTGCAGTAGCCCTTGGAGACCAGAGCTACTTCTAACAATGTGCAGACTGAAAAAGGAAGACCATCACCACTAATTTTTAGCCGCTGCACCTCACTTACTTTGACTGGATGGTGTAAATACAGCAGTAGGAAGGAAACACTGCAGTACTTGAGAGATGCTGCAGTGGCCTTAAAGATATTACTTCTATGTTCCAGATACTGCCCAGGAGTTGAACAGTTCAAATAAATTAACCATTATTATGAATTTAAAAATTTCATCCATTTCAGAAGCCAATCGGTCTAACTTTTGTAATGTATCTACTGCTGTATTAAAAAGGAAAAAGATTGAAAATAAGAAAGTTATTTGAAAGTCATTCTCTGATAAGCATTTTTCTAAGGGACAAATAACTTGAATTTGACCATCATCTTTGTTATGTGGCTTTGTTGTGGGTTTTCTTTATTGTTGTTTGTTGCTTTTTAATTGTGCATGAATAATTCAAAAAAGAATTACTTAAATTTTGTTAAACTATTTTCCATTCTGAAATAATCTGCAGGAATTTGATCACATATAGAAGACTGAGCCTTTCATGCTGCTTAATAATCAGCATCATTCTTGCACAGGAATGAAATTGGACTGGCAATGTTACAGTAGGCATGGTACTTCTCTGCTAGGAATTGAATGCCAGGATACTGCATTGCTAATACTGCTTACAAGCTGTTTCTATCTGTATTAAAAAAAACACTATTCACATTACCTAATAACTTCCTCTAATTAAGAGGAGCAACAAAATGAAAAGGAATAACCATCACCTTCAGCTCTCCCAAATCTTGCAAGAGCAGATAAGGAAAAAAGTTACGGTCAGTTGACACCATAGCTGCACATTTCATTCCTTCGTTATAGTCCTTCTTTAAAAGTATTATGAACATTACACAATCATTACTATGTATCCCAGATTTAATTACCTAATTTTCCAGTATTACAAAAAGCTAATTGGGGTGGGGACTCAAATTTACAACGAGGTTGTGTCTTTGTTTCAAAACAAATAATTCCCTAAACAGACTGGTAGCTTGTGACACAGCAATTACACAAAGTGATTTGACTTGATTTGCAAACAATATCAAGTACCTCCACTTCTTTATTATGTTTTTAATATATATAATATTACTTCCTTATTTAATAAATAAATAAATAATGCCTGATCAGATTTCTGGGTAGTAAAAATTTATTATCAGTCTGATTTCATATCTGGGATCTGTTCCTGAAAATAAACACTGAGCTGTTCAACATCAAATAGAAGAGAAAAAAGATTTGATTTGAGTGACTGACCAGTGTGTAAAGCTAGTCAGATACATCTATTTTAGCAGCCTTGCAGATAAAATTAATCACTCTTTTAAAAGTGTAGCTGTTCACGTAACACTGATTTTCAACACAGTACTGGAAGCAATTAAATCCTTCAGCAGCTGTACTTTTGTTTTTTTCATATGTATTGATACATACATACAAATATGGACAGTGCACAAGAAATCCCTTATACATCTTTACATTCAGTAAGCATAACAAAGAAAAGCTAAAGGTATGTCTTCCCTTTATGAAGAAATCAAGTAAAAATTGCAAAGCACTGCTAACCTCAGCAAGCTTTAATCTACTTTCCATGTTCTGTAAAAGAATAATTGCTCCCCTTGCTCACAAAATTATTTCAGGATAACTTGTATTATTAAGATTAACAACACAAAGCTCATTTTTAACCGTTTAATTTCAACATAATCTCCTTTTTAGTTGAAATAAAAAAGACTTTTGTTTAAACCGTTTCCTTATTTAATCTTATTTACAGACATTTTTACTGAAGTTATTTCACATACCATCACACACAAAATATCCACAAAATGCAGTGCACTGTGTCATGCAATATTAACCAAAAAAGGAAAAAAAAAACCAACCAAAATAATAACGAAAAAAAAAGCACATGACACTTTTAGAGCAAGGCTTTTACTCACAGGGGAAAAAAAAAAAAAAAGAGATCTCCTTGCTTAGCTTTTGTTTCCCCAAAAAATGAATCTTGGCAAGTATACAAGACAAAAAAAAACAAAACTCAGAAGAGAACAAACCTGTCAGACTCCTTAATGTTTACTGCAAGGGAAAATTAATTATTTTTAAGGCGTACTAAACCACTCTGATCGTAGAGCAAAAAGTGGGAATCTACCTAATCCCTGTATTTCTTAGCCTAATTCTGTAAAAGATTTTCTCCTTCTCAAGAGGTTTGAGCATTATGCTTTCCAGTCTCCCACACGAACAATAACATGGAAACAGCAGTAGCCCTTGTCACAGCACCGCTGCGTGTATAACCTTGATAAACTACCTGCAGTGACTGAGGTCCGTACGCTTCTGTAGTTCCCAAACTGAACAAGCAAAGCGAACAAGCCTCATCCTTCATGCTATGTTATAAAGCTATTCTAATATACGCTATATATGCTAATATGTGCTATATGTAGTATAACTTAGCAAGATTTTGAATTGCAGTGTTATTTTGCATTTTCGGAAGGCATGCTTTCCTCCAACTGCTACAGTACGGTAGTATGGAGGACCATAAATGACAAAGAAACTGTGCTTTCGACTGAGCATTCCTGTGCAGATCTCAAGAGGATCCTAAAGGAATGCCTCATCCAGCAGTTCTTACAGCATTTTCTAATACTTTGGAGGGTCAAAAACTAGTCTTTTGGCTAGCAGATGTGTCTGCTAACAACAGGAGGGGGACTGGGTTAGCGAAGACCATCAGTAAAATACAGGAATATGATGCTGAAGACAGAGACCACATTCCAAGCGGCTGAGCAATGGAAAGAGTTACAAGCCATGTTCAGAAAAAAAACCACCTCCCTCCCTTTCAAGTAGATACTCTGGGAAAAGAGTCCTTATTCCCTGTGCCATTAAGACCATCCAGGCTATCGGTGCTTGTGTACCTATCTATTATTCAACTTGTTAATTGCAGAAAAGAAAGGAACAAATCTACATTATTGCAGCAGGCCTGGAAGAGGAGGATAAAGAATAATGCAGATTATCAAAACATGCATAGCCAACATTCATAATGCAAGACCTATGTACTTTTGACTCCAGACAAAACACACAAGATCTCTTTAAAATGGTCTGCAAGCAAAATAATTTTTTGGGGCAATTACAAAATACTTTGACTTAAATATAAAATCCAGTTCTGACAAACACAACCCCATGTATATCATCAAGAAAGCCCAAATCTGTTGTCTGAAGACATGGCCAAGACTGCTACCACCTGAATTACAACAGTAAGCATTTTTCTCCCTGTGCTGACCTGCTGGCCTCAAGACGACTGTGCGCAGAAACATCAGTGAAGCTCTGTACTGAGCAAACCAGAGGACTTTTCCTAACACGGTAAGCCAGCACTGAACTTACAGATTGCTGGCAAGATTTGCCATGCAGGCGAACAGAAAACCGCACGCAGCCAAAACGCAGAAGGTTCCCTCCTCACCCACGAGGGTCACCTCTAGGGTTCCACCTCCTCAGGAGAAAAACCTCAGGTTTCTGCTACTGTAGTATTTATTAGTCGTGTTGTCCCTCCTTTTAAGAGCAACTTAAGAGCTTTAAGAACTTTAGGATGTACTAGTTTTTTTTTTATTTCTTAATAATAATTAGCTGTTTTAGACATTATTTTATACCATTAAAACTTGTTAAGATTTGTTATTTTTAGTTTATAGCTTCTCCAAACAGGAATAACATCTCTGAGAAGCCTCTGAATTAGGAAGATTAAGCTGAATTAACTCACTTGGGAAGTGTTGCTTTGGCTGTTTTTGCTTTTACAAAAAATAAGAAAAATAAAAGATACCTGCATATATATTTATTATTTCCCACAGTGCTAATAGGAAAAAACTACCCTTCTTAACCCACTTATGACTTTTCCCCCCCTTGCTTATGTGGTTTGTGTAACCTATTTTTTTTTCTTAATCTTTAGTTTTCATTTTTGTTGCCTACATTCTTCACAGAACTTTCGGGCAACTGTGAGAGTCAGATCTGCACAAAAGCAGATCAAAGCCAACAAAATGCTCATATTTTAAATACCAAACTACAGCCCATTTTTCCCAGTACTGCACTTA
This sequence comes from Anser brachyrhynchus, assembly GCF_964034855.1. Taxonomy (NCBI): domain Eukaryota; kingdom Metazoa; phylum Chordata; class Aves; order Anseriformes; family Anatidae; genus Anser; species Anser brachyrhynchus. The sequence continues at coordinate 59,344,492 of NC_137697.1, forward strand.
CATACCCCAAACAACCTGCTACCACCTTCTTCAACACCATCTCCTGAAAGACTGTGCCAGACCTACACCTCACCTCACTGTAGCCTGTTATCTGACTCAGACTCAAGTCTTTACGAAAACTCTAATCATACCCTAGACGTACTTGTGCACTTCCCCAACTCTCCTTCAAGAGCCTTTGCGTTCTGAATTTCAGTAGTCCTAAACACTGTTGCAGGATTTTACCCGTATTTTAGAATTAGAATTTCACTACGTTTTTCAACTGATCTTTTACACCCTGCCTCAGCAGTCATCCAGATTTTTAGCAATCTTTGACCATACCCATTTTTTCATCTGAATGTATTTTGAAGTTTCCCTGGAACTACTAACATAAACATCTTTATATCTTTCCCAGCCCTAGCACTTCCCCGTTCTGAAAATGTGAATAAAATCCTATCTTAGAATATCAAATTCCAGTGTAAAAAACACAATGGATGGCTCAAACTCTTTCCTGGTTTTGAGAATAACTGTAAAACAATCTGTAATTATCTCCCACAACAGCACTTTTCCAAACCTACCTCTATGAAAGCTGCATAGCTTTGTTCCTATGAAGAGCTTTGTAATTCTAATTGCTGAAAAATTTCTACTACGTAAAACTTTTACTTCTTTCACAGAAAAAGGCTTCCCCCCGTGAATGGCCCAGGAAAGAGCCTGTCTAAAGTTCAGATACAGGGACTGCAACAAGTTTTCCTACTCTAAAGCAGACCACTCAAGTTCTCTTTACCTCCCTACTACACCACCCCTATGCTTTGTCTATTCTTTAACGAACAGCCAGAAGAAGCAAAAAATGAAAATAACACAGAGACTTAGAGGTGGAATATGATAACGTAGAATAAATCCTGATGGAAATACTCATTTTGAAACTAACAGCTACTGAGCATTTTTTGCAAACCAAAGTTCAGAAGGTGAGCTGTTGAGCCTCAGCCACCACAACACCCATACTGCTGTAAAATTTAAGGCTACCCAGTTTGGCTCAGTTCTTTGTCTTTCCGCAGCTGACATTCACTTTCAGGTTTTACACTAGTTACTTTCTCTCTTCCTCTACATTGTCACTGCTTATTAAATAAGTTCAGAGATCAGACAGGCTTAAGATGTTGAAAAGAAGTATGCTCCTGTCACGTGAGAGAGGATTTCCAAACACAAAAAGGCAGACCATACCTGACCAATAGGTATTATTTACACACAACCATATGTGCGCTCTGCAGTTCAAAATATAAAATGAATTTTAATTATCTAAAACATATCCAATCCAACTTCTTTATTTTTAATCAGTAAGGATCGAGTATACCATGGGAATTTTTGGTTATGGGCTCAAAATGTGAGTCACACCAGAAACTAAAAGAACCATAGAGAGGAAGGAATTAAGATAACAAAGAAACTGAGAGCAATAAGAAAATCCTTAGGAAAGCACAGCTGCCTTTCAGTTTTTAAGCAAAGAAGCAAAAAAAATTAATGCAGTAGAAAAGTAAATAAGAAGGACAAGTAAATTAAAGCCTACTCTACTGACACAAAATGAAGGGAAAAAAGAGCCACAGATTTTTTTTCCTGTTACATCAGACACTTAACAGCTCTGTTCTACCCATACCTATCATATGAAGGAATATATTTAAAAAAAGATGCACATTTTATGCTTAGCTTGTTATTCCACGAACCCTGTCTAGAAAAATGACATTTTTGTCCTATCACAAGTCCATGATTCATAAGCAAACTTAAATCCTTACAAAGGAAGATTTATTTTGCTCTGCCCACCTCTATGACAAATTGGTAGTTTATCTTGATTTACATTAACCCCGCATATCTGATGATTTGCTGAAAGAAAGCAGCTTTTTCAAAGAGATCACCCTCACATTTGGCATTTAACAGTATCATATAATAATTTAGACACAAAGTAAATTTTGATATAAATTAACTGTATATTATCCTGTTACACATATAATTTAGCCTTAAACAGACAAAGTATTATACTACAGTAAGGTGTATTAACAGATTAGTAACATATATAAAAAAAAATAAACTGCTGAAACACAATCCTGCCTCAGCGAGTTAAAAATTAACTGTAACCTGAAATACTTGGCATGTTTTTTAGGCCAGTATCACATTCACATAAGAGTCCGAGATGTTAAAAAAAAAAAAAGTGGTTAAACCAAGGAGCCCACATACTTACAATCACAACAAAGTGAGAGAAATTGTCACTTTGACAGTATAATTGCAAAACAGGGGCAGAGACACGTCCTTTGTGATCTGTGCAATCCTGGAAGTCCTTCTGTTGTAGTCATAGTCACCTGAAGCCTCATTTCTTTAATCCTAATACATGTTTTTGTTTTGACATGGAAGAAGGGCCCAAAAGGATTCAAGAATTTGAAGGGAGAGGTGGGTGAAGAGCAAACTAGTTATTCATTTCCAAAGTAGAAAATATTTTTTCTTTTTTATGCGTCTTTCCCCATTATAGCCTTAGTGGCATAGGCCAGTTTTAAATACAGCTTGTTTGTTTTAAGAAACCGCACGAAAACAAGAATATATGCTTGTATATTGGACTGTATTACAACATAAACATACAAATGTTTACACAGCAAAAGTTTATTAGCTTTTCCCATGTTCGCATGACTTTTTAAGAATTTGAAGCCTAAAATTAATCAATTTAGAAAGAAGTTACAGTCAGTGTTAACAAGGAAGTATGCTGAAAAAAACAGTAAAAACATGGCTAAATACACTTCATCTCTTACTCATCCACATGATGAGACTAGAAGAATATTTTTGGGTCCTCACAGCCTCCTAAAGGAGGAGGAGGAGTTCTACCCCTTTTTGCCACAAAATATAACAATTAACTTACCTTACCTGAAAATAAAGCAATTAACTTACCTTTAACACTTTTTCTGTTAACATCAGCGCCTTTTTCAAGCAGATACTGAGCAATTTCTTTGTGGCCTTTGTAGCACGAAATCATCAAGCATGTATGCCCGTGGCGGTTCGACACCTCCAGGTCTGCTTTGTGCTCCACCAGGTACTTCACTATCTCCAGGTGGCCGTCGAAGCAGGCAGCTCGGAGCGGGGTCGAGTTCGTCAGGGTCGTGTTGTTGACAGAAGCACCGTGGTCTAGCAGGCACTGAACCACCTTCAGGTGGCCGGCAGCCGACGCTGCCCACAGCGGCGGGGCTCCCTCGATGGTCTCGCCATCGAAGTTGACCGACCCGCCGACCTCTATGGACGCGGCGCAGTGCTCCAGCAGGTACTCCACCATCTCAAGGTGACCGTAGCGGGCCGCCATCAGCAGCGGCGTGGCCCCGTTGGTCTTCTCCGACACCAGCACGGCCACCTCCTCCCTCGTTTTGCTCGCCAGCAGCTTGGAGAGGAGCCGCAGCTTGCCATCGCGAGCTGCGTTGAACACGGCGGTCTTCAGATCCATCTAGCCTGCGCCCCTCGGCTCCGAGCCCGGCGACCAAGGAGCCTACTGGCGGCACGCCCGCCGCCCGCCGCCTCCTCTCGGACGGGACATGGGGGGGGGGGGGGCTCCGCGCCGGCCCCCAGCGGCCTGCCGACGACCTGCGGAGCACACAGACGAGTCGCGACGGCCGAGTCGCGACCACCAACGCCTCCCTCTCCCCCCCCCACGGCGGGACCCCCGCGATGCGCCCCTAGATGGCGGCGGGGAGACGCGGGACCTGCAACCTCCGGCTCCCCCCGGCTCCCGGCTGCCGCCCGCGCGCAGGATCCCTCCCCGCCTGGCCCCACCGGGTCCCGCCGAGCCTCGTGAGGAGCCCCCAGGGCCGCCGTTACCTCCCCGCGGCGCCGCCGCCCGCCTCACAGCCCAGCGCCCGCCGCCCCCCGCCGGCCCGCCATGACAGCCCGACCGCCAGCCGCGGGTCTGCCAGCGGGCGCGCCGCAGCCCGGGGGAGGGGGGGAGCTAGGCCGCTGCAGCCAATGAGAGAGAGGCGCGGGCGCCCGCCAGCCAATGGAGAAGGGGAGGGGGCGGGACTACGCCGCCGCTCCAGCGCGGCGGGCGGGCGGGCTGCCCCGAATGGCGGCGGGCGGGGCAGGGCCGTGAGGGGAGGGGAAGGGAGCGGCGGAGGGGGGGGGGGGGGGGGGGGGGGGGAGGCGCGGCTGGGAGGGAAGGGGTGTCGCGGCTTGCGGCTCCTCGGGGACCGAGCTGCGGGCATCGACACGCCGGGCCTGCAGAGGGTCTGCCAGACCCGTGGGTGGCGGGTGCTGCCGCATCCTTCCCCCAAAGACCGCCCGATTTCGAAAAGGCTGCGGGTGGAGGAGGACGGACCAAGCGGGGCCGCCATGGCGGGGCGCTCACCTCAGGGCAGCGTCCGGGTGGGAGGCAGCAGGAGGGGTCCTCGCCTCATGGCCATGGCATTAGTGGGCTGCCTGCCTGGTGTACAGCTCGGCATGGCTCTGACCTCCTGCCCCACTAGCTCATGCCACTCTGGCAGACATTTTACTGTTTTATCCACAGCCCTGGCTCCAATACTGTGAGGAAAAACACAGGGCACCACACAACACCTGATGGAGTGATAGGTCTGGACATTTTTTTTTTTTGTACAGAGTTTGCACAAACTCCCATTGAAACCATTTTGGGACTCACATTCAGTTTCCAGCCAGAGTGCCTGTTGCAAAGCCCTGTATTATTGCACGTTGTCCATTCAGTTCTTTATGTCCCAAAGGGCAGAGGAGGATGAGCGCAGAACTGTAGGTTCCCTTCTCACATCAGGCAGTGCAAAGGAATACACCTAAGAAAAACCTAACCCACACCTCAGCTCTTAGCTTAGGCACTAAAAGCAACGCATCTGTTTTAACATGGAAATTTCTGCAAATTTTTGATCTTGCTTTTCATCACGGCCCAGGGGGCACCCCCAGCGTGGCTATACTTCTGCTAGGCCTTGAGCTAACACACATCTCCATTATGCATTTTTGCATTTTGCAATTACACCTCTGCATACAGTGTGTAGCTCATGTCCTGCCTCTGCTGGTGCCCAGTCCCTTACACCAGCCTGGCCGAGGGTTAGATCGGGAAGCAGGTACAGGACCCTCTCCGGTGGCAGAAGATGCCCATGCTGCGTGAGCTGGCCAGGGGGTGCAAACCTGTGTCCCCAAGCTGGAGCGAGGGCTGATGTGGGTGGACACAAGCTGAGAAGGAGAGGTCTGGTCCCCAAGTACCTCATTTCAACAGAGAAACGAGCATCTCTGCCTGTGTGCCCAGGAGAGTAAGGATATCACTTTGTTTCCAGAGAATTCATCTGAGCTGAGATTTTACTTCCAGCATCTCCTTGAAAACCATTCCAGTATTTGGCTCACTGATTTTCTGTGGTCGTATTGAGAAATCAGAGAGACAAATAAGAAAATGATAATCCGTTTAGTTCTAATTCATAAAAAAATTTGCATAGATCATACCAATTTTCTATGCTATTAAACTATATATATGCACATATGCATGTATGTGTATACAATGGAGATGGTTTATAGGTTAACTTCCCTAAAATATGCACAGTGGTTTAGTGATGGAAATATACTACAGGGGACAGGTGCTGTTCCACGTGATGTGGGTATTTCTGAAAGGTGCAAACAAGGCAAGCTTGCAGATGTCCTCATATACGTGCTTTTTAACAGCCTGCTGATGCTCTCTCCTCTCTCTCCATGGTCTCTGGTGCTAATTCAAGTGGCTGAAAGTACATTTACAGAAGTTGCAGTTTCCAGGGATTCAGACATCTCTGCTGTTAAAATTGGTGGCAGATGTGCACCTAGCTTTAGGTCAGTATTTGCCAAGCTTGTCAAAACAGAATTTCCCTCTAAGAAGGCAAACTCAATTTTATTCCTCTGCTGGCAACCTGTGAGGAGAGGCTGAAGGAGCTGGGACTGTGCAGCCTGGAGAAAAGAAGACTTGGGAGGTGCAAAGGAGATGCGGTGCTCTCTTCAGTGGTGCCCAGTGGCAGGACAAGAGGCACTGGGCACCAACTGCCACAGGAGGCTCCCTCTGAACACCAGGAGCGCCACTTTGTTGTGCAGGTGACCAAGCACAGGCACAGGCTACCAAGCGGCTGTGGGGTCTCCCTGCTTAGGGACCTCCAAAAGCCCCCTGGACGTGGTGCTGGGCACCCTGCTCTGGGTGGCCCTGCCTGAGCAGGGACTGGAGCAGTGCCCCCAGAGGTCCCCGCCAGCCTCTACCATGCTGTGACCGTGTGATTCTGTGTCCTCCTAGCATGCATTGTGAATGACATGCACGTCTGAATTCGTGCATCCATTCATACACTCCAGCTAGCCTGTGCGTGACCATATGTTGCCTCTCCAACGACAGTATTCTGGCTTTTTGGGAGAGGCTGCGGTAGGCTGCATAATAGATCTGAAGCAGTAAAACCTGTAAATTTGACACAGCAGAAGTTAAATGTAACAAAAGCAACTGCCAAAAAGAAATTATCTCCCAAAGCAACATTTGCCACTTACAAAATATTCTCATATTCATCAATATGGTTGTTTCAAGTCATCAGTTGACTAAGCTGTAGATAGCAAATGGGTTAAAAATTAACCTGCTGTACTCTAACCATGCCATTTTTAGACAGAGCCTGTGATGTTCATGCTGCTAGGCCAGGAGCAGATTGTGCTCTGCTGTGGTGGGATCCTCCACCAGAGCAATACAGGGCATGCACAGTGGCTTCACATACAGGCGACTGGTGAGACTAAGCCTTTGCTCTGTTAAAATCTGGGTCGTGCCCTTGTGATACCGAAGGCCTCTCGTGTCCTGCAGGCTGTACCTGTTCTGGTATGCTACACAAGTGAAACCCCAGAGGAGGCTGCTCACCGTCTCTACGCTGCTCTCCTTTACCCCATCCGTATTGTCCTCCTGCTCTTTTCCCTCCTTTGCGCCCAGGCTAAAGCAAGGACAGGCCTGACAGTGCTGGTGAAGACACACAGAACTGTAGTTAATAAACTCACGAGATTTCTACAGTGGGTGGAATAGAAAATACATAACATCCTCTGCTTTCTAAATATAGAACAGACATTTCACCCACCATGAAACCTCCCAGGCTAGAGGTGGCATTTGGCAATACGCATACTCAGCTCCCATGCATCAGAGCAGCCCCCTCCACTGATTCCCCAGAATACATCCAGAAAAAGAAGGGAGCTGAGGCAGGCTCTGGGGAGTCCCAAGCGTTGGAAGCAAGCATCTCTGCGGTAAAGCTACTTCCCCACAAGTAGATGTCAGCAGAGGGGGTAAGCCAGAGAAATGCTGCCTTTACTGAAAGCAATGAGGGACAACAAAACAGCATGAGCACCAGGCAACAGCCACAATTGCGACACAGGCATGTGGTGGTTTCTGCAGGAGCTGCGGGGTGGCCGGGAGCACCTTGAGCACGCTGCTGTAATGCCAGCCCTGGGCCTTGGCAGCAAGTGCCGGTGGTGCCCCTGCCTTTTAGCCATCCCCAGCTGCCACCAGCAGTCCGCAGCAGCAGCTTGCAGCTTGGACGAGGATGGTGGCAAGGGCCACCAGCCCACAGCAGTCTCTGGCCCTGTGGGTGCATGCAGGAGTGGGTTTCTGCTCTCGTTTTCTGCCTTCGGGCAGTGTACGCCAGCAGCTGGTCAGATGCAAGCCTGCAGCCTCTCAGCCCTGTGAGTTGCTTCCTTATTAGACCACGAATAGTGACTTTTCTGTGCATCTGCCTCTAACTGTAGGCTCAAGCTTGCTGCAGGAGAAGCAGAGGGCATGGGACTGTCAGAAAGGGACAGTCGGAAAGCTGTTTCTGAGCCCAGCCTTGCTCTAGGTTAGGAGGCAGTGGGTTTTTTTGTGACTTCGGGTCACCCATTGACTTTCTCAGTTCTCTTGTGCAGGGGCGTCTCCTCCGCCTGTCAGTCTAGTGGTTTTCTGCTAGGAAAGACCAGTGACATTTCCAGGGTGGTTCTTCTCTCGGAGCTGCTGCTGGCCATGGCCAGCCCTGGACACCCAACCTGCCTGACCTAAACCCTCAGGACCCTCAGCAGCATGCCAGAATGGTTGAGGTTGGAAGGGACCTCTGAGGATCATCTAGTCCAATCCCTTAGCCAGGAGTTTTGCATTTCTGAGCCGGTCTGCCCTGTAACTCGTTCCCTGCACATCTAGGCTGCATGTTCTATTCCTCCAGCATATGAGCATCAAATCTTTTTTCTTTTTTTTTTTTTTTCTCCTGCAGATTAGGTTACTAAAACACATTTTACTAGGGCTTCTTGCAAACATGCCTCGGAAGACGCACTTGGAGCAGATTGGAGCTGCTTGCTTGCTTTTTAACACTAACAGCACTGAGCTTATTAAACATGTTCTCCACAGATGGCCTTGGTTCATTTAGGAGTTATAGATTTCTTGGATTTAAGCCACTAGTACCTTGAGTACACAGCCACAGTCCTTTCCTTAGGTACCCCAAACTCTGGCTGTCAGCCAGGGAGCTCAGGCAAACCATCCCCAGCACTGAAAAATGAGGAGAAGGTGTGGGAAGGGTGAGGAGCTCTATCTCAGTGAGATTTTTTTCCCATTCTAGTGGTTATGCCAAATCAGAATGACAATTTGCCGAGAAGAAGAGTTTCTAGTTTTACCCTGCCCTTTCTCTACGGGAAGAATGCAGGGCTGGGTGACGTGACAGTCAGGTTTCACGTTTGCCACATGCCAAGTAGATTGGGAAGCATCTGAGACGTGCCAGAAATTTTGCAACATGAATGTACTTTTAAGAGAGAAAAAGCAGCAAATGGCTTATTCCTCTTGATAAATCTTGGCAAATAAAACACAGGTGGCAACATAAGGATCTCTGTCCCTGCTTAACAGGTGCAGATAGCAAGACACAGAGGTTGCTGCTGAGCTTTCAGAGCTCTTCAAGCACCTAACCCGCTGGGGCAGAAGGGATGCAGCACAGCAACTTTCCAATGTGCTTCCTGTGCTTTTCAGCACCTGGGCACTAAGCAAGGTGCTCCTGATGTGAGCCACCCAGTAAGAGGTGGGTCAAACTGGGGGGGGTCTCTGTAGCCCCCCTGTCCCACACTGCAGTGTCAGGAGCCCTTTGTGATGCTCAGGATCCCCAGGATCCGTCCCAGTCTCTCACTTTTGCCAGGTCAGGACATACAGAGGGGACAGGTGGTGGTGGGGTGACATCTGGGACCTCCAGAGGGAGGAGGTGGTGCAGAGGCTGCCGACTGCAGCGTGCTCTGATGCAGGCGGGAGTCTGCAAACGCTATAGTCATGGCAACAGCGCTCCAGATTCTCCCAGAGAGAGGTAATTCAGCTTCAGGCTTAATTCCATATATCTGTCGTGTTGTGCAGTGCTGTTCACCCAGCAGCATGCTCACAACTCTTTTACCATACCGGAGGTGGGGTGGGGTGACCCAGCTAGTTTCTCCATCAGTCGCATCCACAAGAGAGAGACATGGGCAGGTCACAGCTGGGTGACACACGCATTCCTTCATCATTTTTAGTGCAGGATACAAATTTCCTCCTTTTGCCACAGTACCCCTGCATACCCTTTTAACACAGGGAATTAAATGCTCTGGGAACTTTGCAGGTAGCAGGAATGCAAACACCTGCAAGAGGCACAGACAAGCAGCAGTCTGCAGAGGGTACAGCCCAAAATGAGTGACAGGAGCTTCATCTGGCTGGAGTCTGTAACACCCTGGCAGGTTCTCAATGGCCAGGCAGTTGTCCCCCGAGCTGGGCAGAACACCCAGAGTCCTGGTAAGTCCACCAGAAGGGTTGGCTACAGGCACCCATCGGGCTATGGGAAAGGTAAAGGTTTCAGAAATTGAGGTTGGGTACGGCACCAGTAACGCAGTATGCAGTGGCAGCATGCTGTAGTGTGAGCAGACAGTAACACTTTGCAGGAACAGTTTTCATTTGAAATAGCTGCTGAAGGAGAACAGCATCAAAACATGAATGACCTGGGGACTTCTGCCCTGAAACATTGCATGGGAGCAACATGGTAGGATATTGCCTGCAAGTTTGGGCTTCTTACCGGCAAAGCAACTGGTATCTCCTGGGAGCAGCCTGAAGAGATGGTCTTACAGAGGTGGAATGGTTTCACAGAGGTGGAAACAACAGCTAACAGCAATGTACTGACTTGGTAGCTCAGGAACAGGAGTCTTGGGGTTGCTGAGGTTTGCTCTGAGCCAAAGAATGAGCTTCCCTTTTTGGAAACGTTTGGCTGCATAACAGCCCAGGGCAGACCACTCCTCCTCCCATTTCTCTGAGACTTTTTCCAATTCTCCTTTCCTTCTGCCTTCTATGCATAATCCTCCCACTAGTATGGTTTATATGCTGTACAGTATAGATATGCAGTCCTACATTTACCATTTCAAACATCACAGGAAAAAGTCAATTTACACCAGGGAAAAAAAAAATACCGTAAGCAGCACTTAAATGAATCAGCACTGACAGAGGAACTCAGAAACCCTCCCGCAGCTGAAACCCTCCTTGTGGCTTTGCTCCAGAAGTTCTGGTGGCTCTGCCAGTGCTGCTGTGATAGAGAGGCTTGGGAGCGCAGCACATCACGCCCCTGACCATGGCTTCTGCTTGCAGGCAGCTGCCTGTTACCAGTGGGCATTGCACCCAGCACCAGGGGCAGTAGGGGTGACTGCCTGAAAGCCCCCTCCCTGCTCAGGGCTTGGTGGGGCCAGGGGACTGCAGGCACCCAGTATCCCCCTGGATCCATGCATTTGCTTCCCTGCAGCACTGGGGTACGACCCGCAGGTGGAAGGAGCACGCGGTGCATCTGTAACTGATTCTCACCCTGAAGTTTTGAGGCAGAGATTCGCAGATGTTATTCTGCTCGCTTGCAAAATAGGGAACAGAGGCAGAATGCAAGACACCATGTCCAGTCATGCTGCATGCAAGCAGCGGCATAGCTACCATGCCAGCTGCCTTCCCACTGGTACGGCATTGACGCCAATCCTGACACCAGAGCCCCTTTCATTGTCTTTTCTCTTCAGCAAAGCACAAATTGTTTTAGTCAGAGCTGACTGTCCTCACATTCAGAACAGGCGTTTTTCAGTCACTCAGAAAAAAAACAAACTGCCGTGTTCTAATTGCATTTCCACCAGAAAAAAAAAAAAAGGCAAAGATTTCCAATGCTCTTTTAGTAATTACATTCCACATCCACAACACAAAGCTATACTTAAATCTATTGTAAGGTGGCTTAGTAAATCACAAGTAGCAGTCTTATCAAACATAGCAGGAAAAAAGCACCTTTGAAGATCCATCTTAAATCTATTCATACTGGCTTAAAAGCTAGGATATTTGGAAAGCAATTCAAAATGGAATTGATTCAAAAAGATGCAGTTTCTGCGGCTCTCCTCCTTTTCCAACTTGAGCTTAGAACAGTTACCTTGAAGAAAAACACAGTCTCCCTCATTATCTCCAATGTAATTGTCTATTTTTTCTTCTAAAAATGTACCAAAAAAAAGTTCAGTCAAAATCAGCCAAGATGTTTTTTATTGAAATTACAACACACAAAAAATGTGTTTTTCTATATAAATAACCACAAATGTAGCAAAACCAAAATATCTACATGCCTGTTTCTCAAAACAGCAGCATTCTTCAGGGAGTGCCCTTCATAATGTATAGTTTTCATAAAGGACTAATATTTCTTCTTTATTTACATGTTCCAGTAACAAATACAGGAAGTGAAGAACTGTAGACTTTTAATAGAAAACTATGCATTTCTGGCAGAGCACACAAGACAAAGAAAAAAATAGCTAGGGATTGGGATTGTCAGCCCTGTAAGAAGGTCCAGTGACAGTCATGCCTTGATATACAGCATGTGTTCAGTGGTACTTTATTAACATGCTGTGGCAGAGAATTTTACCATTAATTTTGTCAAAAGAAGAGTTTCCTTTGTTAAACAAGACAATAGAACACCACTTCTGCTTTATTCTGAACATGGTCTGCCTTCACAGTTATTTCACCATAAATGCTTTAGTTTCTCTCTCATCCTTTCCTGCCACCATCTCTCTCTCACGGTTGCCTACCTGTAGGCTCTTAGAAAAATTTCCCCACTTCTTTTGCAAAGCCTGGACCATCTCTTTCAGTGTATCAGTAGTCTGCAAGGCAAAAGGAGTCTTCTCACAGGATAGGAGGTTATTCAGCTGCCTTGCATGTATCAGAGAGTTGTAATTGATCCTGTTTGCTAAGAGCATTGACAAAGGAGGTGTAAGACTGAAATGCATACAGATGTCCACTCAGATTTTCTGCCAGTAACATAATAGTTATGCTTAGCCATTCATAGCATCACTTCAGTTTTCCAAGATTTGTTTACTACAAGGCATCCCTGCAAAGTTTGTTCCAGGTTTAACACTAAGTTTGTTCTGCAGCAGGTTCTGGATTCAGGTGGATTCTTCTACATCACCTCAGAGTGCAGAATCACAACAGAAATCAGCCTCAATATTCTCATTACCCCCACAAACTGTTGGAGCTGTGCTTGCAGGCTCCCAGATTTTGGCAGATTGGCCATGCAGTTCATTAATTAACTTGAGGTCTCTGAGTTGTATTCAGGTTGATAGGCTCTTGCTGCTGCTGTTTGGGGTTAGTACTGACTGTCACAACAAGCACACACACCTGGGACTGATTTGCTGACATGACTAGCATCTGTTTTCTCCTTTCTAAAAAAGGAAAAAATGAAAAGAGAAAGAAAAATAAAATAATAATAAAAAAACATCCTACAAGGTATTAAGACAATGTGAAAGAAGAAAACTTTTTGAAACACCACAAATTAGTTTGAATGGAAGAAGCTGTCATGCTAATGAGGGAAGGCAGAAACACTAAGAGAGAAGCTGCTGCTTCCAGTTCAATAGTTTCCAGCCATTTTCCCTGATGAATGGGACACAGGGCTCTCCTGATATGGCATCTATCCTGTGAAGGGACATTGATGGGCTTGGTGTTGGGACCACAGGCTGGAAGCTTGCCCACTCTGGTGTGGTCCACACTCTTGCTCCAGCCAAAGTCAGTGAGGGGGCAGAATGTGGAAGTGTCACAAAAAGCATTTCATTCCTGTTTCATCCTTTAATAGTTGTTTGCTCAGCTCAAGCTAAACATAGAAGAGCATCCTCCCTTTGTGCAAAGAAGCTGGAGAAGCTGAGGTTTTTAATACTGGTAATACCCTTTACAGACCTGAGTAAATCCACAGGTCTGAGTGGGGCAGGACCGTGGGTGGGACCACAGGCATTTGGTCCTCTCTTGGTGGAGAGGCTTCTGTGCCAAAGCATCCCGGTGCTGAGGAGGGCTGGACCAGCCCTTCCTTCCCCAAGCAGTCCACCAAGGGTGCCCCCAGCCATGCCTTGGGCTGACCCACAGCTCTCCCTTCTTTGTACGCGGGGTTAGGCCCGTATGAACCCACTCATGTCTCAGCGTGGGGCCTGTGGCAAGAGTCACCGACAGCTTCCTGCTGTCCCCACAGTGTTAACACCTTTCAGCGCTGCACAGACTGGATGGGCCTTGTTTCTTCTTCTTCCATCATCAAATGTTGGCTCCGGCTTACCCCTGGATCCTCGGGTGCTCTCCAGTGGTGGGTGAAGCGCCAGCTTCTCTATGTGGAGATCTGCTCAAATAGTGATTTCATCTTTCAATGCCAATGGTTTGAGCAGGAGGTCCTGCTGCCCCCTGGGGCAGGGCCTGAAACACTGTAGCTCCTGTTGAGGTAGAAATAAATTCTGTATTAAAACCAACCAGATTACCTTTGTTTCTAAAACACGTTCAGCCCAGGTCCTGTCAATGGTTATTGGGATAAGCATATCTTTAAGGATATGCGATGATCTGGCCATGGAGCCCTGCGCAGGAAGATGATAGCTCTGGAAATCACAGGAACAGTAGATTTGAGAGACAATACTGTCTGCTGCACAGCAGGGTAATGGTTTATCAGTCACACAGTCTGCAGTAAGAAGGTGACAGCCTGAACAATGAAGATATCTACCATTTTGAAATAAAGCCGTAGCACAGCTTTACACACCTCTTTTGTTCATTACATGCTGTTAGTCCCTGGCAAGCTGCAGGAGTGGGAGTGCAGACAGAAGGGATCTGTGCCTTCCACAGAGTCCCTGGAGCAGCCTCTGGTGTTTGTTTGATCATGCTTGCATAGCACAGAGCTGGTTTTCTAATGAGTCAGCAAAACTTTGGGCCGATTTCTTTTGTTTGAAAGCATACACAAAGAAAAGAGAACAAACTGAAGGCTTGATTTTGTAGTGAGAATGAATTAGCAATAAGCTAAGTGCTTTGAGCAGTAATTACAGTACAACACAAACACAGTTCCTCTACTAATGACCCCTTGAAAAAAATCCCGTGTGACCTAGCATGGGGCAGGCATGCGGTTACTGTGCTCGTTTGCTGCCCTCTCTTGGAAGCAAAGACCAACCTCCAGGAAAAGAAAAGCGGAATAAAGGTTGTCAAGAGAAGGACAAGCAGCATATACACTCACTCCAAGAGGGTGGAATAAAATAAATAAATAAATAAATATATACACTCACACACCAATATACTAAGTAAGTAAATATACCAAATAATACCAAATATACCAATAATACAAAAACAATAACAACAACAACAAAAACTTTTCCCTGCATTGGAAAGAATAATGAAATGCTTCTAAGCATCTGCTTTTTTTTTTCTAAGGCAAGATGTGTGACAGAGTTGATCTCAGTGATGAGGCTGTATGTCACAGATAAACATCACCCTTTTCTACCCATTATTTTATACACCTAATAAAATATATATCTTACCTCTCCTTCCCCATAAAAGTGATTTTCTAAAAAAAGAGTGATTTTTGCTTTTCAAACCCTACAGAAATATTTGCGCAGACCTCCAAGGCATTGCCTCACTTGCCTTCTGCAAAGATTTCTGTCTGTAATGTCATAAAGGCTGAAAGAAAACTGGATCCTGTGAGTAATGGCAATCATTTGCAAGAAATAAGAGTTCCACTTTTCAGAATAAGTTTCCTTCAGCTTTAACTTCAGGCAAGGGAGTCTGTATCACTGAGGATCCTGTATGCACAATAAAGATCCAGCTGGTGGGCCCACTGGTGCTGCTGACTCTTTGCTCCTTTGCCAAGTATAAAGCTCCTTCCCTGGACAAAATGCCCTGGACACAGTGGTGGCAACAGAGGTCTGTGTGTCCCACAGCATTTTGCAATTGGACTAATTTTATTGGAAAAGTTTTTATCATGATTAAACTTACCTCAAAAAAGAAATCTTAATTATCAAAACTAATACAGGACTTGTGTCATCTCAGCAAATTCCTGAGACAGTTTTCTCCCTTTTCTGACCTTCTCAGCCTACAGCTTTGGAGAAGGTCAGCAAAACCTCAGTAAATTCTGTTGATAAACACACGACTTGGTCCTGGAATATTGTTCCCCAGTTAGAAATCAAGATACTTCATATCCTATGAGAAGAATTTATTTTTATTTTTATTTTTAATTTTTTAATCTTTAACGGTATATGAAGCAAAATTTGAAATATATCATGTGACAAAACAACAACAAAACAAAAAAATATCCAGCCCTCTTTAAAGACTGTACCACCTTCCCCAAGGACATAAACTTTTGTACCCCACATGAAGCACATCACTATTTAAATTGTTCCATAAACATAGCCAAGCAGCCTGAACTCCACCTGGGTCTCAGTCCTTAAAAGAAAATATATAAAATAGCTGATACCCCATTTTAATTCTAATTGGAGATCAACTGCCAGGGATCTTTAATGAAACTTCCATGGAGGGCCATGGAAGTCCTCCCATGGAGGATCCATTCCTCATCATCTTTACGTATAGTGGAGGCTTCAACCTTAAGAACCACCTGTACCTACCCCAAAGTCTGTCTTGTGTAAGCAGGAAGCTGTGGCTGCTTGTCACTTTTGAATGAAGGGTATTTCCTTCACTGCCTAAGTGTGGAAATCCAAAAGCCTCATTGCAATCCATTTTTTAAATTTCAATCTCATCCCTCACCCAAGAACAGTGTTATCACCTATGGTACATATTTCCCCTCCCCTTTCCAACTCTCCACTCACGTTTTGTTCATGTGCTTGCTCATGGTGTGGAGGAGCACATGCAAACCCTCAGCTTACCTTTGGCTGCTGCAGGAAGGGCCTGTCCCCAGTGCTCAGCGCCCAGCTGTGAGCAGCTAACTCTCTTCTCCTTGATTCCCAGGTGATTACTGTGCACACATGCGCGTACAAGCACATTCATTTATCTCAGGGAGATTTGCCCAATTCAGCCCTGCGTTTGAGACAGAAACAACTGCATACCCATTAACCTCAGGCTGATGTAAACTCGGAATCCTAAGGACAACAATTCCACTGTCAAACAACTCTGTAAGTGAAACAACAAAAGGACCAAAAACGAGTTTAGTCCACTTTTCCCTCTAGTGAATGCCACTTAGAGAGACTTGTGCTTTTCTTCCCAGCCGGATTCTTTATTTGTCTGTAAATTACATTTGCGAACAGGCAATTTTTGGTAGACCAGTGATACACGTGCAGGAGTAGAGCTGTCTGTGTTGTGCTATGCAGTTGCTACGTCTCGAGCGACCTCTGTTGCCAGAGAGATGGGATGACAGAGGTGGATACCTGATTTCCCCTGGCAGTCTGTAAAAAATGCTAGAAAAAATGGTAGAAAACAGCTTTAGAGCCTGCCTGGAAGAAGAGAGCTCTTCACCCTGCCTGTGTGCCCTCTGCTTTAGACCGGATGGCTCAGCGTTGCTGCCCTCCTTTGGGAAGACTGTTCCATAGACTTACCCGGGATATAAAGTGACGCTCCAGTGTTACAATGTCTATGCTGCCCTGCTGTCAGATTCTGTTGAACCGGATGAATAGTTTTACATGGGTTAAAAAAAAAAAAAAAAAAAAAAAAAAAAAGTGAAATCACCAGATATCAGCAATAAAACTCACTGGAGGTACAGGAAGCTCCCATATGAGATGCACTTGGACAAATCTGGACTAGGAAAGTAGTAATGAAAGAGAAGAAGGAGGGACACAGAATAAAGACCCATTAATAAAGCAGAGGAAGCAGCTGCAGTTTTACCCTAATGGCTGAAGAAGGAAACAAACATTTCACCACTGGTGGTGCCCACCAGGTTCTTGTTTTGGGCTGGATTGACTTCTCCTACCTCTAAAATTTTTTTCACTGATGGAATTAGAGTGAGCATGGTCAATGTTTTCCCACACACCTAGTGTACTCATTTACCCAGTATACTCTTCCTGCTGGGCTATAGCTGCCCCCACTTCTAGATAAAGCCATACCTCAGGACACTCTGGCTGCTGATTTCCATTTCCATTCCCTTAACATTTCCCAGTCTGCTGAAACTGTGATGAAAATTTCTTCCCTAATAATTGTGCTGATGAGTCACTGTAGTATTATGGTGTGTTGGTTTACATCATACACTGATCAGTGGAATTTTACTAGGGACTTTGGTGCTGTATGTGCTTAAGCAAGCAAACTAAAGAACATCAGCTTCATTGCAAGGTCAGCCCCAGAGATATGGGCTCAGCTACTCGGATGGTCAGAGAAGTAGCCTTGCAGGCAAAACAACCAGGGTAATGCTCGCATCCTAGCCACTTCTAACATATCCTTGAAATCCAGCCCCCTCACCCCACAGTGTCTGGTGTCATAGACAAGTAACTGTTACAAAGCTGAATGCAGGGATGCCTGAAGTAATAGGTAAGTTGCCTTGTTAAGTTTTACTGTGATTGGTAGTCAGTAGTATGTGTTAATTAGTGATTGGACAATTCATATTGTACCTGTAAGCCTGAAAGGTATAAAACCCCAGGTATGAACACACTCATGTGCATGAAGAAAAACTTACCCTTGTAATTCTATACTTTGCATCCTAGCCACTCTCCTCAGTCAGCTGTGAATTTTCATGACAAAATAACATTGCAGACAACTTTATCAGACATTTATACTTGCTTCAGCCTTTTATTATTAAACTATGTTTTGCAGCCACAGAATGATAGCCAAGCATTTTAAGAGTATTGCTTACAAAGCCACATCTAGAGAACTGATCATGATCAATAAAGCATGACTTTTGGTCATCATACACAGTACTCTCTTGGGACAACTTGCACACAGCAAGGAGAACACCTTTTTAGCTGTGCTGCCTGCCAAGATACTGCACAAGCCTGCGTGTTTTCTCCCTGTGCTGTATGCCTGTGCACCTGTCCATGCATGTGTCTGTTGTAACTTCACAGCACTGTTCGTGTCTGGCATCCTCCAGGTGGTTGCAACCTGCTTCTGGGCTGGCTGCAAAAGATCAGTTATTGACTTTTGATTTAAGTAAGTTTGTAACACATTTTCAGTGAATATGAATCTGGGCTTTTCAGTGCCTACTGGCTGTCTGACCTTGGATCTACACCTAAAGGGTAGCTAGTCTGAAACAGCCCACCTGAGCTTTAGTCTCACTCAGATCAGCTGATCAGCACCTGAAAAGAATCAACATCTGAAACGAAAAGTGGTGGAAAAGGAAGGATGTGTATCCAGCAGGGTCCTCATAGGTCTTCTCTGTAATTGCTGTGTGCACATGCCAGCTCTTGGGCAAGGTGTGATCCACCTGAGGAAGCCATCTCCACAACTCCCTGACTCAATGGAAAGGGAAGTGGGAAGGTGCCCCAGGCTCTTGTGTGACTCCCTCATGGTGAGGGCTGTCATCCAGCATGTCCATGCTCCTCAGTGCTCACTGGTGAGTGGCCTGGGTCAGCAAGAAG
The DNA here is from genome assembly GCF_964034855.1 of Anser brachyrhynchus. Taxonomy (NCBI): domain Eukaryota; kingdom Metazoa; phylum Chordata; class Aves; order Anseriformes; family Anatidae; genus Anser; species Anser brachyrhynchus. The sequence goes on from NC_137697.1 coordinate 59,363,206, forward strand.
TGGATGCAAATCCCCTTCACAGGTGTGTGTGCATACATATATTGAGCTGAAAGGAAGCAATTCTGGAAATCAATGGGATTTTTTGGAGCATTGTTTTTCCACACAGTTGGGAAGAGCTCTCCCAGATCTGGGGAGAGCAGACTTCAAACTGCTCAGGGAACCAGCTAGTAATGTGCTGTAGGAAACTGCTTTAAAAGGCATTGAGGTTGATCAATCAGGCTGGTCGGTTTTTAAGCACTCAGTTTGTGGATTCCATCGCGGGACCTCTCTCTATTATTTTTCAACAGTCCTGGGAATCTGGAGAGGTCCCAGTTGGCTGGAAGCTGGCAAATGCGGTCCCAATTTTCAAGAAGATCCTGGCAAGAAAGAAGATCCTGGCAACTACAGGCCTGTCTCACTTCAGTGCATGGTAAAATTACGGAGATTATTCTGGGGCTTATTGACAAACACCTAAAGGACAACACAGTTATTGGTCAGAGCCAACATGGGTTCCCTAGGGGGAGGTCATGTCTAACAAACTTAATTTCCTTCTATGATAAGATTACCCATCTAGATGACCAAAGGAAGCCAGGTGATATAATCTTTCTATATTTCAGTAAAGCTTTTGATACTGTCTCTCACAGTATTCTTCTGGACAAAATTACCAGAATACAGTTAGATAAAAGCATAACAAGAGGGGTGAACAATTGGCTGATGGGTCAGGCCCAGAGGGTTCTTTTAAAAGCAGTTACATCAGGTTGGCAACCTGTCACTGCTCTGGTTCCCCAGAGCTCCATTTTAGGACCAGTCCTCTTCAACGTTTCATAAACAATTTGGATGAAGGACTTGAAGGTTTTTTAAGCAAGTTTGCAGATGATACCAAACTGGGTGGAGCTGTTGAGTCTGTCGAGGGTGGTGAGGCCTTGCAGAGAGATCTTGACAAGTTAGGAAGCTGGGAAACCACCAACATTATGAAATTAAACAAGAGCAAGTGTTGGATTCTGGAGCTGGGAGGGGGCAACCCTGGGTATATATACAGACTGGGGGAAAAAATGCTGGAGAGCAGCCCCACAGAAAGGGATATGGGGGTTTTGATCAACAGCAAGCTGAACATGACCCAGCAGTGTTCAGGAGGGCCAACCATTTCCTGGGGTGCATCAAGAACAGCATTGACAGTCGGTCAAGGGAAGGGATTGTCCTGCTCTACTCTTCACTGGTGCAGTCTCACCTTGAGCACTGTCTGCAGTTTTGGGTGCCACAGTGTAAGAAAGATATAAAACAATTAGAGAGTATTCAAAGGAGGGCTACAAAGATGGTGAGGGTCTGGAGGGCAAGACATATTAGGAGCAGCTGAAGTGCCTTGGTTTGTTCAGCCCAGAGCAGAGCAGGCTGAGGGGAGGCCTCATGGCGGCCTGCAGCTCCCTCACGAGGGGAGCGGAGGGGCAGGCGCTGAGCTCTGCTCTCTGGGGACAGCGACAGGACCCGAGGGAACGGCATGGAGCTGGGACAGGGAGGGTCAGGCTGGGTGCTAGGGAAAGGTTCTACACCCAGAGGTGGTTGGGCACTGGGATGGGATCCCCAGGGAAGTAGTCATAGCACCAAGCCTGCAGGAGTTCAAGAAGTGTTTGGACAGTGCTCTCAGATGCATGGTCTGTTTTTTGGGTGGTACTATGTAGAGTCAGGAGTTGGACTCAGTGATGTTTGTGGGTCCCTTCCAACTCAGGATATTTTATAATTCTATGATTACTAACAGTTTATGCTTTTAAAATAAGCTATATATGTGTTTTTAATGCAGTTACAGACTGTATGAAAGCTGCACAGCTGTAACATAAGGGTGCATTGATAGCGATAAAGCAGCAAAGCCCCAGGACTGAAGCACTAGACTAAAACCCAAATTCTAAATTCCCCCATTAGCTTGTGAAGCGACTTCTGTGAATTTCCATTTCCACAGTGGTATAACATTTCCAATGATGGTTGTGTTATAAAGTGTTTTCTGCAGATGGAACAGGCTGTGTAAGAGGTAGGTGACCTTGTGCCATGAGTCCTTAAACTGCATCCAAAGAAGCTTTTGATTATTTGCGTAGTCCAAAGAGGACTGTATATTAGCAGCTTTAAATCAGGAAAACTGTGTTTCTTTTGGGACGTTGTTTACTTTATAAGGTACCTGTTACCTGTGAACCAGTTCAATTCCATGGTCATCATTGTACGTAGAACATGGAAAAGACACATTACAGGGCAGAGGTTGTTGCTGAACAAGCTTCCTTTCTGGGCTCAGACCTCAGTGATCTGCTGTTCATTTCTTGTACTGTACCATTATGATTGAAGACAGTGCTTGATGGTTGTCAGTAAAAGACTGTTGCCTGTTGCATTATCGCTTGGAGCTAAATCTGTGAAGTTTTGGGTTTTTTTTGTGCATGCTAAAGCCCATATTGTATTGTTCGCGTGACAAACTATTTTCAGTTTGTTTTTCAATATCTCAAAGAACTTCTTTATGGTCTATACTATGTGCCTATTGTTTATCATTCATGTGATTCATAAATAATATTACTTTCTGCGTAGAATAAATAGTAAACTTTAAAATATAACTGACAAAATACAAAAGTGAAAGTCACTGACTTGAAATATATCAGAAGAAAAACACTGTGGATCAGTTTTTCCCTTGTAGCTTTAGCTCAGTGCTTAGTAAACAAGAATTGCCATAAGTTCTTCCATTTCCTAATATATTACCACAAAGCAAAATACATAGTTTCTTCTGAGAAAGAACTGAGAAAACTGTCATGACCAAGTGGTCTGCAGTTTTGGGTGAGGCTGTGTCCTGTTGCAAACGTGTGAAAGGGAGGAAAGATTCTGGTGTGTTTTTGGAAGCTTTACCCCTTTCCATTTTCCTCCCCGCTCTGTCTGAACTCCTTGTACCAGGTTGAAGCAGCTCTAGCTTCACATAACTGTAAAAGCTCTGGTATCTCCTCATTTTAACATAGACACTCAACCTTCATTCTCATCTTATCCAAGCAGATAACGCTCCGCAGGTAACGCTCCGCAGGTAACGCTCCGCAGGTAACTCCTATAAAGTGGGAACGATCTTGTACCTGTTTCAACAGATGACAAAATGAAACAAAAAGCAAGGAAGGGCTACATCTGAAAAACACTGTAGTGAATCCAGAACCCAAGAGCATGTTTTCACAGAATCCCTAGTTTGACCTATGACTGAGGTAGTGCCTGCCAAACTGCCTCCCTTCCAGCCGTCTTCCACTACCATGCTGCTTTCCTTCAGCCAGAGCCAAGTACTTCTCTGAGTGTGCTCAGCTGATTCAACTCATGAATTGATCTGCAAATGAGGGAACTTTGATGGACAAGAGGAGGACACATTCTTACTGACTTTCCACAAGCATCCCTGAAATGGATCATTTCATATCCATTTGACAGCTTTGGCAGCAGTGATTATTTTATCAACCCTAATTACATCCTTACAGCAGAATAATGTTTCATGGCCACTTTTAAATGTCACATACTCTAAGTTAGGCCCTTATAAGTGGACACAACACATCCAAATCAAGGGGGCTGCAAGTTGTGTTAGCATGATCACACTACAAATTCGGCTTATCATAGACAGGTAATTCTGTACTGAAATTCACTTTAAAGATTTTAAGTATCAAGCTCAATATGATCATGTAGAACAAGTAGAAAAATATATACTGTGATCAGAGAGAGCCTTCTTCTGTCTCATACAGCTCCCTGCTGCAAAGTCTTTATATATCCTCTAAACACTCCTGCTATTCTTACTTTGCAGGTGTGGAACAGTAGCACATGGTGTGTCTGTGCTGTATTTCAGGTAATGGCCTGAATTCACACTTCTATTGCACTTGTAGCTTATAGAGGCATACCTGGCTTTAGATGTGGATTTCAGCATGATCAGAAAAAAATCTTGGGACCTACATTAAAATTTCATCCAGGTCTAATCACATCTTCAGTACATCAGATAGTTCAAAAACATGACTCACACAGCTAGCATTACATATCTCTTCACTGACCAATATGATACAGACAAGTTAGCTCTGTATCCCTCCTAGAAGGACTTTGGCACCAACTGTTACACTGACAGTTTGAACTGCTTGGACACCCTTTAGCAAGAAAGGTGAACAAAGCCAAGAGAGGCACAGTGCCAGGGTTTCAATTTTCTTTCTTGCTTGACCAATAGCTACTTTACCAACAGTCATGGCTTGGAGAAACCACTTACTTATGGTGACAGAGAAAGCAGAGGAGCTAGAAACTGAAACCATGTTGCTTGAAACCTCAGCGACTGAGGCTAGATACTTAAGTCCCATTTTTATTTTATTTTATTTTATTTTATTTTATTTTATTTTATTTTATTTTATTTTATTTTATTTTATTTTATTTTATTTTATTTTATTTTATTTTATTTTATTTTATTTTATTTTATTTTATTTTATTTTATTTTTTTCTAGAATCCAATCCATGGCCTAGAGACATCTCGCAGCTAGGTTGTTTTGAAATATCCCTTTAAGCACATGATATGCCAAAAAAAGGTGAAAGTCTGCAAAAGATTACAAAATGCATTAGAAATTTCCACCTCTCAGAGACCTTAGTACAAAACCAGTCCTCACTCAGCAAGGGCCCATGGCTCCCTTGTGGGCAGAGAGCCAGAGGCAACAGTGCAGCCAGCTGGACTGGGACTTACCACTCAAAGTCATGGTGAATACCATATTGCAGGGGCAATGCAGGTCTGAGGTCAAGCCAGCCTGCTGTTCAGGACCAAGCCAGCAGCTGACAGTCAGACCCACAATGATAGGCTGAGGTCAGCAGCCTCCAGGTCAGAGTCTGTCTCACCAAATCCATAGTGGGACCATGACTCCTCCAGTATAGCTCAGACAGGAAGGTACCAAAGGCTGATTGAAATAAGTGCCTGCTCCCATGGTCTGCGTGTGGTAGTGAGGGCTGGAGGCCTCAGATGGCACTGGTTATCAAGGCTTATTAATGCCTTTGGGACCCTGACTGTGGTGAGGTGGTGTGTTTGCAATGTTGTTATTTAATACTAAAAGAAAGTTTGTGTCCTTGTGGTAGTCTCTCTCTCCAGTCTCTTTATTGTTGTCCCTTTGGGAGGCATCAAAGCCAGAATTTGTGAGGGTCATCTCTGGGAAGTTTCAGTAGCAAAACCAGAATTTGTGGTTTCCACAAGGCTTCTTGCCAACTTCAAACACAAAGCTGAGGGCTTCTGTTCTGTTGGTGATTTATCGTGCTGGGTGAACAATATGCAAGGACAGTTATGGCCACAAAGGCCTCTCAATTAAAGGAATCAGGTACTCTTTCAAAAGCCTGTTCTTCCCTGTGGCACATGAGGCTGCTGAAGTTCTAGCTTCACCAGGTGCTTCATGCTGTTCAGACAGTTGGAACCCATTTCATCTATGTATTTGATCTATGCTAAATCAACCTTCTGAGAAGAAGCTTTGCTCTATGACTAACAGCCATCAGGAGACAGAACAGCTCAAGGGATGCTTTACACCTCTGGGTCACTGGATCAAAACAAACTCACTCCAGGTCAGGTATGAAACTGAAACTTATCTGTCAGGTTTTGGTGGGCCATGTGAAAAGAGTGGATAGTGTTGTTGCAGCTCCAGCCAGAGCCTCTCAATAGGCTCTGCAGGCAAGACAATGAACAAACAGCTCTGGGGACTGATCTACTGTACCATCCATAGGATAGTTCCTGGAGGTCAAGTTTTTAAAAGAACGATGTCAAGGCAGCCGAAGAGAGCAGGTACTGCTGTTCTCTTGGCTATGCTCCTTCTCCGGACAGATGTAAGAGAAGAGAAGAAGAAAACTCTACTGGAGAAGAGTTTTATCTTTCAGATATACCGATTTCCCTTTCAAGCTGCTTTGTTCAGGATTCTTTGTATATTCCCTTCAGAGGTGAACGGACTACTGACTGTTTGCTACAAGTTTTATAGTATCCAAATCCAGTTTCTGAGTGAAAATTTGATCTTGTATGCAGTCCAGACAATGACATGTACTGATTTTGAACTGTGCCAGACTACTTTATAGTAGTGTATATTTGTTTACATCATCCAAATATGCTTTTCACTTGAAAACAACTGAATCAAACAGCTCCCAGAAGAGCCCCGCGGGCCGGGCCGAGTGCTCCAGCTCCCCGGGCAGGCCGTGGCGGGCCGGGGGCAGGCCGGGGGCCGGCAGAGGGCGCGGGTGGTGCCGGGGGGCGCCGCCGGTCCCCGCCAATAGTCGTCGGGAGCCGGAGGGGCGGCCCGGAGGCGGGGCGGGCCGGGGCCCCATTGCGGCGGCGATGCTGGGCTTGCGCCACGCTGCGGTCTCCCTGCCGCTGCTCCCGCTGCGGGCGGCGGCCGCCATGTCTACCCTGCTGGTGAGCCAGCCGCGGTACGGCTGGCTGCGGGAGCTGGGCCTGCAGGAGGAGAACCCGGGCGTCTACAACGGGCGCTGGGGAGGCAGCGGGCAGGTGCGGCGGCGCTCGGGGCCGGGGGGAGCGGGCGTGGAGGGAGGAGAAGGGGGGAGGCGGCGGTGCCGTGCCCGCGGCCGTGCCGGTGACCGCCCGTCCTGCGCTCCGCTCTAGGTGGTGACGACCTACTGCCCCGCCAACAACGAGCCCATCGCCAGCGTCAGACAGGTAGGCCAGCCCCGCTCCTGGCCGGCTGCATGCTCGCAAACCTCCCCAGGGTCGTGGGCTGAGGGGCTCGCCCCCAGCCTGCCTGCCCGCCTGCCATGAACCGGCCCCTTCCTCTGCCGAGCTGCTGGCTGCTGGCCTTTTTGCGCTTCGCTGTCCTGCAAGCCCTGCTGGGAGGAGAGGGGGCTCTCCCCCCGCTTCCATTTGCCTTGGAGGGAGTTGCGGGATGGGGGTGGGTCGCATCCTCCCAGTGGAGCTGTGTGGCCGTGAGAGGTGTAGTCTTAAGCTGGGGGGTGGAGAACAGAAGGTGTGTGGTATTTGCATGGTAAACGTGTGAAAAATTGTGGTGTGAGAGTAGTGCGGTGGTGCTAACCTACTATTTTACATAGGAGGGTTCCTTTAGCTCTTGGTATCCCGTGAGGCTGGAGGAATAGGGCAGTCCCCATGGTCTTCAATTAATATCTTTCATGGAAGTAGTATCTAAGATAAAATATGGTACGTGAATGTATTATGAATGCTTCCATTATAAGTACTATTTGTGGAGCATCCTTTGCCATCTGAAAGAAAATTTCGGCTTAAGATCTTTTTGTTAGGCAGTACATGTTTTTATCTAGGTTGCTTTTCTTTGACAGCAACTTGAAACAGCTCAGTGTGCCATTTGGGAATCAAACTGTGACAGGATATAAATTTCCTGAGAAAGTGGTATTTTTTAGTGCAGCATTATCCACTAGAAATATCCAGTGCTTGAGTTGGGGGCTCAATCTTTTCTGTGCATTTTTGGGGGGATGTATCACTAACTTTTTCTTTGACATGCTTCTTCACGTAGGCTAGCTTGGAGGACTATGAAGAAACAGTAAAGAAGGCTAAAGAGGCATGGAAAGTCTGGGCTGATGTAAGTTAACAGAATTATCTTTTATAGTGTTTATCTTTTATAGTGTATCTCTGGCATTTAAAGACCATTAAGTTGCCCTGTTGGTTGGAGGTGTAAAAACACATTCATGTTCTATATGTTGCATTGAAGCAAAAATCTGTAGCGAGGACCAAGAAACAAAGCCAGACAACTTGCATTCATTACATTAAGGTACAAAGATGAGGACATTGAGTTTGCAAAATGTTTGTTCTGAAAAACCTGGCACCTTTACACAGGTTTGTGCCTGTAAGCCATCGCCAGCAGGTCTGCTGAAGTTCAGAAACCTTGTAAGCAAGCACATTATCACTCCGGGCATATTTAACTTCATGTTGCAGCATGCTTTCTCCTGTGAGAGTTTCGCAGAATATTTGGATATCTAACTCCTGGTGATAATCTTGCTTTCAAGGGGTAAGGAAGTCTAATAGTTTTGACTGTACTTTTTTGACCACCAGTCGAATCTTGATATTTCACAGAAGAGCTATGTTACTCCAAAGCTTTAGTGTTATGTTGCTGTATCAGACAACAGCTAAGCTCTTTCTCCTTAGGAAGCTGTAGTTCTCAATGTCCCTGTACAAGCTATTTCCAGGCATCATCCATTCTCTTGCTGGCCATACAAGGCTTGCTTCTACAGATACCTGGCATTTCTTTGATACAACTGAATTTTGTAAGATATCAGGCATTCATTCTGTACTTGATCCAGCAAAGTAGGCTGCCTGACCTGAAGAGAACAAAGTTTAAGGCAAATTCAACAGCTGTCTCAGGATATGTTAAAACATGTTCTTTTGTTACAGTTTGTGAATATGTTAGTGAGTGGATGCCTGCTCATAATGTCTTTGGAGATAATCTGAAAGAGGTCTAACACAAGAAAGAATCAACAGGTCTAATGCTTTAAAATCTCATCTTAAAGCTGTTTGTTTTTAGTTTGTGAATTTTGTTGGTTTTAATGAGCTCATCCAAAAGATTTTGACTGTGAAGATGTATGCTTGCTTCATTTATGAATTCTTCTCTTCTCTTTCCAGCTACCTGCTCTTTAGCAGATTTTAATCCTGTAAATGTTGTTTTAGGAAAATGGCTTATTATTGATCCTAGCCATTGATTATTATTTAACATACTGGTACCACATCTTAAAAATATATTAATATTTGTTATGTGGGTTTAATTTTTCTAGGATTGAAGCTTCTATCTGTCTCAGCATCTGCTAACAAAATAAGTGTCGATAGCCATTGTTATATTGAAAAGAAAGTTTGAAAATGTATTAAGTACACTGCAGAAGCTCAGAAACTTTTAAGAATGCTTTAAAAAAAATGCTTGTTTCTTGAGGTCCAGCTGATTCTTCTGGGGCCTTGTGAGTGGTGTAGCTGAACGCAAGTATTAGAACTAAGAACTAGAAATCTGCCTGCTTCTGTCAGTATTCAGTGGAATTGAAGTTTTGAACAGGCATAAATGTGTGCAGTGTTACTAGTCTCTGCAAGGTAGGAGTTTATTGTAAAGCAGATAAAAATGAATGCATAATTATGAGAAGATGAAGAAGAATTACAGCAACCAGTGATCTCTTGCTACTGGGGTAGCAAATGAGCATAATGTATGCAGCAGAAGTCACAGATGTTCTATCTCAAATGCATTCTTATGTTTTCTTTTGTTTTGACTAGATCCCTGCACCTAAGCGTGGAGAAATAGTACGACAGATCGGTGATGCCCTGAGACAAAAAATCAAAGTTCTAGGAAGCTTGGTAAGGTGTTTTAAGAAGCAGCTTGACTTTAGAGGGGGAAAAAAAAGGTCAAAACTGTTTTGCTCTTGTTTTAATGTACTACTCTGCAATACTAACCTTAATAACCGTTAAAGTGCTGTTGGTTCTGTTAACTTGCGTAAAGAACTTTAGATTTAAAAAAAAAAAAAGTATTATAGCGTTATGACATCCTACACTGAAAATGGTATTTCTTGTGGGAGAAGCAAGTGTAATTTGTTCTGATCCTGTAAGCTGGCTAGGAAGAGTTACAACTGCTGCCATGCTGTTTTCCCACTTGACCTGCCAGATAGAGCACCATCATATACTCAAGATATCCTGAAAAAGATCTTTCTCTAACACAGAGCTTTTAACCTTGAGCCCTTTTCTGGTGTTCTGCAGGGTTTTGAGAATTGACATGTGGAGGTATAAGGCTTCAGAAGGTGAGATGATCTTAATGAGATCTTCTTGCAGTGCTGTGTAGGATGTAAAGGTTGAAGGACCATTACTTTAAAACACTCACTAGTTGCTAGGGAAGAAAAGGGGACAAGCGGGGAGCTTGCCACTTTCCTTTTACAAGGCTTGCCAGTATGTGCTGCTATTCAGAAACAGCTATCCTTGAATAACTCCACATGTAGTCAAGCCCATACTGTTAACCTACAAAACTTTGCTCTGCTAGTTCCGTAGATGCTGGCTCCCTGTGATAGTTTCTGTGGTACAGATGCACATTTGTATTCAAAAACATTATAGCTTCCCAGTGTGCGGACAGACAGCAGTTTGTATGTACCTCAGAGAAACCTTGTTGTCTGTTTGTAGTTTTCCTGAACAGATAATGAGCCCATTCAGCTCTTCCAGGATAGGGGATGAAGCTTGGGGTGAAAGCTGTGTGGTAGGTGTTCAGGTATTCAGACTTCTCTTGGCTGTAGATTATGAAACTGGCATACGTAAAAGGGAACAGTATGGCAACTCACCTTTACATATTCAATTGAAACTTTCCAGCCTACCCTCAGAATGTACTTGCCAATTGTTCAGATGTATTTCTAATACTTTCACATGCTCACCAATTTGTTTCTTAGTGAATACATCTGGTGCCTCTCAATAGCAGTCTACAGGGTTTTTTCCTTCTGTCTTGAGGTGGCCAGGCATCCTGTTTGCTGAGTATGATGCTCAGATTCTAAATGGTTTGTGCCCAATAAATAATGTGTTACATAAAATCTTGTGGTCTCTCCCTTGTCAAATGTCTCCCCTTTCTTTAGGATGAAGCAGAAATCAGGTACGCGGTTTTCCTGTGAGCAGAGTAGCCTAGCAAGGCTTTGGAACCACAGGCATCATAGCTGTACCTAGAAATGTGCTTAGTCAGTTTTATTTTAATCTTTGCATGGAGGATAAAATCATTGAACCTGACTTCTTGCTTAACAGCTTTTTAAAAGTACAATCCTCAGCCTAAAGTGGTGGGTGATATTTGCATAAAGTTACCTGTAGATATCATAGCATCACTGCAAAATTAAGTAGGAGTAAATGGGTAACTTTCCAGTTCCTAGGTAAGTGAATTTCCTTACTTATGGAGGAAAATATCTTCAAATATCAACTTACTCTCATTGGCAAACAATATGTCTGCTGTGTATGCATACATGCTTTTAATAGAATAGAAGGCTGTAGCTTAGAACTGACTTCTGAAGAAAAGGGAAAAAAACCCTTGATACTAAACACCTCACCTGGGTCACTAAAAGACTAAAAATGAGCAGTTATTTTCAGCAATGTTTGAAAATTGGATCTCTCAAACTCAATTTGAGATGCTATGAGTAGTTTTCTTAAGAAAAAATCTAAATGACTATTTTTTTTTTCTGGAGCAGAGAAGTCCCTCCTTTCCGATTTATTTCACACCTGATCCAGAGTGTATGCAAATGACCTGAAAAAATGTTCTTTGATCCAAAGCTATGATTCTCATTGCTGTTGGATACTTCTTTAAATATATTCATTTCTTCTGCTGATTAATCTCCTCTATTAATTTCCTCCTATTGTATGGGAATGTGACTCTTAATCTGGTTGTCTGTTGTGTTTTTTCTTTAAGCCGTGAATATCTTAGGAATATGTGAATCTCTTCTAGTGAAAAAATCTGCATTGAATCTTACTTGGTGTACAGATAAACCTGATAATAGTAGGAGACAAAATGTATGGAAATGAATATGAATAAAAAAAAAAAAGAATTGTCTTGTACTTAATGTTTTCAGGTCTCATTGGAAATGGGAAAGATTTATGTTGAGGGTGTTGGGGAAGTACAGGAGTATGTTGATGTCTGTGATTATGCTGTTGGTTTGTCCCGAATGATTGGTGGACCTATTTTGCCTTCAGAAAGTAAGTATGTGTGCAATTTTCTTCTTTTTTTTTTTTTTTTGGTATTACTGAAGGGGTGGTGTTGTAATATCCTAAATATATAGTGACATACGTCAACAAAATCTCTGTGCTGTGAGTTATTTATGGAGCACATTGTCTAGGAACAGATGTGCTGTTAGGCAGTAACACCACTGCCAGAAGTATCTGTCCTATGGCTTGTATCAAGTGAGGCAAGAGATTTTTCCTCTGCTCTGTGAAGCATTAGATTCTCTTAGCCATCTCTGTAGTGAAGGTGCTAGAGGAAGGTATGTAAAAAGTTTGTCAGTGTACTTAGATCTAAGAGGCCTTTTGTTAGTTACTAATTAATAAGCAATCAGCATTCTGTTACACTGAAGAGTTAAAATAGCAAAAGTTCATGCTGCCACGTTACTAGTTTTTTTTCACAGTCTAGTTAATCTTGTTCCAGTAAGCTGATTCGAGCTTGTAATACAGCTATCCACAAGTTAACGCTCTGGTGAACAGAGGAGTGCTGCAAAGTCCCTTGTTCACAGGGCTTTGTGATTTCCTTTCTGAAAAACATTCAGTGGTTGCAAATTGCGGTATGTTATGTCTTTGCCTTCAGGACCTGGCCATGCTCTTATAGAGCAGTGGAATCCTGTTGGCTTAGTGGGAATCATCACGGCCTTCAATTTCCCCGTTGCAGTTTATGGGTGGAACAGTGCAATTGCAATGATCTGTGGAAACGCTTGCCTCTGGTAAGATACAGCTCTCCAATGTACTAACAGTATTTTCAAACTGCAGAGCTATTATCTCAGGCATGTGCTTGTTATCGGATGTCACTTGTATCTGTGTATTTGATTCCAATTTATGTAGGCTTAATTTATTTTTATTTTTAAGGTTCACTTGTAGTCAAAAAAAAATTCTTTGCTGATAACCTTGGTAACTTCTTTATGAAATGTTGAGATCCAGACCTGCACAGGGCTCAGCCAGGTGGCAAGTTAGTGAAGAAACAAGGTTTAGGTCTTGCAACACTGATACTAACAAAAAAATATATATATATTTTCAGAATTGATACAGCTCAAATTAAGAATTTAGATAAGTGACTTTACTTTCTTTCTCCACTCCAGCTTCACTTCTATTTAACTGCTTCACTCTAATATCTGATGTAGCTCTTGTTCACGCTGAGCTTAGCAGAAGGTCTGAATGCTCAGCTGTGGACGGAAACACATTAATTGTCTTAACATATATCTGATAACCAGTCTAAGTTTGCTGTATTTGACATACCATGAAACTGCATATTTAAATAATTATTTTTTTCCCCTTTCAGGAAAGGTGCTCCTACAACATCCCTCATTAGCGTTGCTGTTACAAAGTGAGTTCTGGTTTCTTTGCTTTCTGTCTAACTTTTTAAATAACTTTTTTTTTTTTTTTTGTCTGAGACAGTGCTCAGTGGTGAGAAATGCTTTCCCCTTGTTACATAAAATGTAACAGTATACAGTATATATAGCATGTTACCTGTACCATTGCCAGTTTTTTCCTGGGACCAGTTCTGTGCTTCAGCTGAAAAAGGAAGCTCTGTGGCTTGCTTCTCTGTAAAAGATGAATTGCTCATGAAATTCACCTACCCATAATCACACACTCATGTTTCAGAATAGTCTGTTTATTTGGGAGTCTCAGCCCCACATCAGCAGTATTTTTGTTTTTCGTTTGTTTTTGGCAAATTCTGTCTGGCTGAGAAGACGTATCTCTGGATGTGTTCACACAGTCCTTATTATCCAAAACTACTAACATCACAACATACCTTTCCAGGGTTCAAAACTCGTTCCTGATGAGGAGAATTCTGAAATGTAATGTCATAGTGGTACTTACTCTAGGTTTATTGCTACATTGTTTTACTGTATTAGCATTTTAATTACTTATCTATTGCAAGCTACAAGTAAGATTTATTTTTATATGCTAAATATCAAAGGTTCCCTTTAAAATAACTAACTAGGATGTCTTGTAGCTTTAAAATGGGCCTCAGAACACTGCCGCAAGCTACCTGTACGTATTTTAAGTAACTTCATTAAGTTATATAAATGTCTCTTTCTAATGGTGAAAGACTATATGGCCAAAGTTTTTACACATGATCTAATGTTTCTCTGTGCCAGTTGTGTGGATACATATGGAATATAATTTTGAGTCTTACTTCTGCCTGAGCAGTGACTGTAACACCAAGGTCCTTGAATGGAGAAGTGTGTGGGTTTTTTAAAAACTTATTAACGGCAAGACTTTTTTTTTTTAAATCTGATATTCTTCTTCATGTGCATGGTCAGATAGTTTTAATGGCTCATTGCCTTTTATATGCACCTGTCAGAAATCTCTGAAATTTTTGCATCTTTGATTCTAGAATAATTGCCAAAGTCTTGGAGGATAACAAAATACCTGGAGCAATTTGTTCTCTGGTCTGTGGTGGAGCAGACATTGGGTAGGTAACATTTCTTGTGTTTTGCGAATATGGATAGAGGACAAAGAATATTATATGGAGGGATTCCTGGTTTTAAAATTAATCTGATCTCCAGGAGTTGCCTGTACAGGCAAGTACAATATAAAATTCCACTAATCATATACTTTTTTCACTTTTTAGCCCATTAGCCTTTCAGATCACTTGTAGAGGAGAATACTTCCCCATTTGCCATGCTCACGTAGGGACTGTGCACTTGCATATAAATGCAAAATGGATAAAAGTGTTCCATGTGATTATTACAATGTGGAAATTCCTAATACAAATACATACTTGAGAGTTTCAGGAGGATAGGTGAAAACAAAATATATGGTAACCATGAAAAATCATGGGTGTGCTTATCTTCTTAGGTAACACAACAATGGGAACTGGTCTCACTGTGTAGCTTGGACTGAATTGCGAAATGAATACAGGCAATGAACGTATGGTTTGGCGTGAAACGGGGGAGGGAAGCAGTTGTTCCTCTTTCCTGAATGAGAAGCTTGCCTGATGTCTGCTCAGTCACTTAATTATGTTTGGTGTACATGAAAGGTGTGAGCATCTTTTCTAGCTGTTTGCTCTTCGAATAAATGTATGTCTTGTTGTGCAGGACAGCAATGGCAAGAGACGAGAGAATGGACCTGTTGTCCTTCACTGGCAGCACAAAAGTGGGCAAACAAGTAGCGCTTATGGTTCAGGAGAGATTTGGTGAGTGTCAGGGGTCTTTTCTTCTTTTGTTTCCATAGTTGCAAAAGATAGGGCAGCCCCATAGTATTTTAAAATTACAACTTACTTCACTTACCTCCTTTGTTACCTTTTTTTCAGCTTGATGGAAGTAGGATGAGGAAATGGCTCAGAACTAGCTACTACATCTTTCATTTAGTTCAGTCACAGTTCAGGATTTTTTCCCCAAGATGTTCACAAATCTATGGTCCTGCAGTTAATTTGGAGGTTTCTATAGCTGTATTGTATGGAGATTTATAAATGAACAGATGGGGCCTATGGTCTTCTGGCAACTCCATTCATGGAAAAATACCCCTTTGCCTTCTACTCCTTATAAATATGGAAGAAAAATTAGGACCTTTGAGGTACCAGATTTGTTTTAGATATTCAGAGATGCATAGCTGCGAGTCCATGACTGCGGGATTCTAACTTTTTAGTTATGAACAGAAAGCATTGTGAACAGGACTTTCTTATTTTGCATATTTGAAGTTTGTTAGTGTCAAAAAAATTCAGAACATGTTGCAAAGGTTCACCCAGAAGTAGACTGTGATTCTTTCTCTCAGGTTTGAGATAAAACAGTTGCCAGAGAAATAAACAAGTCTGCTTAAGTGTTATTTTCTTCGTTTATACATTTTGGTCTGAATAGTAACTCCTCCTCTTCTTCATCTGCCTCATACTATTTATCCTGCAGTTTGTTTTGCTTTCTTCTTTTCCTTTCCAGTGCTATTTTTACCTATTTTTTTTAAAAACCTTTTCTTTTTTTTCTGCTCTAGCTGTTCTCCAGGTATCTTTCTTCACATTATGTGATAGATGTATATTTTTCTACAGTATATTTTTCTACTTTAACTAGTGCAATTAGTTGACTACACTGTCTATCCAGAAAAATACATGTAATGAAACGTAGCTTTAATTAGAGATGATTTTGCTGAAATGCGCAATAAACACATGTGCAATTGATGTAATTTTTGTGTGTTTTTATTAGGCCGAAGTCTGCTGGAACTGGGAGGAAACAATGCCATTATTGGTAATATGCAATGTAGAAATATAGTCCCATAGATGTTATTTGAAAGTTAGTATATAAATGTTCATAATTTTTTTTTTTTTTTTTAAACACTGGGGGTTTAAAAAGTCCGTAGTGGAATGTGTTGTTTTTTTTTTTTCTTTCTGTCTTCTGTGTTGTTGAGGGGTAGTGCTTTCAGATAAAAATGAGAATTCAAATTAACGTTATTACTTTTGAATTGAAGAATGGAATAGGTGAAGCAGTAGGCATTAGTAATGGGATGTGGACAATGCTGCTAATGAAATTTAGATCTACTCTGAACGTGACATTTTTAGCATTTTAGAATATAGGTACATTTACGTATATATGTAGACATATATATGACACCTAAGATAGTATTTTACTTGAAAGTAACGCATGTAGGTATTCATTTCAATAGCCTGTTTTACAGGTTTATGTAGTTAAGGGCATGTTCTAATTCCCAGATAAATATGACATAAAGTTCTATAAAACTGAGCGATGTGACAGAAAGAAAATATAAACAAACTAAATACCTAAGCTGCTATTCTAAGAAGGCTGTGTTACAACCTTCTTTTTCACCTTTGCTGTGAATTGAACAAATGTTGCCTATCTAGAATATTAAGTGCTTTTGAAAATCTGGTATAATCAGTGTCTTTTTTTTTTTCTTGCCTCTGCTGTTTGGCACAGAGTAGCATAAACTTGCTTTGTAGTTAGAGAAATGTTTTCTTTTTCATATAAAAGTCCTGCTTTTTCTGAAGTTGACTTTGAATGATTACATGAAAATTGCTTGCTTGGACTTTGTTCCAGATTTAATAATAGTTTTGGACACTTAGAGAATTCTGTGGGACTGGTTAAGCTGAATGATATTTTGGGGGTCTTCTGAGGCTTATACATACAGGCTTTGATATAACATTCTCATGTCTTCTAGCCACACAAATTTGTTCAGCTCATTTGTATTTTACACTCATGTGTACCTGTGCCTTTCAGCTACTTTTTTTTTTTCATGCTATCAAGATATACTTTACCATTGTTTTTTTATGCAACTAGACTTCTTCTCATGAAGAAGTGGCAAGAAATTGCTTGTAATTTTTTGGATTAAAATGAAGCTGAGCTTCTTTGCAAACTTTATCGTGATAGGCTCTTTAGTTCAAACTCTTAGGTTCGAAGCTGTGTTTATGTCCAATTCCATGTGTCTAATTCCAGGTGCAATGGGAGTTTTGAGGTGTTTTTGCTTATCTTAGTGTACTATGCTAGTGCTGCTATTCCTAATGCTTCCTGAGCAGCCTATCAGAGTTTATTATGTTCTGTTTAGTGTTTTAGGTTTTGTGAGTTTAGAGAACCTTCAGCACATAAACACCAGTTTGCAACTTGTCTGTTTATTTAAGTAACACAGTGATGTTTTTAACTTTTAAGTGTTTGAAGATGCAGATCTGAACCTTGTCATCCCGTCTGCTCTGTTTGCTGCTGTGGGAACAGCGGGTCAGAGGTGCACAACTGCCAGGAGACTGGTAAGTAACAGTGTATGAACTTGTTTGGGTAGCTATGACTTTAAAATTAATTCCAAATTAGTTCAGAAAATGCCTATCAATTACTAATATTGTGGAGAACAACAAACAGTATTTGTTAGACATTTTTATTCTGACTAAAATCAATATGATAGGAAAATATGATGGCAGTTTGTCTGGCAGATGAATTATAGTTTGTTACTACAATTCTAGTTCCAGAGAGTTTTTTGCATTTATTTCTTACATGGTCCTAAAACTTTCAAAAATAAAACTCATAATAATTCCTGTATTTCTCTTCTGTTGCATTGCAAGAACTCATTTGTGCGTGCCTGCTTCAAATTATGGTTTGTGGAGTTTAAATTTCAGCAGTGCAAGGGTGCATGTGTTGCTTGCATGTTTTTTCCTTCTTTGATTTTTTTACCAATCACTTTGAGCAAATGTAAATGTATCACATGTGTTTGTGTAATTTTTTCCAGAATTGGGTTGATTCGGTAAATTTTTGTAAAGAAAGATGTGGTTTAACCTTGTGCAGATAGGAGGGGTGGTGATTCCTCAAATTACAACAATAAAAATCACTTGAGTGTTTGTACTAAAATGCTTAGCTGAAGAGTTTACAAAATATGTGGTTATTATTTATCTGTAATGGGGTTAAATTAAAATGTATTTTTTTTCTTTGATTCTTTTAAATCTTCATGATTTGCTTTCATGGTGATGCTGCTGCTCTAAGGCTTTGCTCTTGTGTTTAGTTTTAAATACGGTATTTGCTGAATGTGAGCAATACTTTTGCACTTCCTTCATCATTACATCAGGCTTAGTGGCATAGCCTTCATTGTCTTTCAGCCTTCTTACCATGTTTTGTTTTTAGTTCCTCCATGAAAGCATCCATGATGTGGTCGTGGAAAAGCTTGCGAAGGCCTATGCCCAGGTCCGCATTGGTGATCCATGGGATTGTAAGTAGCTGTTTCCAACTCATGGCTTTAGGAGACACATTTCTGATACATTTTTTCATTTAAATTCCAAGGTGATTATAGATCAAAGATACCTAATTTTAGCAGTTTACCAGGGAATGGATATAGCTAGTTTTATTTGGAATACGAACCCTGAAAGGGAGATGGAGAATCCAGCTACTACTGTTACTGTTCATCTTGGACAGGTTAAATAGTTACTTTCAAAATGTTGTGATAAAGGATGTTATAAAAAGTTGTCCTGAAAGAATCTTGTGTGTCTGTCCTTTTTTTTTTTTTTAGCTGACACTCTGTATGGGCCTCTTCATACCAAAGAAGCAGTGAAAATGTTTCTTGATGCAGTAGAACAAGCAAAACAACAAGGTGGCTCTGTGGTCTGTGGTGGAAAGGTGACTTACTTTTATTTGCCCTGTTACAGTTAGTTTTCTAGGAAAAAAATACAGTAACATGGTAGCTTAGGCCAAGATTGCATTTCGGTTTGTCATGTCATCCATTACAGAATGTTATGTTAATCAGTCAAAGAATGTCCAAATTGCAATCCTGTGCTTAGGGTAAAGATAGCTCTACTTAGAACTTCTCCAAGAAATGGCAATGAGCCTTTGTCCATTCCTTGCTTTACTCTTCAGTCACGTAATGAAAATACAGACAGCAATGTAAATAGTGCCTAACAAACACATAATAAAGAAAAACTACTGTTCTGTGCCTGGATTCACAATATCAAACTTCAAGAAATGTTAGAGATTTAAAAAGTCACTTCCTCGTCTTCATCATATGTGATGTTTAATTCTCCTGGACGTAATGATCTGAGAAATCTTGTTTTTACAGGCATCTTTATTCCCAGTGCCTTTAAAATTCTCATCAGCTTACAAGTAGGAGAAAGGAACTTTTTTTTTGTCAGCTGGTAGACTTTGAGATTTGGTTACCTGTTTAGTAGACTAAGTAATGCCTCTATATATTAAACATGTAAGCAAGAGTAAAATTCAAGTTATCTGCTCAGATGATCTGACCTTCAATTTCTGATTGATAGGTACAGCTGTAGTAACCAAACTATGAACGATTCCCTTCCTGCAATGGTACTAAGCAGGATACTGGTTTGGCTGAAGTTAGTCAATTGTTTCTTCTTTTATACATTTTGAAGGTTATAAATCGCCCTGGAAACTACGTTGAACCAACCATTGTGACTGGCCTTCCACATAATGCACCCATTGTGCACACTGAGACATTTGCTCCCATACTGTATGTGCTGAAATTTAAGGTAAAATAGCAATGTGAAAATAGTCTGGTGTCAGGGGTCAGGGATTTCAGGAGAGCAATTTCTGATATGTGTCATGTTCATGCAATTGTGCTGACAGTTCAAGAAGCACTAACCATAGTTCTGTACTGTGGGACATGGACTGTAATAGCTTACCTCACTGTGTAGCTGTATTTATATATTTTCTGTGAAGAACACTGCTGTTAAGATGAGAGTCTGTACAGGAGTAGATCTTTGTTGCTCATGTCTGCCTGCTCTAGAATAGGTTGTTTTTCTGTGCAGTCAGGGGGAATATTCTCTCTCTGACTTGCTGCATGTGTATTTGCCAAGTGGTACTTAGTGTATTTGCATTCTGGTTGTAGCATATTGGAGTTTTCCTGACAGAGCTTCTTTTTAACTGCTTTCCTTTTAAAAGGTGTGGTTTAACTACTGACATGCTTCTTTCCAGGAGGAAGAGGAGGCTTTTGCATGGAATAATGAAGTAAAACAAGGTCTCTCCAGCAGCATCTTTACCAAGGATTTGGGAAGGATTTTCCGATGGCTTGGGTATAATTAAAATTATTTTTCTACATTCTTAAGATATAAGATTGCCATATTTTGTGTCTTTTCATATCTATACATACTGCTAGTTGAACATTTTACAGCCCTCATTTTAGGGAAGGAGCCTTTCCTGATCCTGAGCAGTAATTGTGTCCTATCTCTTTTCATAGGCCAAAGGGATCTGACTGTGGCATTGTGAATGTCAATATCCCAACCAGTGGGGCAGAGATTGGTGGTGCTTTTGGTATGTTACTTGCACAGTATGTTTTTTTTTTTCCCCTTAAACAATGAAATTCTCTGGGACCATTTCTGCAGAGTTGGTATTATTCTTAAGGTTTCTTTTTTAATGCTGAGTGGATTTTTTAACTAATGACTGCATTAGCTTTTCATGCAAAGAAAAGCGTCAGGTGGAAGTAAAAATAAAGCATCGTTACTGTGAAGTTAGTGTATCTTAGATCTCATCTTATTTTTCGAGACTTTAATCAGTCCATTTAAATGACTAAATCTGAAGAAATGAACAAAGTTAATTTTGAATTACACTGCTGTAGCAGAAAACAGAAAAATGACTAGTGGTAGTTGGGTTTCATCTTTTAAAAATATATGGAATACTTAAAAATCAAAGACTGGTATCATTTTGGTTCCTCCATCAAGGTAATATAACTCAGAACTATGTTCTGAACTTGTTTAGAAATATGTCTGAGTGGAAAGCTGTTTAAAATGGAATTTTAGTTAAAGCAATCTTGAACATGTTTGTTGTATATGTTTTCATGTGTTTACAAAAACTACAGCATAAAGTACTTTTGTGAGAGTCTCACAAGATTTTTGCCTTTTTTATATGCAAAAGAAAATGGGATAGGAAAGAAGAAATATTTATCTGATCATTTAAACAGTATAAGAACTAGCACATTCTTGTACAGTTGTCTCATGTTAAAATATGTTTAAAACAGCATTCTCTGGTGCCAGCATGGTGAGACTTTCAACTTTGGACAGATGGTTTTTGGATTGAGAACAGGGAGAGAGCTAGCTTTGGGAGCTGTACGTAGTGGTGTTCTGGTAATTATTTCAGGTTTAGAACAAGGGAGAGGGAATAGTTTACCCCAAGAGTTTTTACAAATGTCTCACCTCCTGGAGTTAGTCCAGATTTCCATGCTCCAGAAAATTTTCCCATTTTCATTTATAACCTTTCTCCTACAGGTGGTGAAAAGCACACTGGTGGGGGAAGAGAATCTGGAAGTGATTCATGGAAACTTTATATGAGACGGTCAACGTGGTAAGACAGATATTTTTAATTCCATATAAATGTAAATTACAGATAGAATTGCTAAAGTCCAAAACATATAAATCTGTGACTACAGGAGGTTATTACACTAAATGTGAGATAAACATGTAAAAGTGTAGTTTTTCTTTTTCATCATGTAAGAATTTACATCTGTGTTCCTAACAGAAGATGATTTCTTTGAAGACCTACCTTTACTCACTGTTCCTCAAAAGGAAAACCTCTTTTTACAGAATAGGGCAGTTTGTAAGAGCTGGAAAAAGAGTTCATTCTTTAAGCATGGTTTATCTGTTTCATAATTTATTTATTTTTTGTTTCCCCTCTTGCCTGATCTTGAACCAAGCTAAAAATTAGATTACTGAAAATTTTCGGGAAATATTTGAAGTGGCACCCACGGAGAGGGGGCCATTATTGCCAATGAGTGAGTAATTTATTGAAGTGTTGGGTATCTTTCAATGAGTCTGATGATGGTTAGCCTCTAGCAGTTATCTTTCCCATTCCCTCCCTGGCATTTTCCTTTGCTAACTTGGTTACCATGTGAAGACACATGAATGTGAGAAATCACACTTTGATTTTCCTATATGGACATTTTGTTCTTAAGAGATGAAATACGGGATTATACTTTGATCTACCAAGGAAGAGAGCACAGGGAACGTGGTCTTTCCCTGTACATGGTTACTATTCTGAAAACTGAACTAAAGACAGCTCATGTCTTTGAACAGACAAACCACTCCCAGAAGTCTTTCTTATCCATGTAACAGTGGTCAGAAGCAATGTACTTGGGAAGTGGGCTACATAATCTGTCTCAGTGATCAAGTCTGGTCTCTAAATACTTGTTTCTCTTCCAGTACAATCAACTACAGCAAGGATTTACCTTTGGCTCAAGGAATCAAGTTTCAGTAACAACATTTTGAATGGTCATGCCATGAACTCCTAACATTTCAGAACCATGCACCTTCTAAGCCCCATGGCGAAGAAAATTAATTGCCTAAAACTTGGCTGCATCAATGGTAATTCTGTCAGAAATCAGATACTCTAAAATTGCTTAACTTTTAATGTATGAAATTACTACTTCTATCTTCAGCTGAGAAATCCATGGTCTTTGGAAAGAAGGGAAGGTGACTGAAATTAACAAACTTGGACTGAGGTGGCCTGGATGGTCTTCTGTTGCCTTATCACTGTACTTCAATATCATCACTGTCTGTATCTCTTGCCTCCTTACAATTTGCTAGTTATTTCCATCTAGTGGGTCTATGCTTCAAACTACATGTTGAGTTTCCTACGGTTACCTGGTGCTATGGGGGGTGAGCAGTGCAGGACTATTTTTCAATGCATAAATAAACGTACATTTTGTGAAATTCGTTGGGCTTGTAGGCTTTCTTTCCTCGCTGTTTTGGAGCAGGATGAGCAGTCTGTCCGTTTCCTCTTGCTGGGCTGACAGCTGGGAGGAATGTCATTCGTCTAAATGAACCACTTTAGTTTTCCGCATCTTCTTTGGAAAGGAGACTTTTGCTCCATGTGTTGGGAGATAATGGGAAAGATCAAGGGATAGTGCAGACTTGCATAACAATCTCTTAGGCTAGAAGGATCGAGAGTTGATTGAGGTTACCATGATCCTTTTGACATCCTTCAACAAATGAGCTGAAGAACCAGATGCGCAGCCAGGAGGGAATACTTTTCTAGCAGGGATTTGCTGTGGAAAGGCAAGTTGTTTATGTGCAGTTTCAAATTAGGTGGCATTTTCTCATGGAGGCTGAAGACTACAGACACTGGGAGGTCATTTGGGAGTCTTGCTTAGAATGCAAGACAAGAAAAGGCACAGTGCTCTTATGCTGATTCTTTCCACTGAGTAACTTCAGAGATTTTTTTTTTATGCATTACTTTTGGTAAAAATTTCTTTCCACTAGGTCTTACATACATGCCATGTTTTCACAATCTCTGAACATGGCAGAACCATTTATTTTGAGCTCAGATTATAGGACTCAGATCTAGCTTTATCTTGATTCTAAGATTTGACGTACAACAATGTTGTCCAAACTGTGTTAGAGGTCCAGCATACTGCAACGCTAGCTGGTCTTTCATCATAAATTCTAGTTTTAAAAGAGTGTTTCAAATTTGCATCTGTATTATAGAAAGTATTTTGAGTGGCACTTCCCAAAGAGCAAACAGTAGGCAGTTAAGTTTTTTTTGTACTGGAGATCATGAGTCTTACATTCAGATGAACTCTCCTGAAGTTCTTTGTGCTTGGCCATTTAACTAGGAAACAGATTTCTTGAAAGAAATTTGCACATAGAAATATATTTGCACATAGGAAGAACTGAAATTCCTGAAGCAGACAAATAAATCATTAGCAGATAGACCACAAAGAAACAATCTAATTTCCATTTTTTTTCTTTTCTGAAAATAGCACCAGTTATAGAAGTTCTATTCTTTAACACCATTCTGTGTCATGGAGTGTCTTCATAAAACGGTCTTAACAATGAAAAATAAGCAAAACTTTTCCTTTTCCTATTTTTACTGCTTATTAATAGTTTTTGGGTAACCTCATTATGTCACATCTGTTTTTCTAGAACATAAAAGGCATCTTTACTTTTTTGGATAAAATGATTTCACAAATCCAGTGGTTTCTGTGTGCAGGAATAAAGTTAGCTCTGCAATCTGGCTTTAAATACATGAACTCAGGTCATGGTGGAATAGAACAAAAACGGATGATGACAAGTATGAATGGAAAAAAACATACAGGAATGTTATTATGAGGGTGACTGAGCTTTACAGCAAATCTGCTAAGTTATTTTTGAAGTTTATTTTGAAATTTTTAAATATAAAAATCCCTTCAACACAAACTTGAATAGTCTTGCAGAGGACTCTCAGCTTCAAATACTTTTGTAACTACCTCTGTGAATAGGCACATCAGATGCACTTTGATTACAATTTGATCCTGACTTTTGTTGAGTGTATGAAATACTATTGCAAAGACAATGTTACCTGCATTGTCATTTGATTTCTAGTATGGCATTGCAGCTGATAATCATCACATTTCATCTGATTTCCAGACAACTCTGGATTCCTTAAATGATATTTCCAATCTTGCTTCTCTCCACCCCTTTATTTAGTCACCTGTTCTTGAAGAATGTTACCTGAATTGACTAGCTGTCTTCCAGTGAAGGAGGTCTAGGGAAACTGCCTTAAAGACAGGCTCCAGTTGCAGAGAGTAATAGGTTTGGGATGGGATTTAGAT
The DNA here is from genome assembly GCF_964034855.1 of Anser brachyrhynchus. Taxonomy (NCBI): domain Eukaryota; kingdom Metazoa; phylum Chordata; class Aves; order Anseriformes; family Anatidae; genus Anser; species Anser brachyrhynchus. Next base: position 59,387,801 of record NC_137697.1, read on the forward strand.
GCTTATGAACTGTCATGATTATGACGAAGTAATAAAGTCAAGTAAGCTTACAAATAATGTAAACACCCTGTTTCTGAATTTTTGCTTTAGTTAGGAAAGTCCATTCAGGAGATTGTAAGCTGCATTATCTCATTGGCTTATCTCACTGAAGAAAAACATTTTGAGTGTTCATAAATACATTTTGGAGCTTCTGGTATATGCAGCTTAGTGGAACTTGCAGTTACAATACAAATTCTATCAGCAGCTTCCATTGTTGCATAAACTTAATTACCCTTGACTGTCTAACACCAGTGAATAACAAGTGTTAAATGACACATGATCAATAATTCATTTATTAGCACGGTATTGCTTACTGTGAAATGACCTTGATGGGAACAGTCTTGCAAGTAACTTACTTTCTTTTGGCCATGTTAATTTTAACCAAAGTAAAATGCTAATTCTGCTATTTTCATTTTTACTTATAAACAAACACACCAGTTAATTTTTTAATGAATGGTGAAAAATCAAAACTGCAGGATGTGAACTGCTGCTACTCTTCCATTTTACTGCATTCTATCACAGTTTCTAATAGCACAGAAAATAGCAGGCTGTTGGTACTGGAGCTGTTTTCAGGAGCCAGGTAATACTGCTTGTCAATAGCAGGATTCAACTTGGATTTTTGCAAATAGCAGCCCTGCAGTGCTATATTTAAAACAAATGGGAAAGTGCTCATTGTTGTCTTTCAGTATTTTCAATTTTCTGCTCGACGAGGGAATCTTCCATCCAGGGCAGACAGGCAGTGGAGAAGCATTTGTTTTATTATGCAAGACTCTGGATCCTTGTTTCACTCAGCAACATCTGCTAGTAATGAAAAACAAAACGAGTTAGTGCAATTATTTCAGGGGTCTCTTGGCACAAAATGGATGACACAAGCTTAAACCTGCAGAAACCCTAACAACAGAATTGCATTACTCATATTCTCAGTGGTCACTTTTATTCCTTTTGCAGGGCCAAGGAAAATCAAACTGAACTTCAGGTATGAGGCAGTAGAAAGAAACACATTACTCCAGCATCCCATGAGGATGGTTATAAACTGACTTCCCCCGCAGGGCTAGTGCAACATTGCAGAACTGTTCTCCAAACCTTATTCCATGTAACTCACGCTTTGCTGTCTCTTTATGGCAACATCCATATCATGTGCACCAAACTTCTGACCCAAGAATTCCCCTGCTAAATCAAGAGAAGAACCGAGGCCACTGTTTTGGATAGCCCTAATAGCCCCAGTTGCCTAAACTGGTTTCTGTGCCACCTCTTCTCTGTGCTAGGGATCTTTCCTCTTGCGTTAGCACCACGAAGCCTAATTGCGTCTGGGGTCCTGTGTCCAGTTTGGTCTCCCCAGAGCAGGACAGCCATTGACTCCATGGAAAAGGATGCAACAGAGATGGACAATCTACTGTAATACAGCACATCTGAAATGGAGAGAAAGGCTTTTGTTCACCCTGGAGACTAGAAGGGAAAGGATAGCTCTTGTGAATGTCCTCAGCTCCTTTGGGGTGGGGGAACAGAAAGGATGGATCCAGGCTCTTCAGAGGTACACAGGAACAGCACCAAAGGCACTAGAGATCAAAGAAGTCTGAAGTTCAAAGTTCTTTCCTAGGAGAATACTTAGCCTAGGAAGAGAGACTCCCCCCCCCGGGGGTCCTCACCTTGCGGGAGAGATACGGGCAAGAGATTATTTGTTGCAAGACTACTTCTCACTGAAGCTGTAGCATTGATGACAATCATCCTGGTCTCAGGTCTACCAAAGATATGTCTGTTAGTCATTCATTGTAAAACTAGGCTCCACAGATCTACCCTGATCTCAGAAGTTAGGAAGAGACTCTTAATGTGTTCTATTCAATCCAGTTGGCAGCCAGTCATTACTGGTGTTCCCCAAAGCTCAGTCTTGGGTCCAGTTTCTTTTAAAGTTTTTGTCAGTGATCTGAATAAGGGGATGCACCCTCTGTGAGTTTGCAGATGATATCAAATGAGGCAGGAATGTCAATCTGCTTGAGGATAGGAAGACTTTGCAGAGGTATCTGGATGGGCTAGATCAGTGAGCCGAGTCCAATCAAATGGCATTCAACAAGGCTAAGTGCCAGGTCCTGGACCTGGGTCATAACCCCATGCAGCTGTATACGCCTGGGGAAAAGTGGCTGGAGAGCTGCCCAGCAGAAAAGTACCTGGGGGTGCTGGTTGACAGCTGGCTGAACAGTAAGCCCAGGTGGCCATGAAGGCCGAGGTCATCCTGGCCTGCATCAGAAATAGTGTGGCCAGCAGGACCAGGGAGGTGACTGTCCCCTTCTATGCAGTACTGGTGAGACCTCAAATACAAGGAAAGGAAGTTGTAGTGAGGAGGGTGTTCTCTTTTCTCAGGTGACAAGTGATAGGATGTGAGACAATGTCCTGTAGCTGTGCTAGGGGAAGTTTATATTGGATATCAGGAAGAATTTCTTCATGGAGAGTGTGGTTAAGCATTGGAAGGGGCTGCCCAGGGAAGTGGTGGAGTCCTCATCCCTGGAGGTGTTTAAGACGTGTGTGAATGAAGCACTAAGGGACGTTATTTAGTGATGGGACTCCATAGGTCAGGTTGATGGTTGGACTTAATGACCTGGAAGGTCTTTTCCAACCTAGAGGATTCTGCGATGCTATAATTTTAACAGAACAACGTATTTATATTATGTCATACTGTTTTCTCATGGTACTTCCATCATTCAAGTCTGTGTTGTTACTGAGGTGTTCAAAGCCATGTGGCTACCAGAACTCTTAATTTGTAGCTGCTGCCGATGTTATTGTATGAGATATTAAACATTATAGGGGTGGTTCTCAGTTACCCTGTAACTAATCCATTCAAGTCTCTGCATTAATCTTAGCTATGTAAAGGTGTGTAAATTACAGGAGAGCTTTTTGCCTGGATTGTCTTCTGAATATGTTATCTGCACCAATGTGATGTGCACATGTTGCACATGTGTATATTCTTATTTCTCTATGTGGAAGAGGACACAATTTTTTAAGACTTGTATACGGGACTTATATGGAATAAAATTCTTGATTTAACAAAATGGCGTGGCAGGGACTTCTGCAATGCATTATTTCAGTGTTATGAAATAGATATCCCTGGATGAGCAAAACGTGCAGTCATATGCTATATACCTAGTGTTTGTAAACTGCTGGATTAATTGCATTTGTTTGTTTGCAAACTTTTGTTGCCAATGAAGTGTTTTTTACAGTGTGGATCATTAAGTCTAACCTTGCATTTTGAACAGGGTTGCCTGCAGGTACGTGTTACACTTGTTTGCAGTCTCTATTCCTTCTGCTGAAATTATCAGCATCGATATCTCATATGGCTTGTTGCTTTCTGCCAGATAACAGGGACACACTTTAGTATTTCGGAGCAGGGACTTTGCCCGGTAAGGCATCGCGGAGCATTTTTTTGAGCGTCGTGTTCCTCTTGGTGTCGCTGTTGGCCTGCTGGTGTGCAGCCGAGGGCGTGTGCTCTTCAGTTCTCCCTCTCGTGCCTGAGGTCACCGCAGAAGAGTTTCCATTCATTAGGCAGATGTGTAAAACACCAGCCTATTCTTCTGAATGCTTCTTATATTCCAGCACAGCTGGGAACGTTTCTTCTTTTCTGGTAATTAAACCCACTTTATTCTGCAAAAGCCTCAGCTGGTTAATGCAATTCTTATATAAAACATTAACTCCAAAATCCAAAAGATAAATTCTATTTCAACCAGGTACTCATTGCTGGGAAACTACAAACAAACTGTTTAATACACACTTTGCCCAGTATGTTCTCTGGCATTATGGCTCTGTTTTCCTGCAATCTGATTCCAAAGTTGGGTTCAAGGGAAAAGACAATGCAAGCTGGATTTCTGAACTTTAGAGGAAGACACATCCTTTTATTGTATTAAGTCTGGAAAACTGATAGTAATTCAGTAGTAATTGCAATAACAGAGAATAAATGCAAGCTATTTTACTTCTAAGGCTTTTGTTTAATGCCTAAAGTATTACTGAGTGGTTATGGTCTTTTGCCTTATGTGGGTTTTAAGAGATTACTCACTCATTCACCTATGATTTACAGTGGGCTACAATGATAGAAACCCCTCAGTCCAGTGTGGCAGCTGCATTTGAACAGTGTCTTAAGAAGTGCAGCACATACTCTTCTCTGTGTTGTATTTTGTCCACACTAATTCAAGGAGCCTGTTTACAAATGACACTTAGGTATGCATATACCACAGGTGAAATACTGTGTTGTTTTTTCTTTTTTTTCTTTTTTTTAAATTTTAATGCATTTGTTTAGCACCAAAAGTATGCAGAATACTCATAAACTCAAGGGTATAAACTCAAGGGTATAAACCTTTCTCTACCTCATATGTGCCTGTATTCACTTAAGACTGTACATGTTCACAATTATGGATTTGAGGTACTGCTTGTTAAGTGTAAGTAGGGGATTCCTGTTTGCCCCGTAAGGAGTAAATACATACATCAATTCAACCATGACAGCACCTAATTTATGGTAGTGGTTTAAGGCAGAAAAAGCAATAGAGTAAGGTTAAAGTGATGTTTCTCAAAATAGTACAAGTCACTCTATCCTCCCAGGTTTTGTTATTGGTATTATATATTTGTAGCTTGAAAAAAAAAAAAAAAAACAAACAAAAAATGTGGGGATCTTAGCTGAAGGTATGTAGTAACAAGGACTGACAGCAGAGGAGACAGACTTATGGTGATAAGGAAAAAGTCAGGGATGGAGCACACAATAGAAAATAAAACAATAACGTAGTCAATCATTGCTGTTCTGTGGCATTTGTAACCATACTGCTTCTGTGATCCTGCTAATTTCCTACTCCTTTTGATATTTTAAGTTAGTTAGGTTTTTTTTGTTTGTTTTGTTTTTGTTTGGTTTGGTTTGGTTTGGTTTTCCTGCCAATTTAGTGCCGAAGTGGCATCCTACAAAGTCTGACAAGCACCAGAGATGTGCAGGGAAACCTTTAGGAAGGCAGCAACCAGCTGTTGGCTGCAGAAAAAGGAGAGGCCTTGAAAGTGAGAATGAGAAATTCAAAACCAGCAGCAAAGAAGCTGGTAAAGCCATGGTGAAAGACACAGGCAGTATTGAAGAGGAGAAAGAGGACCCAGTACCAGGCTTTTAGATGCTGGCTATTACTTTGGGAGCACTGAGGAAGACAACATCAGAGTTGCAGATAGGAGATGGGGAAAAGTGCACAAAATAGAATAGGTTGAAAGGGCATGGTTTTACAGTATAAAGGAAAAAAAAGGATGAGAGAATTACTGGGTAGGGAGAATAGGGAAAGGAGACAGAAGGAATTTTAGTTAACACATAAGGCTGCAATTAGGGCACATAAAGCACAGACACATATTCACGACAGAACAATATCAAAACCTTCAAATCTGCTAGAATTCATTGGTTGGAGTGTGAATCTGGCAGTAGGCCAGGCTGTCAAAACTGACTATTATGATTAAAAACAACAAGCAACAACAAAGGAAAGGAAAGGATCTGAGAACAGAATAAACTTTCGTGTTTTGATATTTGTGTTTCTTTTAATTATTTTTTTTGACTATAAAAATGGTCCCAATCTCATTCAGAACATTTTATGTAAATTGAAATAAACTGTACCAATCCCTTTGTTCTCTGTCTGTTGTTTTAATCCATACATTTCATATCTAGCTACATCTATATATTTGTTAGCTTTATGCTAGACAGTATTTGCCTTAGTACTCTAGTTTGCATGTTGCTTGTATCATTTACTTTTCTGGCTGCTCATTTCCTTCTTATTTCTGAACAATAAATACTGAGAGTTCAAGAAAAGGCTATCCTTACTGGTGGTTTATTACTCCATGTTGCGTTGTTCCAACAGGAAATAGTAAATATGAAGCATAGTTTGCGCAACTCTTCAAGCCACAGATTTGCCTCTTACTGTAAATGAGAAGTTTTTCATTCTTTGGTATTAGCTGGTTTCTTTGTGGGTTTTGAAACCAGGATAAGATTGGCATTTTAAAGTCTGCTGGGTCTGCAAAAATTATGTGATTTGTTTGTCTTACAATGTTCCTCAGCTAACCAGAAAACAAGTTTTTTAAGTTCTGTATTTACACTACTAAGTAAACCTTTTGCAATGTTGGTTAAAACACCAGGAAACAATGCTCTTTCATTTTTTCTTACAAGAGAGCAAAATCAAAATGAGTTCTGACATAGAATTACAGTGAATATGACCCAAGTTAAAACAATTTATTTTTCCTCTAAATACCTTCAAGTATATTTTCTGTAGCGTCTTCTTGACCTTGTGTTTGTTTTAGTTATTTACCTGATCATCATTCTGCAGCTTCTCATTCTCCAGCTGAGGTGAGATTATTTGACCTTTGCTTGTGGTTCAGTAAATCAGCAGAGCAGAGCAGAAAATAATTATTCTCTTCTCATTATACTGGTTTAGCACCATTTCTGTCTCATTTCTGCATAGTTACTCCAGCTGGGAGCGGAGAATCTGGAGCTGTGTGTGTGTCTCTAACAGGCTGTTTCATTAATTAGGACTGGAGGTGTAAATCTTTGCTTTCTTCCCACAGAGATGGGACCAGTACACTGAGCACAGCCACGCATCGAACCTGTATTTCATGTGTAATATATGGCCTCACCTAAATGTGTAGATGCACCTGTGGGACTGGTTGAGCATGGGCTGCTCTTTGTTTAGGTAAGAGCAGGTATGTGGGCACACAGTTCAGAGCTGAGGTTCACAGCTGCCGGAGAGCTGCCCCCCTCAAGGAGATACTCGGCAGGCCTTGGAGGGGCAGGGAGGTGAGGTTGCGAGCCTCAGGAAGCCAGCGTAGTGGGTGGAGGGAGTAAAGTGTCTGTTTTGCCTCCAGCGAGCATGCAAGCACGGCCGCCACCCATTTCCTCCGAACTTTCCATCCGCAGAGCCAGATGCCAGGGGTCAGAGGTAGCTGAAGGCCTCGAGCCAGATGAAGCAGGCATGTGGCGGCCTGGTGCAGAGTGTCCTCCGGGGAACGGCAGCATGTGTTTGCGGCACGGTGGGGCCTGACCGACTGAGGGAGGTCTGCCCTCCTCTACAAAGCCTCCAGGGTGTTGTGGTTCAGCCCCAGCAGGCGGCTCAGCACCACCCAGCCGCTCGCTCACTGTCCCCAGGTGGGATGGGGGAGAGAATCAGAAAGGTAAAAGTGCAAGAACCCGTGGGTTGGGACAAAGACAGCTCACTGGGTAAAGTAAAAGCTGCACACAAGTGAAGCAAAGCAAGGAATCCATTCGCTGCTTCCCATCGGCAGGCAGGTGTTCAGCCACTCCCAGGGAAGCAGGGCTCAGCATGCAGAACGATTTCTCAAGTAGACAAACACCATTGCTCCGAACGTGCCCCCCTTCCTCCTTCTTTACCACAGCTTTTATTGCTGACCATGGAACCACATAGTACGGGACATCCCTCTGGCCAGCCTGTGCCAGCTGTCCTGGCTGTGTCCCCTCCCAGCTCCTTGTGCACCCCCAGTCTCCTTGCTGGCAGGGCAGCACCAGAAACTGAAATGTCCCTGGCTCTGCGTGAGCACTGCTCTGCAACAACTGACACATCCGTGTGTTATCAGCATTATTTTTCTCCTGAATCCAAAACAGCATCATAAAGGCCTCCCTCCACAAAGAAAATTACCCCAGCCAAAACCATGACACAGGGAAATTGTTTCTCTACAGTTACCCTTTTGCATTTTACTACAAGGTGAAAAAACAGAGGTTGTGATATTAAGACAACTTTTATGACAGGTCATTATGAAACAGGATTTAGGCTTGTGCGTTGAATCTGGGTCTGAACAAAATCTTGGTTAGACTGCTGCCCAGTCCTGGTAATTTTCCTGGTGATTTTCTCTGGGACCAGCCCAACCCTCTGGCCTTTAACCAGCCTCTGTCCTGCAGCCTCTTGGTGCTTGGTTCAGTAGGTTTCCTCAGAGCCAGGCTGAGGAATCTCACAAAATCCAGTTGTCACTGTTGTATTTTATGACCAAGCATGTGTATGTGAGTGTGATAGTTGGATTCAAGTTCACTCCTAAATACAGATAAGTGCTGCCAAAAAGAAGTTTGATGCCCAAAGCAGTATCTTCCACCTCCACCCCTGGAAGATACATGCGTTTTTACCCTTGACACTCCTTCCTCTACCAAACTGCTTACCCAGCTGATCTAATCCCTTTCAGCTGGGCAACAGAGTGCTTTTTGCTCTGGGACCTTTGCGCTCTGGGAGCTGTGCACAAAATAACCCTGAGCAAATCAGGAGGTGGATGGGAACCGCACCACAGGCATATGGGTGGGGATGTTAAGCAGGAGCAGGGGGCCAGGGAGAGAGGTAGCAGCAGGGAGGCAGTGTTCATGGTCTTCAGTCCTGCTGAAGACAACGGTACAACTACTGGAAGGTTGGACCACTGTCAAGGCCTGCCTCATTCAAAGGCTTAAGGGTGGCGGGCTGGAAATGTGCATATGGCTGTAGTGATTTCGGCAGCAACCGTATGATGAAACGCATAGCAATCAGGAAAAGATAATTTCTTTATACTCGTTTTTAACCCCAGGTAAGACCCGAACCACTCAAACCTGCATGGGATACAGTAAATAATAACTGAAGCAGCCAGCCACAAATGTCTTATGAGGGGTTGCTCATTGCAAGTGCTAGAGAGGTGGAGGAAAGACAAGTGGTGTGGGTTATTTGAAAGGTCCAGCACTCCTGTGGCGCAGCGTGTGATGCATGTTATTGCCAATAAAATCCTAGGTTAGCAACTTCCTTTTCTCATTAACTGTCCCCAGCAGAGAAATTGGTTGGTTGCATGTGACTGAGGAGAGCAAGAAGAACTACTGATTCTGCAGCAGAGGCGTGAATGGACATTTTATTTTGTTTCATTCATTTGTATCCTTTGAAATGTGTTCTCACTAGGCCAATTAGATTTTGGTAATAAAATTAGTGACTTTTTTTTTTGTTTGTTTGTTTACATCAAGAAACTTATACTGAGAGTAGCAGCTTGGCAGCAACTCGCACAGAGCTTCTTCTCCAGTGTTGTCATTTGTGCTGCTGCCAAGAGGCCCTGAGCCAGAAGCCACAGTTTGCTTGGACCTCTGAGCCAGTGCGCACCCACCCACTGCAGCAAGTCATGCTTAAATTGCATTATTGTATGTGTTAATATGATTGTATGCAAGGCAAAGCAGAGAGGGTGTGCCCTGGGAATCCCAGCAAAGACCCTCACAATAGAGAGACTTTTGTACTTTGGACAATTCTTGATTATAAATAGATTAGAGAATCCAGGCTGATGCTATCTACTTATTACTGTGGTAGGTTTTCTGGCTACTTCCTTAACAAGGCTGCCAAAATTTCTTCTAGACTGATGACAGTTATGAGGACAAATATGTTGGAGGAAACATCAAGACTTTACTTCAACTCACAAAAGATCTTCCTTTCATTTGGTCAAATTGCATATCCTCATTACCCTGCAATGATGCCAAAACTTTTGCAGCACTGTACACTTCTAATCCTGATACTACTGGTAAGAATGCTGTAGTCTCCTGTCATTAGGCTCTGGTGGCTATCCAGTGCATGAGCTTATTCACTTAGGAAATTTCTGTGTCTGGTTCAACCTGAGGAGAATCTAGGTCTCCCACAGCCTCTGTTGGACCAGTGTGGGATGAGCACCCAGTGGAAGTGTATCCCCTTATCCATCAACAGTGGCACGTAGCTTTCAGTGGTGGTGACGCCAGGAGAAATAACTACCAGAGGTGGTGAAATTACTGGAGATTTAAAATTTTCCCAGTCAAGGGAAGGGCTGTGCCTGAGGGCGATGGGCATGCAACTGGGGGCTGTCTCCCCAAGCAGAGCCAGGAAAGGGCTGGCTATGCAGTAGGGAAAGTCCTGTACAGCTCATAATGTTCCAATTTCAGGCTTCCAAGCATGGTTTTTGGATGGTCCAGGACACCATGCAATAGCAATGTAGTGGCTAGACCAGCGTAGCTGTTACACGAGTTGCTCATCCATTGAAGTTCTTGAGCTGTATCATAAAAGTTTTTATTAGAAAGCAGTCCAAGGAGTTGAAAATGTTTTGGGTCCCTCTCTACAGGAAGAATATTAAGTTGCTGGAACACAGTCAGAGAAGAGCAGTGAAGCTGGTGAAGGGACTAGAGAACAAGACCAGGAAACAGTGTAATAAAGATTGTTAATTAAACAATTAATTGTTGTGAATTATGCTGTTTAAGAATATAAAAATGGTCAAGAGCTAACCTTTGGCTTTGCTAATAACATCAATCTTCAATATCTAATGCCATAGTCAGGTAAATTAAAAAAAAAATCAAATATATTTACTTGTGTCATTTCTGTGAACATTTTGCATTGATCTTATTTAAAGTCATGAAAATGTTAACACTACAATGCTGTATTAAAAATTAAATACACTGTAGGACACTAGGTAGTTCACAGTATAGTTGTTATACATTACACCAACATAAAAAGAACCACTTTTTTTTCACAAATTGAGATGCATAAATGGAATTTCTAAAATTAGCTTAAAGAGCTTATTATAAACAATCAAACAGACACATGATTGGGTAGATCTGTTACTTACAGTATAGTGTTTGCTAATTCATGAAACGAGTGAATGAAAAAAGAAGACTGGTCAATACAAAAAGTGAGAGATGAAAGAGAGAATTTGTGTTTGGTGTTGGTGCCTAGACACTAATTTCACTATTAAAAACATGGAGGAAAAACAATAAAGTGTGCCAGCATGTAATCTTGCTTTTACAGAAGAAAAAAATAATATTGCACTTAGCTTACAGTCTACCTTCTCCTGAAGTGTGTTTGCTATGGCAGACATGCTTCCAACTTTAATATTAAGGGCTGTCACAACTTTTAAAAAGTGTCAGATTTCAGTAGATTGGAAATAATAATACAGCACTCATTGTTACAGGTCACTCTGCTGCCTGAGGGAGCACAAACAAAACAAAAAAACCCATCACAGGATGCATACATTATGCTTCAATAATCTTTGATTGCCATACATTGAGGAGTTTTCCCTGATGCTTACAGCTGAGGTGAGCAGCACTCTCAGCTTGTGTAGAAGCCTAAGGAATCACTGCTGATGTTTTTGGCCCATCTCACCCATCTGTGGCAATGGCTTTTGGGGAAGCAAAATGGTGTAGGACAGAGATACTGCCTCAGACTATTCTTGTAGTTTCCAATGTTTTTTTTCACTTTGCATGGAGTGCAATTACAGAAAGAACTAGAATGGAAAAGGAAAAAGTAATGGCAGCAAATCTGGAATATTATTTTCAGCATTGTTCAACAGGCATTTCTTTGATACTGTGCTGTCTTAGAAGATCTTTCTCTTCACATATCTGTTGGAAAGTTAACTATTTTTGTATGTCATCAAGCAGCTCAAGAACGAAAACGGAGGTAGAGAACGGACAAAAGGCACAGGGAAGGAATAACCACATATGTGATTTCTGAATAGCCAGCTCTGAACATTCTAATTTCTTTAATCTTAATCTCAACCCAACACTCTTGTTTTCATTAGTTCAATTAGACCACAAACTACAGATTGCTTTCATGGGAGGTGTCACTGTGATGGCCAAGGATTGGTTATAGAACCAGAGGGACTTGGAAAGTCAGGGGACTTGGTAGAGAAGCCTGGAAGATGTGTTCCCACAGTCAAGAATTTAAAAATCTTTCAGATCCACAGCTATCTTCCAAATTGCAATTACCGTTGACGAGAAAGAGTATTTAGAAGTCTGTGTATCTGTGCATTTCCAAATCAACTGATGTAGGTGTGGTTGTTTTGGTTGTTGTTTTTCTTTTTTTTTTTTCCATGCATGTTACTTGCCTCACTTAGAACTGTTTTACGGGAAAATATAAACAGGTGTATTTTCACACGCATATCATAAACCAATGTCACAAAGCACTTATTTCTCACATGATTCATCTGTGAGCGAAGGTTCATGGTTTATTACATACGTAGTGGAAAAAGGTCTTAGTACAAGCTGACTTTTTTCTCACCGTGCTCCTGCTCCAGTAGGCGGCCCCATGTGCATATTGTCAAGCTAGCAAGATGAAAGGGCTGGAAAGATTTAGAGCTGTGTTTTGCCCTGCACGCCAGGTCCAGTATCTAAAGTTATAATTGAGTTACTCATTACCTTTTCTTCTTGGAAGGAACCCTTATCTATTTATCCATAGATAGTGTGAAGAGCTGGTTTTTAATTTTGTACTTGACAGCACATTTGAATGATTTTCCTTTAATCTCCTGCTAAGTACTGCTAACATGCCTACTCAGTGGAAAATTACCTAATCAATATCATTAAGTGAGAGCAGCAGTTGAAGAGGCCTTTATTGTAAAGTCCAACCTACTTGCATTGCTGAAGACTAATAAATAATTGTTATGAAGTTCAATATAGAATATCACCCTTCCAGAATAGGATGCACTTCCTACATCATCATGTGTCTTGACACAAGCTTGCTGTTTGTTATATAAAGTCTGGAAAAAGATATCTTTTCAACTATAAGAACATAATGAGCTTTTAAGTGGTAGCCAAATGAACTCAATGCAGAAATTGGCAAGGCAAGCATGTTGTGCACATATAATAAAAATATATTGGCACAGACTCTGCACACAATGGACTAAAAGAAAAAAGCTGGGGGGAAAAAAGCTGTCTAGACTGAGTTCAGAGGCTGGCAGCTAGCAAGCCTAGTCAGCATGACATGTATTTGGCGGGCAATAATTTCTAGGGCACTCTCTTCAAGAAGCTAATTCTTTCTAACTCTTTTAACAGAGATGTAAACAGACATCCAACTCAAATGGTGGTTACCCCCTCCACCAACAGTTACACTGTTGGAAAGGTGTTTGGATCTTCCAAGGGAGGTAAGTTTTTTTGGCAAAAATACTGTGCTTTGTGGGAAAAAGGGTAAAGTGATTTATGCTGACCATATGCCACTTTATGCTAAGCATATGCCACTTCAGTAGTGGATACCTGAAATATTTTTCTGCTTTTTGTATTAGACACACATGCTTAGGGAAGACTTCACTAACATACAGCTGCCTTGAATTCCTGCTCAAAATCTACTTGGTAAGATACTGCCACCTGACCACTTGTAAGTAGATTATAATAGAGACCATGCTAGGTATGGAAGAAAGAGAAAAGCTTCTAGTTATTGTAACTATCCTGATGATAACCCCTGAGGGCATGGCTGCAATCCTGCCATGAGCATGGAAGCCTGGTCATCCAAATAATTTCAGATTCAAGCTAAGCTGAGGAGGCACAGTATTACTGGCCAGTTTGACTGAACTTAGTGCACCTTCTTAAGTGTGCAGATGACACCAAGTTGGGCAGCAGTGTTGATCTGCTTGAGGGTAGGAAGGCTCCGCAGGAGCATCTGGATAGGCTGGAGTGGTGGGCTGATCCTGCAAGGTCCTGCACTTGGGGCACAACAACCCCATGCAATGCTACAGGCTGGGGGAAAGGTGGCTGGAAAGCTGTTTGGTGGAAAGGAACTGGGGTTATTGGTTGATAGCTGGCTGAACATGAGCCAGCAGTGTGCCCAGGTGGCCAAGAAGGCCAACAGCATCCTGGCCTGCATCAGAAATAGCGTGGCCAGCAGGAGCAGGGAGGTGATCGTCCCCTTGTAGGTGGCACTGGTGAGAACACAACTCAAACACTGTGTTCACTTTTGGGCTCTTTGCTACAAGAAGGCCATGGAATATTTATTGTCAAAATACCTACATTTTTGGGTAGGAATAGTTATCATCAAAATAGGAACAGTTAGCATCATAATACTGTGTGAATCTCAGGGGTTAAATGCTCATAAGTGCTGCTGAGTTAGTACGCACTGTGTATATTATTTTATTGCATACATTTGACTGATTTTTAGTTGAAATCCAAGAATGCTACTGGTAAACAGAGAATAAATTAAGAGACAATTAAATTAGATTTATTGGCATATATTTTGTTGTGGCTGTTCTCTGAACAACAGGCTATCATGAAACTTTACAATTATAAGCTTGGATCATACTGAATTTATAACTCAAGACAGCAAAAAACACCCTCCTTTTGTGAAGTCTCCATTACATGCAGCAATATTTAACAAAAATCTCCACTGAGTTCAAACCGTAAACCTAGATGTGTCAAAAAAGGTTAGTTGATTTTCCCACTGGGGCAAATTTGTATGTCAGACTGATAGTCTCACCAGGCAAATTGAAAGCACGTGCTGGCAAAACCCTTTCAAATGATATTTCTCTGCTGTTTACAAACGCATACGCACAGGTACTGAGCACAAAAGAAACTGTTTGCTTAGTTTTCTGTATAAATAACCAGCTTTGTCGTCATCTTTACTGCATGTCACACCTGCTCTGTAAATGAAAAAACTCCTGTGTTCTTGGGACTAACACCTCACCGGCAGCTGCAGCTGAAACAGCTGAGCAATGGCCCTGAGAGGTCTGGGCAGTCTGAAGGTTTATTTAGCGTTCACCAGCTGACTGTGAGCTGGAAGCTTGGAAATGAAGGTGCAGGCGTAGCAGGAAGCTGGGAGCATTAGTATACAGCTGCATGAATATTCAGGTGAAAGTGATAGCATTAAAATCAAACACACACACACACAACCATCTGCAAATGCTAGTGTGAACTACCACCTTTCATGTTCTGCTGAGAGGGGTTTTATAATGTTTGCTTTCCTTGGACTACGGACTACTTCCTTCACACCAGTAGTAGCATGCATTTTATACCCCTTAACCTAAGCCAGATCAGGCCAGTAATTTGGCAGAAAACTAATTCTACAACCCCTCAACCCTCCATCCCCTCCAAACTCATGCTACTATATTTCCTTTCTGTGAAAATGTACAGTAAAAGATCCGGGAATATGAAAAAGTGAAGAAAGAAAAGGAAGGACTCTTCCTCTTGACAGTAGCCTGAAGTTAAATGAATTCAAAAATACCAGAGAACCATGCCCATAACATATTCCATTCCTACACCCTGCCACCTCCAGGGACTCTCAGCTCTTTGGTCTAAGTTCATACCAGTGAAGCAGAGAAAATGATCTTTAAGTATTCTTACCACTATGCAAGGACTCTATTTGCTGCATATTGACAGAATGTACTGTGGAAAAGGCAGGCCATGTCTAGGATTCCCACCCGCAACCACCAAAATGTCTTGGCACTTTCTTCAAAAGTAATTTTCTGAGAAATAAATTCAAACAAAGTGTTTTGAAGTTTTTGGTTTGTTTGTTTCCCTCTCTTAGAATAAGAACTTGCATGAAGGTTGGGTTAAGATTGTTAAAATAACTGGATCACCAGCTTAAACTAGGAAAAACATTACTGATGTACTCCTGTTGCCTTCCACACATCTCCACTTTCACAGCATCTTGCCAGAACCTAGTACTACTACTATAAAAACCCAAAGTCAGAAGGATCCTGAGGCCCCACTTTCACAGTCTGTATTCATACTGAAAATCAAGATCAAGTGAGCTTTTGCCCTTCTGCTCCAACATGCTTCAGAACTGGTGGAATCTAGTTCTCATTTTTAACCTCCTCTAAGCTCTGAGGGAGCTTATGATAACAGACAACAGAATTATGTGTCTGACAACAGACACATATAATGTGGACCACCTCTCCTATGAGGTGGAGCACCTCTCACATGAAGAAAGGCTGAGGGAACTGGGGATGTTCAGCCTGGAGAAGGGAAGGCTCCGGGGAGACCTCATTGTGACCTTTCAGTACTTAAAGGGGTCTTATAAAAAGGATGAAGAAAGACTAGATAATGATAGGACAAGGGGGAATGATCTTAAACTAAAAAAGGATAGATTTAGACTAGACATTCAGAAAAAGTTCTTCACTGTAAGGATAGTGAGGCACTGGCACAGGCTGCGCAGAGAAGCTGTGGAAGCCCCATCCCTGGAGGTGTTCAAGGCCAGGCTGGATGGGGCCTTGGCTAACCTGATCTAGAGGCATCCCTGCCTATGGCAGAGGGGTTGTAATTAGATGATCTTTAAGGTCCCTTCCAACCCAAGCCATTCTGTGATAAATGATAATTAAAAAAGAAGAAAGGAAGGACGGAAGGAAGCTTTTTTTTTTTTTTTAAAATCAGATTCTCAGGAAACCTCTGCAACAAATTATTAGTTATCAGTATTAACACTGTCTGCTAAACATTTGGTGTATACTTCTGACTTTCTTGAAGCCACCTATTGCTGCACAACTAGTGTTTCATTTTTGCAGACCAGCAAAACCCCACCACTTGGCCCATTATCTCAAACCTGGGAGGAGAATCCCCCTTACTCTTTGCCCTATTTCTACCCTCTTTGGAAGCCACTTTTCCTTGCTCATCCCTGCTGTTGTTACTTTCCTCCCAAATAGGATTAAGGCAAACCACTCTTCTTCACGAGACTGACCCATGGAACTGAATCACCAGACTGAGTCACAGGACAAAAGCCAGCCCGCTTCAAACACACTTGTAGACTTGCATATCCGCCAAGGCCTTGTCTGTGCTCTGTCCCCCCATTTGGAAGTACAACAGTAATACATACTGCCCAAATGGGCAGCATGAACAGCATGAAATCCTTGAGACATCTTCCTCATCCTACCACTAGGAAAGTGAGGAGTGAGGGTACAAACCGAAAAGCTGAGAAAAGACAGCATCATGCAATGACTCAGTGAGCTGAGGTGACCACAGAACCAAAAGCTCTCAGTGCTGCTTCTTTCTTTGGAGTGCAGTTGCCTTCTCCCTCATTTGAGGCACTGCCACACCTTTGTCCAGACTCACCTCCCCTGGCACGCTGCCACACGGGCTAAAGGGCACTCGTCCACCTCTGACTGATTACTCTTTCACTCCTATAATTATTCTGTTCGCTTATGGCTAGTGATAAAGCCTGCCCAAAGGCTTAGCTAACCTGCTTTACGTAAGGTAAATGTCAAATATTACCTCTCTCCCCTCTGTTTTCCTACAGAAAGGCACATCCTTGCTGATGTAATGGAGTAAAAGGCTAATTCAGCTCTGCTGATGGACGATCAAGTTTCCATGAAGTTCCTTTGACAAGGTGACATGTGGCTTTGTTTTAAAGCACCATAAATGGAATGACAGCCTTGTTACTCAAACTGACATTAAAGGTAAGTAAGCAGAGAAGGGAAAGAGGTAAGAGTCCAGGATATTGCATAAGCTGCAGAACTGTGGAGAAGAGGAGGGGGCAGGGAAAAAGAAGGAGGAGGGGAAGAAAATAAAACAAAGATCCAAAACCCTTTTACAACAGTTTTCTTATGAAAACAAGTTTTACAATAAGCCCATGTTGACTAAGGAAGGAAAGGCAGAGGTTGCAACAAGCAGAACAGTCAAATCTCACAGATTTCTGACCAAACATACTCAGATGTAAATTTGAGCCAGGCAGGCACACATTACAGGTTACATAACACTGTCAGCTGCCTCAGCATTACGTTATTCATCCGTCATCACTCAACAAGGAACCATTTGAGAAAATTATTAACAATTCCTCACAAGAAGTAACTGAAATGCAAGAGGTTTCATCTGAACAACAGGAAGCTCTTCTTTACTGCACAGGTGACAGCACTGGTACAGGTTGCCTACAGATGTTGTGGTCTCCTTCCTTGAAGATATTTAAAAGCCACCTGGACATGGTCCAGGGCAACCTGCTTGAGCATGGAGCTTGGATGAGATGACCTCCAGAGGTCCATGCCGACCACTCTATGCTACTGTAATTCCTAAAAACGCTGGGGGTCAAATTTTCTTCTGCTTGTTTTGTTTTCCCACACTGAGAAGACCTTGAGTAAGACTGAGTAAGTGGAAGCACACAGGCAGGATACAATTCCTTTGTATTTGGTACTACATTCTGCATGAACTTTGTGTGGTGAGGTATGAGCCTACTCAGATCATAAGCATCATGTTTGACTAATAAGCATCATATTTGATGGATGGAATTGGGATGATCCAAATTATAGTACTGACGCATTTGTTTTTAAAAAAATTTATTTAAACAAAGTAAGGTACATTTCACAGAAATGGTCATAAAATGCATAGCATATATAAACAGTACTGTTACTTTACATATACTAGTTGTTATTATTTTAAGTATTGCTTTTCCAAAACCAACCAGCCTGCTTGATGAATCAGAAAGCTAAAAAAAACAGTTATCCCATCTTAGGGCACTGAAAAAAATAATGATATGACAAAGCAGATGTTCACTTCTTCATTCAGTCTACTGGAATTATTATTGCTGCTTTACTAATTTGTCAGTTTCTATTTTGTGGAAACATCACATCCCTGGAGTCACATACCAAGACAAGACTTCTATCAACTAGAACATGAATTGGACTTGCTCAGACAACCAAGATTCCATGCAACCACAAGGAAAGGTGACTGAAGTCTTCACGTTGATTAACTTAATGGACAGAGACTTTACGTGTGGACAAAAAAATCATCATTTTTTCCAAGTTATGCAGACTTGTCACACCCATACTGCTGTTCATAAGCAACTTGATTGTAAGTTGGCAAGTCCATACATATTTCAAGCTTTACTTTGATGTAAAATTAATGCCTGGTAGAAACAGACCTTACCCTCAGCATTGATGCAATGTGGAATTGAGCCTACTTAGAGCACCTTAGAGCCTGAGCACACATCAAACATTCAGAACTTCATAAAATCAAATCCAGAGTTGTCTGTTTTTTGATCTTTGGGATGCAAGGCCAGAAGGAAAAAAAGCACAGCACTGATTCATAACCACAGCTGCAAGTCAGATACCAACTCATTCACACAACACTTCAGAACATGAATTATAACTGAAATTCTTCCCATTCATACTTACATGACAATAGACAGAAAATAAATGCTGAGGTAAGAGGAGTTGCACCAGATTTGCACTGGTATAAGGAAGTCTAAAATCAAACAAGCTGTAAAAGTCATTAATTGCTTCACACAGAATAGAGAAGGAAAAAAACCTCTTATTTTCAAAACATACAGATACATGTATTTGCTCAAGAATAGAATGACTTTCTGTATTGTGACATAAGCTTTACAGTAGCTTAACCTTGGCTTGGACTGAAAATAAAGAAGTTTGAACTCTGGCCAGCGGAGCTCCTTTAGAACTGTTTGTCAAGCAAAACGAATGAAGGCTCAAGCAGTCCAAGAACATCGACATTTCATTCACCGTCTTCAAGTAGTTTTTGTAAGTTGTTCTGTATCTAAGAAAGAGAGAAAAATTAACTGGGCAACAAGAAGTGTTATACTGCATTTTTAAGAAAAATCAAGACATTCTTCAATATACTTTCTGTGTGCCTGTTAATTCTGTCACAGCTATTTATACCACAGGTATTCATGTTAAGTGTTTTCTGCACTAGTCAAAGGAACATCTAGATATGATCAGCCAGCAGCAAACCTAGCTGATCAACTGAAATCAGGCTGATAAAATCATCTCCTCCTCCCATGGATTCTCTTCTTCATTAGGTCTGAGAAAACAAGAGAACAAAACCAGAGCTAGAAAGAATGGAAAAGAAACGCAAATATTTTGAACTTGATCAAAATCTACTAAAAGCCTCAAACTTACAAGTCACAGCTTCTAGGTTTCAGTGGGTAATTGAAAGTTTTATAACAGCTTCAGCTACATAGACTGCTGACATGTGCACAGAAAAAGAAAGTCTTCCAAACAAAAACAGTTATGTCCTGTGTTCCAGACTTAAGTGTACTGATTGTGGGACACATTCTGTCAATTACACTGAAGGCAATTAAAGTCAGTCACATCCTCAAGATTATTTATGCAGACCAATTTTACACAGCCTGTTTATCTATCTTCCATCTCACTGTCCTTAAAAGCAGCAAAGGGGGAATACACTGAGACACACCCCATCCACATGCGTCCTATACATCTTAGTAGCTAGTAGTCACCAGCCACATTTAGTCACAGCTGCTTTCAGACTTCAATTTGAGGATCAGTTTGAGGAGACTGAGGAGACATCGTACTTCCTGTTCTAGATACCACTTCTTAATCCTACCTCGTGATCTTCTGGCCCAGAAGCACACCTTTTCCAAGAACAGTAAGAAGCAGGTAGCTTTATAAGAGTCTTACACATGAATTTCCATTCATCAAGCTACATTAGAATAAGGGAGTGAGTAACATCAAGACACATTTTCCCTCCCCTTTTATCCTAATAGACATGGTGCATTTTTTAATAACTTGTTAAAAACATTAAAGAAAAACAGAGCAAAATTCTGCTAGGCCATGGAAATTTTGTGACTCCAGGTATGAAGTGGAACTGGTAAAAATCATAAGGTCACATTGAAAAAGTCATTGCAACATAGTTTTGTATGGAACATTTGCTAACTGAAGAGTAATTCTTATTTTTTAACCTAGTTTCTGCAATGTATCTTACAATGCTGCAGTCCCACAGGAAGGGAGGGGAAGAGATGACAATTTGCATGGAAATTTTTATGCTAGTTTTGATTCTGAAGCGAGCTGCAGTCAATTATTAGCACTTTTCACCAAGACATAATACAAACAAGCAAACAAACAAACCCCAGTTGAACAGTTACAGTAACTTTGCTAAGAGAACATACAGGTATTAGACTTCTACCAGTTTTGCAGTACATGAGTAGGGTCAAACACTGTTCTAACAACTCCTGATCTAGATTAGGGACGTGGCAATACGCAGCTGCAGGCAATACTCAACTTGTATGAGAAGAAAGTAATAGTGTCTTGAGTATTTTCCAATACAACGTAAGGCTTCAATTCTGCAGGCAGTAACTGAAAAAAGCACATGACTTAAGACTCTAATTCAGGACAGAGGGTCACTTCTCTGGGAATAGCTAATGCTCTGACCATCCGGCTGCCTTTTACTGTGGCTCCTAGCTCAGACTATATAAGGGACTGTGAAAGTGCCTAGGCCTGCTACAAAAGACTGGCTGGCTTCCCACTGAAATGAAATGAGGTCTCCCATGGACCATCTCACCAGCTGAAAGCCTGCCCCAGACAGCTGGAAGGCTGTAACCTCTTAAATGGCCTAATATGGCTAAAGATTGTAACTAGTAATCATCTGGTAAGCATTTTTCTCTTGTATTCATAAAGCTATCATCCAGAGCATACAAAGGGGTTATGCTGGCATTATTCTAGATTTCTACATACAAGGGGGTGGCTGTGTGTGGGGAAAGATCTGATATTGGCAGAGGCTCTATAAATCCTATGCCACACAGTTAACAGTGATATTATATAAACGTAGCTTTAGGCTATTTGGGAAACCTATTTTGGGGATAAAAAGGCATTGAAAGACCTTGGCAAACACCCAGTTTTAGAAACAGAGGCAAAAGTATTCCATGTGACTTAAGCATGTAGGAATTCCAAAAACTGTTTTCACTAGTCCTTTTTTTCCATATTTGGTGAGTGATGCTGACTTCTTCCCAATATACATGTTTCATATGCTTATACTAGGCATAGGTGTCAACATTTTGGTGGTGGTGGTGTGTACTGCAGGGTGACCTCTGTGAAGAGAGGCTGGGGCTGTCCCATGTTAAATGCAGCCATTCCAGCTGGCTCCAATGGACCCACCTCAGGACACAGCTGAGCCCAGCAGAAAAGTTGTTTGCATCTCTGGGAAAGCACATTTAATACATGGCAAAGACACCAGACAGAGAGAGAAGGAGAGAAAAAGAGTCCGAAACAACACAGAGAACATCAAGGCTGGAGGAGGGGGAGGAGGAGAAAGGAGAAGAGGAAGGGTGGAAGTGCCCCAGTGGCAGAGCAGATATCCACACTGCAGCTCTGCTGTGGGCTTTCCATGAGCAAGTAGATATTTCCTGAAGGTACAGCTGCCCTTGGACAAGCCTACTCTGGAGCAGGGGAAAAATGAAAGGAAGGAGTGGCAGAGACAAAACTGTCTATGCACCACCGTAACCCCCCCACTGATCCCCAAAAACAGCTCAGGGGCAGGGAGGGAGAAGAGGAATCAGCAGTGAAGGAGTGAAGATAAGCCTGGGATAGAGGGGAGAAAAAGTGTTGTTCTAACATTTGTCTTGGTTTCTTGCTACCCAAATCTATTTTAAATGGCAATAAGTTACACTGATTTTCCCCAAGTTTCTGTTTTGCCTGCAGTAGTAACTGTTTTGCAGTTTCCCTGTCTTTATTTTGATCCATAGACTTCCTCATCCTATTTTCTTCCCCTGTCCTGCTGAGGAGGGAGAGTGAGAGAGCAGCTGAAATGGTGGGTCTGACTGCTGCCCGAAGTTAACCCACCACAACACCTAAAGCAGAAATAAGGTCTCCCCACCCACTCTTGTTTTGCATAGGATTCCAATTTCAGCACGGGCATTTAGTCTTGCAATTAGAGAATGGTGAAGTGTAAAGGTCAGGTATAGGGAATTACACAGCTGGTGAAACAACATTTGTGTTACTGAAGAGAAACAGGCAGATTCTAACCATTCAGTATAAGGAGGATGACTATGAATGCCAGCATGTTTTTTGTTTATTTGTTTTTTAAATCAAAAATACAAAAACACAAACAAAAGCTACAGACAAGGAAATCCTGTTAAGGAAATTGCCTGCTAAGTTCAAAATCCCTAGCCCCAATGGACAAAGGAAAAAAAATAAATCAAGATCCATATATGTAATAATCACCTCCTGAAGTGTCTGGTTTACTAGTGTTCTTTATCTTGAGCCTCAAGTGAAGGCAAAACACTTACATATACTAATGCATGTACTTGGGCTAACTTATGATAGACAAAACCTCAGTATTTTGTCTAGTAAGAATGCCAGTTCTGTGTACCAAATACAGGAGTGACTTGACACTTTCAAAATAACAGACTATAGAAATTCAGCAAGAACCTGATTAATGTATTGGCATTTACATCATATCATACGAATTTACCTTTTCCAATTTTATAAGATTGGCAGTTAATTCATCACAGAGGGCATCAGCATTAATTTGCAGATGAGATCCCAAACCTTGGCGCACTGGATGGCTGTCAAACAGAATGAAGAATTCAGTATGATGGAAGTGAAAAAGTAGAAAGCAGAACTGAAAGACAGGTAGATAGAAATACTTTGAATGGTAACATTGTGAACAGTACTTGTTTACTGAAGCAAAGGCCTAAGTCACTTTTGTACTCTTGACTGCATTCTTTGTATTGTCTCATTCCTCAGAAGCTTGGATGAAAACTTTACAGCTATTTCCACTAGAAGTTAAAGAGTTGCATAAGTTCCGTGTCTTGTGACTTACAGGAAACCAAAAAGCCCAGCCTGTTGACACGGCTGAAGTGCACATTAGGTCATCCCATATGTTGTACTGTTTAGTATCAGAATGACAGAAAACAGGACCTTCCTGTTTAAGAGTGCTTCTGAAGAGGGAAAAGTATCCTGCTAATCAAAACATGCCAGAAGTGGGAATATATATATATATATTTTTTAAACATTGCCTACTATTTGGTAAATTTACCCTTCTCCTTGTATTGTTGGTGAAATATAGATGTAAGCCTTTTCAAGATAAAGAACTGTTTCCTTCATATTCTTTTTTTTCAAGAACCTAAATCTATCTTCTAACACAAGTATGCCCGTCATGCTGCTTTCCACAGAACACATATGAAAGCAGCTGGATCCTAAGCAGCAGTCATTGTTCAGTATGACCAAGATTGCATTGTCAGAGTGACGTATTTTTCATGGAGGGGTTGTCAAATTAAGCTGAGTTAACAAGCAACTGCACTCAAGGATTTGCTACAAGTCTGAAACACTTTGCAGACAGTTCCATCCAGCCTGGTACAGCTGTCTTGAATTTTATTTTCTTCTGTTTTTCAGGTGGTGCTTCTCTAGCTGTCAGCATTTCTAACTGTGTGTCACTGCAGGCATTGCAGTGAGATTTACAAATGATTTTAAGTCATGTTTTTCAGGGAAGCTCAGAAAAAAAACATCCATTGTAAGCAGGGGAGAAGAGTTTATGCAAAATGTAATACTAAATAAGTTCATAGCATTCTCAGCATACAGCTGAACTGCCTTCTGTCCTAAGAGAAGAATAGGAAACTGATATGACCTACAATGGCATACTGCCATGGTGCATGCCCCTGAACTGCCTCTCCATTTGCTGTCTGCAGATTTCCTGTCCATTCAACATGGATAAAAAAATAACATCAGGGGTAGATCACATCCATGATCTGGGTTCTTCCACAGCTATGGAATAAAATTACTGAAGAATTGCTAGGAGAATTCTAATAAAAGATCAGCAGTCCTGCACTGGTCCTTCCCTAGACTTATCATGCACTAACAGCATGTTTTCTATTTTTTTTTATAGCTTGAGTATTTCTTACATGCTACCAGGAAACATGATTTGATAACTATCTTTCTACTTTATATAGAGAGCAGTCCTTGAACCCTTTTCCTATGGCCTATCTTTTTGCCATTCCCCTTCAAATAAACAAAGAATGCTTCCTGGTTGCAGTTTTTACTATTACTACTATTATTTATTTTAGAAGGACAGGACATCAGTTTCTAAAGAAGATCTGGGCAGCCCAAAGCTTTGGAAAACATCCCACAAACAAATCAGATGTATTAGTCCAAAGACTATGAAATACCTTCTATCATCTTAGGCTAATAAAATGACATTAAGACCTAAGACTAAAGTCATAGCTTTTTAAGAGAATCATTATCTGGAAAAAATTTCTCTTTAGCAGTTTACACTGAAGTTACTCACAGCTATCTTTACATGCTGGAAGTAATATTACATCATGACATATTACACTTGCATTAAAACTCTCGAACAGAAACCTGTGAGATGAGGTTTGTGCAAATACAAGAACTACAGAACACAAAGAATCCCGAGGGCACTACAGTATTACAGGAGTTTCAGAAGAAAACAGCTTGGAGCACTGGAAAAATAGATACTTTTTAAATTAAAGTAGCTACAGAGTATCTTACTCTTTAACATGTGAATCAAAGGATGTGATGGAAATAAGACGTTCCTCCAGGACATTGATTTTGTATCTCATGTAGAAGGTAGAAAATATTAAAACACAGACACTGTAAGAGAGCAAAATAAGGTACATCAGTTAAGTTTGTATGGACATGGAAACTTCAGAAGTACCTGAAAAATTTAACATTAAAAGGCCATTAAATCATTATTTGTACATGTTGAATAATAATGGGATCTTTTAAAAATCGTTTAAGTTTCTAAAACTCAGGAATACCCAACCAATGGCATTCAGACAGTTCTGAAAGTCTATTCCTTGAGTATGGCTTTGATAAATGCCCCATAAAATGAACTTGCAAGTTGTTAAACTCCAGCATCTCCTGAATCAAAACATCCTTTACTTTTATAAGTAAATGGCCATTAAATAGGTCTGCCCTGGCATTTCTGTTTCTGAAAAGGATAAAGGCCAAAATTCACAACAATTTCCTCTTTCAAGCAAAGCTTAGAAGATACTAATCTATGTATATGTAAGAAAATCCAAGTATTTTGACAATCTTTATATTAATTGTTTACTTACAGAACTGCATAAAATACAAGTATGTGGTTCAGCGATAAGGGCTTTTGGGACTTCATTTTGTGGAAGAATCTGAAAGCTTCAGAATGACCTGCTAGGAAAAGAACAAAGTGTTATTTTGATCAAAACACAGCAGGGTACACAAATGGTGTTTTGAAGCATGCAACAGATAGTATAAATTATATGAACTTAACTAACTCCAACTGAAGATCTGCCCTTAATTCCTTACCATTTCGAAGACTGTTTCTGGCTTTTCCTTCGGGTACGTGTTTACTGTGTGCATCTGAACGGGCAGACTTTGCTTCGGTCTTTGAAACTTTCAAGTGAGTCTGTGTCTCGACGACACGATAATCTGTCAAAAGCAGGATTTTGAATAAGGCCAAAATATGAAGTCAAAGGAAACTATTAGTAGCTTAAGTTTGTCAAGAAACAGGAGGAGTTTAACAAGCATTTATGGACATGGATAGAAAGCAGCAGTTGGTTTACTGTCCTTAAAATAGTTTGCATGATAATTCAACATAATGACAATGCAGAAAGAAGCACCTGGACAGGAAGAGGATTGTGTATGGTAAATTTACATTTCCAGATCCTTTGAGATATGGCAGCCCATGCAAGCTCCACAGATTATCAATGAATTTCCAGTCAGAAGATTAAACAGACCCAGAAGTAATCTCTCAAAAGGACTGAATATGCTATAGTGATGATTCCAGAGTACTTTAATAGCAATTTCAAATGGAGATAAAACATTGTTACTTTGAAAGGGAAGACTATAGCTCCTTCTCCTGCCCCCCCCCCAACCTTTTTTTTTTTTTTTCCTAATTGCAGATGATATCTTGAGTGAGATAGGACAGAAAAATCCTGTCTCACACAGATTTGCTCATGTTTTACTTGTACATTCTGGACTGATCTAATGATACCAAGAAACAGAATCACAAGGGACATCTGCCCCTCAAATGATTTTCCTTTAATTCCTAGCAATTCTTTAACTGGGTATTGCTTTTTTTCTGCTGTGTAAAAGAAAATTGAAAGGTTTGAAGTAGTTATCAGCCTTAAGGAAGAAAGACAGCAAGTTAGATCATTATTCAGAAGCATTCACACTGCAAGTAATGACACTAAAATTTAGGTACTGCTCCACAAACACTAAACAATTAAAAACACACACACAGTAAATATGAAAGCAAATAACCTCCAATTGTACTACTGAACAAAACTGACATCGGAAGAAAGAAGAGTTAAATAAAACTAACCCAACTGAAAACTGCTATTAAAATATTTATAATGTTTCATTTGAAAGTAAAGGTAAAAATGTCTAATTATACAAATTCACTGAAGTCCAGATGGAACCAGGAATAAAAATGGAACAAAACCACATTAATATGCTAATATATAGTAATTGCATAGCAGACTAATACCCTAGATTTTGCTGTTAATAACATTCAGCATGTGCCACATTAAATGAATTCTGCAATATTTATGAACTTACGTGCAGTGTGTTTCTTTATGACTGCAAAGAATAAAACCAGGGTTTTAAAAAAAAAAAAAGGAAAACCATTTCAAAAATAATCTTTTTTTGATGACCAAAAGCCTGTGAATGACAGAGCACATAATCTTTATTCGTATAGATTAGAAGACGTTACTGTGTAACTTGAACAACTTCAAAATAGTTCACTAAAAAAAACAACAACAACAGAGAAGAATAAAGGACAAACACCTCCTAAGTTGTATGTCTGGTAGCATAACTGACAGGGAGTGTAGGGAGCAGACAGTGCATGCAACTGGAGGCAGTAGTGATAAATCAAACCTGATGCTTACAAAGTCATTTCTTAACTCTGGATGACAAAGGGATATAATAATGGAAACCCAGTTATTGTGACTTGGAGGAAGATCTTAGATAAAAAGAAAGGACTCCACAGGACTGTGGAGAACAGATACACCTCCACATGAGAAGGGGATTGCAGAAGCAAAACTGAGAACTAAGCTCTACCCATTTTCTTGCGGCCCCATGATCCCACTCACCTTGAAAGCATTCAAGCTCTGGGGTCTGTGAGCCTGTGCTACTGGACTCCTCCATCTCTTGTCTTCGTTGCTGCACTATTCTATCCAGATCAGAATAGTCCTCATTGAAATCCTGATGGAAAAATAATCACAGCAACATTCAGCCCTGTTCTAAGTCTAACCAGTCTTACTTCCTCTGATCTCCCTTTAGAAACCGAACAAGCAATTACAGATTTAAAACTGTCTGACCAGGAATAATTTTTGATATCAAGATGTTAAGATCAATGTCAGCAAAATAAGCCCCTTATCACCAGAATTTAAGCCCCATTTCGTGCCCTCATTTAAGCAAAGAGATTAAGCCTGCCAGCAAAAGAAATGCTATTAGACAAACACAGAAGTCTAGAACAGGCATTACTAGTTAGAATCTGGTCATTACATGTGGCTAACACAGCTCTTTCAGTTGTCTGAGCTGGTTCACAAGGAAGAATTGCAACAAGAAACACTTCAAAAATAGTTAATGGCAGAGGAAGTGGCAACTGTAAGTTAGTGCCAAGAGTTGTGAAATCTGTCAGCTAGAGAGAAATATGTAGGGCATATGCACCTAATCAGATCAAACTACACCTTTGCTAATCATTTCCACTGCTTCTTAATGTTAAATAGCTCATAGAAGCTTCAGAAACAGATGTCACAAATCCCTTTGGTTTCCTTCCCTCAGAATTTGTAAGTGGGACTTGCAATGAACAGCGCCATGCAACAAAAGAACAAACACTGAAGCTGTTTACCAGGGTCAGAGTTGTAGGACGATCAGCCCTGAAGCTGTTTTCAGCAGAAGATGGATTGGAACTGTTGCCCATACTTGTATCCTGAAAAAAAGCAGCAGTTTTAAGAAGGAACACATTTAGCAACTGCCTAGCATTTAAAAGCAGTAAAGCAGTAATAATGAACACAAAGCTACATACCGTTTTCATTCCCATTAGTACTTACCCCAAGATGTCTACAGATAGATTTTAATAGCTTGTAGGTGGTATCTCTGGAGAGCAGGGAGACAAACATGTACTGAAAAACAAAATTTCCAAAACTGTTTGGAGAAAAGACACACAGTACAAGCTTCCTTTTATCTAACTAAAAGTGGTAGGTGGTTTTGCTGATCACATAACTATTTTAAAGAACCTTCATATAGCAGGGAAAACGTCTGCTCTTTCTAAACCTATGAACTGAGGTTAATCACATGGAACACGGAACAGGCACAGAAAATTCAACATGTTCTGCTGCAGGAACCAGAGTATAGCACAGATCTATTATTCAAAACAATTTTTCTTGTTTGTTTTAAAGACTTTGCATACTGTGTTTTCCCTAACTTAAAAAAGAAAAAACTAATTCTTTGTACATTCTCCCATGTCCACAAAACTATTCTGCCGTGAAAATGGGTCATTCCTAAAGCTGCTTATAAGATGGATAATCACATTTTCTACAGATTGATGCAATTACTACAGAGAATTACTGGGAGAAACTGTATTTTGTTGCAGCTAGGGTGTTGCTGATCAGATGAGTCAGCCAAATAAATGTAAGAATACTGTAAAGGGCTGCCAACAATGTAGATAACCCTCCCTGCATGCACTTTCTGACCCAATTGTTTTAGCTCCCCCAGTGCCCCTACATAGCATTCTTGGAGAATGAGGAATGACAGATTACAAGCAATAAGTTGCAACCAGAGATTCCTTTTCTCTTCTCCTCATCAAGCTAAATATAACTTTGTTTGCTGCAGGTCCAAAGAAAAAAAGACAGGAAGTTAGCAGGAGGGAAAAAATGGTCCTTGCCTGTCACCAGAGATGAGGCAGAAGCTCAAATTATCCCCTAAGAAACCAGATCCTCCAGGGTCAAAATCTAAATGATGACAGGTTACCAATTCTTCTAGCTGTTTAAATGACCACCTGGCACCTTCAAGAATCCCTCATGATAACTGCCTGTAAATAGTGACGGCAAGAAAGCAGGAAAAAAATGAAAAAGAAAGCAGTGGGGTATGGAAGTGTTGTCCTCTACCAGTACTTACTCTATCTGTGACTGTTGCTATGATCAGAGCATTTGGCACAAGAAGGGCAGTTTTGGTTTTCTTCAGAAGTGTCACTGAGAGCACAGGTATGCTAATCTGAAACAAGACCATTGTAGTGTTAGTCCCAATACATGCACACAAATCTGCATACACAAGGAGCCAGTCTACCAATTGCTATAAATCAGATCTTCAGTGCTCTACACACAAAGATTTATCTGCTATGTCCCTGATTACTAACAACTCATTTGTGTAGGTATGGTTTCAGAACAACGCTATTTCTTAACTATTTTTATTTCTATTTTGATCAGATGCCAGTCCAGGCTTTTGCTTATGTTTTCCTTTTCTTACTCCTTCCAGCTCTTAAAAGACTACGGGCTTAGTTCACAGTAGATCTGCAGAACAAACTAGTCTTAAAGTTAGGCTTCCTGTTTAGGAAAAAAAAAAACAATAACAAACATTTCAGAACACATCAGACAAGAGGCTTGTTGAAGAATGAACCTGTAACTCTTTACCACTTTACAGACCCCTTAATTTGCAACAAGCAGCTGAGTAAACAGCTTGTCCTTCAGTATCACTGAATGATCCAATACCCACATATCTACTGTCTCATTTAAATTGACTCTTGTGTGTGCCATCCGAACTTCAACATTTATGTTGAGAAGTTCTCAATTTTGCCTCCTTTGCATTTATATGCAGATATTCTTTATGGGGTCTTGTAAACCTCACATAACAAAGGACTGAATAATTGGTTTGACTTACTGTTGGAAAGCCTAGAGCTTAGGAACTTAGACAAATATATCAATCCAGGATACACATGGATAGACGCCAGCTTCTATTAAGTATTCCTTTGCTTCAACTACCTGAGAAATTCAGAATTAAAAGTGTCCAAAGATTGACCAATGAGTGATTAGAACACTGAAATGAGTTCTCCTGAACTGATGTGTTTTAAGTTAACTCCGTTCTGTTTCATAAAACCTTGTTATTATTCTGAAAAAAAGCTAAGTGTGAAGCAACATCAAGTTATGAAATGAAAAATTATCATTTGCTTCAGGTAACAAAAAATTTGTTTGTGTACGTTTGTCTGGATGCAAGATTTCCAGCCACTGTTTAAGCATGGCTAATCACTTCACTGATTGTCATCTAAAGGCCAGAAGGTCACTCAATTACTCAGTGCTTAGTTTCATTTAAAAAATCTGTGCTAGAGGGGAAGGGGGTGCATCTGGAGTGGGGTTAGGGGTGTAAGACAACCAAAACAAAACCCAATGCCTGTAATTTTATATTATCTTTAGGCCTAGGCCTGTAAGTCTGGACACCATTTTTCTATCAGTTCTTGATATGTCAAGTCTATTTGTCCTGCTTCAGATGTCAAGTCTTTTGAAAACAAGTTATTAAACAGGCACTCCGCTATACTTTTTCTTGAAGTGGATTATTTTCTTGTTCCACAAAGTTTTTGTAACACTTTCATTCCAAAAACTTTTTTTTCTGGGTGGAAAGAAGGGAGCAGCTGTGATGGGTGTTTGACTGGAGAAAAACAGAACTGTCATGCAGTCAGAAAAGAATTTGCATCACTTTTAAAAAGCAAATAAACAAAGACAAAACAAATAAAAACCAAAAACAACACAGATTTTTCAGCAGAAATTCTAACAGTAATAATAAAAAAAACGCGTTTTAGAAGTTTTGAATCGGTTCAGTCCACCTCAAAGAACTTTAAATAAGAGATGTTAATGGCATTCTGCTGCATACAATTTTGATGGATAACGTTACTGTAATCAAGACTAAAGAGTACTTAAGTGGGATTAAGTACTTGCTTACTGCACTCTTTCTTCAACATTAGATTAAAATGGGAAAATCACTGCAAAGTATTTTATTTCTGTCTGGAGTAATAATTCTTTCACAAAACAAAGTTTTCCTGCAGGTATCTTGGAAAGCAACTAAAACACTATGACAATGCTTAGCTCCAGGAAAGACCGCAGGCCAACATGCATAGCCAAAACAGAATGACATGGAAAGAGTGAAGTCTTTCAAAGCCAATTAAGTCCTGCAGAAGGAATCTTGTTTTCGAACGTGCAAAGTGTTTGCATTGCAGATTCAAGTCTCCTGACTTGCATAGCTATTTCACCTACCAAAGGTTTTAACAAAGATTCTGTAGGTAGAAAACTTGTGTTGAAAAATTAAATAGAACATGTAGACCAGCTGCTTCTCAAAACAGATGGGTTCTGAATAAGTTTAGATTGTTCCAAGTAATACAGATTTTGCATCTTGGCAACTTTGTCAATATACGTGACTGCTGTGAAGGTGGTTTTTCCTGTTAGGCTTGATTTCCTCCTCCCTCTTTTACATTATTCTTTATTATATCCCTGATTTCCCTGTTGTTTTGTTGATGGTATTACTAAAAGTCAGTGCATGCTCTATGTGACTGAACCTAGCTTTAAAGTGTGTGTTGTAGGGGCTGAGGAAGACAGACGGAAGTAAAAGACCAGGCCAATCTTTCACTCTTCATTTTTTCCCCTCAATGTTTTCTAAAAAATATTCTACAAACATTATTTTCTAGAACTACATGATTATCATTTTGCATCTTTTTTTAATGTCTTTCTATTCTACTTGGCAGACTCTTACTGGATTTTAGTAATATACATTTAGCTTAGCTTGAATTTTAGAAAGCTGTCCCTCAGCTTGGAATAGACCCATGCACATTTCATTTGTGCTGAACAGGAGATTACTTACACGGCAACTTTAATTTTAATGACAGGATAGGTGTTACAAACTATGAATGAAAAGAGTAAATGATGAACTACTCTCCAACCCTTTGTTAATTTTGATTTCCTTGTTGTGCTACATAGCTTTCACTGACATGCACACCATCCACATTAACATACTACCTGTAACTAGTACAATCCATCAACTAGGAAATAACCATAGCTCAGTTTCTTGGCCAAGCACTAATATGCAATAAGCCATTAAGTCACTCTCAGTAGTGTGTTGTTAATCATTTTAATCATTTTTTTAAACCTATTCTACCTTCCTAAAAGCCATTTCAAAGACATACTGTGTTCCATCACAACATTTGACAGAAGACAAATAAGATATTGCAAGTACTAAACTGGTTTCAGCACCTAAATTCACTGAGAAGGGTCTTGATCTGAACAGGAAATCATTCAAGGAAGTACTTGATAAAGAAGGAAGCAAAAATCAAGCTGTTTCCCAATAAAAGCTCAAAGACAACAGAGATTACATAAACAAAGAAAAAGACTCCCAAACCTCCAAACCAATAAAAACAGAACACACTTCTTCTTGGACACAGTTTTTAATCTGTATAAATAATATTTGCCACAGGGGCCGGCCTAAAACCGTATGTGGGTCATATCTATATTGAGAAAAGAGTAAATGATGAACTAGTAAATTAGGATCTTCCCAATTGTTCATGTCCTATTTCTGTTCTTCACATTAGACTCACAAGTAAAAACCTTGCAGGCTGTTTTTTCTTTCCCACTCGTCTGTTCATGCAAAACCAGAAGGATCAGCTAGAAGAGCCCCTTTGCCACTCCACTCTGAAGACTGGTTTAGTTTCTTCTTTAATTGTCTGTTACTCAGCATGCTTGATCCTTCCCTTCATTTCCCCAACATAGTCCTTAAACTTTTCAACCCTGCCTCCTCCTCCTCTTTTTCAAACCCAAAAGACACATTTTTGTACAGTTTCTGTTAAGTGGGCTTGACATCATTACATTTCATATCCTTTCCTTTCACTTTTTTTTTCAGACAGGAAATACTTAATGAACACTCAATTCTAGAATGATTTTTGGCTTAGATTCTGAACAGTCCATGTATTCCGTGCGTGTTTTCTAGCCTTGCACAATAGATTGAACTTCTAGTGATGACCTAATTCCTAAGGAACAGCATTACTATTTCATACACAATGATTTTACAAACCTTAGTGTCTTTACCAAAAACCTTGGAATGGAAGCAAATCCAGTTTTCAGAAAGGAATAACTTTCCTTGGTACAGAATTTCTTTCTGCAGGGCACAGGTAAAACCTAAAACACAAAGATATTCTATAATATTTAAGGTAGCCATAACCCACAATAAAAATTTGGCATCTTTTTTTGCTCTTTTTTTTTTTAAAGCCATAATTTGTTTGGGTATATGCCTTTTGATAAACATTGTCAAACCCTGAAATATTCAAAAAGTTTTAAGAATACATAGAGAAGCTCAGAAGATTTCACAAGCCTAAGTTTAATTCAAAACATCTGAAAAAGACTGAAATGCATAACTTGGCTCCCATAAGCTATGAATTTTTTCTGAAGGAATACCACCTAGGCTCCTACAAAGTTTTAGACTAGCTTTCTGGTAACTGTATTATGTAAATATAAAAAAACATACATTAAATGTTTTAACTTTAAAACTTTTAGGTCTTAAGCAGTTGTCTGGACCAGATGACCAACAGAGGTAGAACACATGTAAAATAATCCTGCTTTTACTTCACAACCACTGAGCAAAAGCAATTCTCATTCATGAACTGCTATCCTTGTATTCATTTCAAGAAACATTTGCCCTTCATCTCTATGTAGAATTCACTTGTTAAAACTATCACAGGAAACAGTAGAATCTTTTAAGTCCTCCTTCTACCAGTGCTTTTAAGTTTCAGAGCACCATCAACAACAAGAAAAGCCCAAGCTAGTCACCTGACTGGTGCTGTCTCAATTAAGCAGTGCCTTTAGTGAGGGAGCTTCAGTACTAAAAAATGTTGCACTGGGTTACTCTGTGAAGAAGTGCAAAGTAAACTACAACTCCAAAACATGCCCAACACCTGAAGAATAAAGAAATCTGTGTTTTGCAAGATTACAATGGAAACACCCACTGCATGCAGGTGAAGGCCTCGCAGCTACAGGCAGCTGTAGTTTAAGGATTTTAAAATGTACGTAGTGCCTTTTATATGCTGCCACAGTTGGCAGGTAACAACAGTATTTTGGTCCACAGCCAGCAGTGACAAGGGTCTTAATACTTACTTTGTTTCAGTGGCTCATCAATGGGAACATCCAGAAACAGCTTATGAAAGTGTGCATTTGCCTTCAGCTAAAAAACAAAAAGCCCCACCACCAAAGATACATGCCTTATTAGATATTCTTATGATCAAGTGACCCATTCCACTGCATATTCTCCCAGTACCTTCTCATTTTGCCCACTTGCTTTATAGTAAATCCTCACTTTCGCTATGTGGTTATAAAGTCATTACCCTACACAGATGAATAAAGGAACCTGTATTCTTATATAACCATGAACTATAATACTAGTAAACAAGGGTGCTCTTGTGGCAGTTTTGTTTGTTTATGTCTAGTAAGAGTAAATACAAGTCCATCCTCTGCCCTACCTGATTTGAGACACGTTTTTTCCTTTCAATCTTGGAATCATTCTTGATATCTGTTGTCAGGAGTGTACTGTCTGCACTGCTTTTCGTCCTGAAAATAAAAAAGATATACTATGTGAGATGCTTGATCTCATTTCATGTATCTTTATAAGTTACCAACAGGATATGCTTTTCTACAAAACACATTAACCCTCCAGTAACAATTATCCAATTCTTCAAGGACTGTACAGCAATGAGGAAGAGTCTGTCTTAGTCTTAAACCATGCTAGTCCTCACTGAAGGTCTTTTTTAATTTGGAAGGAGTATTCTAAATTACTAATTGTAAGGAAGAAAAAAAATAATAATCAAGGCATTTTTACAAACAATGTATCATCAGAGTGCTTAGCTTCACATTTGTTTGTTTCTGGTCCACACATAAAACACTAAGCATGTTACTTACCAATGTAAGAAAAGTAAGGCAAAACATAGTAGTAGAGAGTGCAAGGTAGCATACTTGAAGCTATGAACTTGTACTACAAAAGGCTGTCCCATTTGGAAAGTGCAACAAAGAAACACAGATGCACAAATCAAAGACTGGCTATGAACTGTGCAGAGTAGTGTATGGAAATCATGAAGATAGCCAGCAATCCTAGAAGTGAGGTCTCCAATAAATGAAGGGGAGTTATGATTGACAGTTGGGTAGGAAATTGTTCCTGTACAGCTTTAGCCACTCATACTGGAAAAAGAGAAACAACTACTTCTGAGTTGTTGGGTTTTTAGAATGAGTATAGAGGAAAACCTCTGAGGACGATGGGAAAATAAGTTCTGTTTGTTTTATACAGGAGAAACTCATGACATGAACTGTTTAGAAAAACAAAAACAGAGGTGGGATAACACTGCAGAAATGAGAAAGAGAACATTATCCCTGAGCTTACACTGCACACAGAAGAAAAATGTATAAACAGGCTACAAAAGAAGTTAGTTCTTTTTAGAGGCCTTCAGATGCAGACTGGTGAAGATCAGCAGGAAGGATAAAACACAATACAGCAACTCTGCTGAATGACTGGAAGAACGTGTTGTGCTGAGCAGTGCTAATACCATGGGGAAAAAAAGGTGCTACAAGCTTCCATTACTGCATCGTATCTTGCATGGTAAGTCTTCTCCATTTCCTAAACTTGTGAGGTTTGGGGTTTCCAGTCAAAACTGCAATGCTTATGCAAAACTGTAATGCCTTATAGCAGAAACCTCCCATACACATGGATAGCCCCATATATTTCCATGCAGTGTACCAGTCAAACTGAACAGCCAGCCTTACACAAAACCTATGCCAGCCCCTCTGCAGCACACAGTTAAGTTGTATGAGAGAGATAAAACTAAGGAAGGTTTACATAAGCAAGTACTCATTAATTTTTTCATATTACTTCAAATACCTTCTCCTTAAAGATGCTTGAGGAAATTAAGTGATGCTTTGCAACTGTCTGACTTGTGACCAGAACCACAGTGTCAGGTTGACTGCTGACTTTTGCATTGGCTGCTCAGTTGAAAGTGAAAGGGATGCAAAACCTGTATTTAAGTCCACCGTGTGGTGGACTTCTGCTTGTCAAACTGACTGTGAAAGAGATGTAACCAGCAGAGGCACTGAACAGTGCAACGTATTTTTCCCTAGAACAGGAAAACTAAGACAGCCCAAAAGTTCATATTCCCACTATGCTGGCTGCTTCTGGGGAATGACATATCAGCTCCTGGATGTAGGCTCTGATCCCTGTTTACTCATATCGTGTGCAAGGCAACCCACAACTGCGATGTCTGTTAAATCTCGCCTTTCAGTTTAGCTTCTTGAATAGATGGTAAACATTCTGATTATCTCACTAGCAGAAACGTGACAATGCTCCTGACCATTACCTAGCAACATCAACTTTCTTCCGGTCATCAAAATGTTCCACTTCACCAGTAGGAGTCTGCAGCAACAGAGTAGGTGATTTTCCTGGCTTTCTTCTTTCATCTGTTCCATTTTCTCCATCTGAACTGCAGAGGGGAAAAAAAAAAAGAAAGCAATGTATTTTGCAGGATTCATAACAATGTCAAATACCACTTCAACATGTTGACATTATTGCATATACTAAAGAACAAAATTATGACATATTTTACGCTAAGGTCCTGAAAAGTGTTCATCTACTGACTTGACAGTATTATACATCTGAACAGGTATGAGCTCCAGTACTGGAATTTCAGCAATGAGTACAGGAAAACTGAAATACTGCCAAGGATATTTCAGTGCTTATAACATTTGCAGCTCTAGCTTCCTTTCCAAAGATAATGTGCTGCTTCGGAAAAATGCATTCCACATTCAGTACTTAGACTCAATGACTAATGGAAATTAATTTGATTGGCACGTTGGGAGAAAAACATCCTGCATAACAATACGCAGTGCTTAACAGAGAATTGTTGGTTCAATGTTCCAAGAGGAAGCTGGATACTATTTTGTCTCTACCTTTTCCACAAGAATTGACTGGCATGGTTTTCACAAATGAAGGGTGCTCTCAAAGCGTCAAAAGCACTGATTTTACAAAAGCAAAACTTCTGTCACAATGTGCTGTCCTTTCAGAGCACATGGCACTGCCTCAGAAATATAGACTAAGCTACCAGAGTCTGAGCGCCAAGAGATGTGTCATCAAAACACAAAGCACTTTCTCAGAATCCCCTTCTAAATCATTTTCAGATACAACATTATTTCAAGAAAATTTAGAGGAAAAAAACGTCATTAATAGCAGAGTATGAAGAATGGCAATACTTTAAAATAAGAATGACATGTATGGACATACATACACATACACTCTTTTGGCAGACAAAAGCCTCAGCAAGATTATAGGATGATATTCACATTAAAGAAAGGCAAACTATGTTGCCCATTAACTAAATGCCTGGTCTGAATGAGCACATTTACAGAAGTCTTCCATTGCAGTATTGAATTTCTGCAATTTTACAGCAACAACACAGCCACTGCCATTAAGGGACAGTGTCGTGACAATAAACAATTTATTTTTCCTACTAAGACAAAAGTTTTGCTGACAGAGGTTTCCAGAGTAATTTAATTTGCTTTTAGTAAGGGCATAATAAAATCCACTGCTTTGATTATGCTTTGGTAAAAAAGATCAGAAGATAGTCCTCACAATGTCTTAGTGGAGATCTAGCGAGTTCAGTAATACCCTACTTCACAGCTAAACTGAGGTTAAAGTAACAGGACCAAAGCCAGGCAAGTTTTGCCTTACTGGTCCTGGGATTGGTTCTCAAGGGGTCTTAAGCTTACATACAGCAATTATTCCCCTTTCTGATCCTTCCCCACCACTTAACCCTCCCCACAACAGGGGCACTGAATTGACACATGCTAAGTCACATTTTTTATATACTTGAAAAGGTTACAGCATTAATAAAAATCTATGAGGAAAAAAAAGAAATAGATTCCCTGTTGCTTCATTGGACTGGCCCTGCCTGACCACCAGACACCAGCTTTAGTCTCAGCCAACATCACTAGAATTAAATGGGGTGATTTTAAGTGGAACGCAGTCTTTTGCCTGAAAAACCCAAATAAAAGAGATTTTATGTCATTTGAGATTTTAAGTGGATGGACCCGTCAAGCCTATATTCCAAAAGCTTGCAAATCCTACAAATGTCTTAGCTAAGGTGTTGCTATCTGCTATTTTTCTGTTCCCCAAATTTGTAGGATTCAAGGAAGGCCAGAGAATACCAGGCATTAGTGCTATGAGGAACGAGATGAGGCAAATTTGTCAGGTTCAATCCCACCTGTGTTTGAAAAGAGCAGTGCAGCATTGAAAATCCCATGTGAATAAGGCTATGACACAGCGATATTCTTAAGAGGTAGCTGCTTGAGCCTAGAGCCTGACCAGCATCCTTCATCACTGCTGTGGACAGCTGGCCATTCTAACCTGACAATGCTCCTGGCAGATCAAAGCAGCCTGTGTCACACCCACACTTCTGTACCAGAAATTTGTTTCAAAAAATACCTGTGCCATGGGGTTTGGTGTTCACTTACACCCACCAGCATGGTTAGATGTTTTGTTACCCCTAATTGTATAATTACCTACAACTTGATAAGTAATAATTGCTTGTATTCACATTTACATATATGATAATTACTTGTATAAAAGTAAAGAAATGACTTTTCCACCACCTGTAAATTAATCCCTACTTTGCAGTTAAACCTAAGAATCTTTCTATTCTGTCTCTGATGGTAAGCCCCTTACCTTCCCTCTTAACCACTGCTATTCCTGAATTGCTACTGTCTGAAACTCATGCCCTCCAGCTGCTTTCAGATGCCAGAGAGACGGGGAATAAAGCCAGGGCATCTCACCACACTAATCCTACTGAGTGTTCTGTGTGGAAAAGCTGAGCTCTACCATGTCAGTCTAGTCACCTCTCCAGGACCGTCTTCTGCAGCCAAGGACAGAGAGAACATACCCAAACAAGAGCTGCCTCCAAAACATCTCAAAGATGAGGAGACTCACCCTCCTAAACACATTCGGCTGATAGTAGCAATTGGGTACATTCCTACCAGCTGACAGTCTTGCTGTATCTATCCTTCACTCCTCTCCTGTGTGCCCACTTCGAAAACTACGTAAGGATTTGTCCTTACATTTCTGATATTTGTAGCTCCACATTGCAGCTGATTTCCTAATAGATATTTTTAAAATATCAGAAGAATCTTATTTTAGTTGACCTTCTGGAGAAGTCGAGATCAGAGGTATGACCTAAAAAACAGCACACTATCTTTTGTCAAGCCACAAGGTAATTAAATCACTCCTTACATTTTTCACGTGTAAGTATGAATTCATAAATGCTTTCTAAAAAGAACACAAAAGTCAGAAGTCCATGCAAAAACAAAGATCAAGGGCACTTAAGAAATCACATGGTGCTTAATACAACTGTTAACAATAGTTGCATGTAAATGAATATTTGCAAATATCAGAGAAAAGCATGTAAAGTTTGAAACATCAGGACTTTGCTGATACGAAAATAAACATTTTTCAAACTGAATATGTATCATAGACTTGATACTACTATTAAGCCTATTTAAAATAATAGCCAAAAGAAAAAAGTTGTCTCCAGCATAAAGGAAGTTTGTCACAGGGAGTATTTTCTAACCCAAGGGCTTGTGCTTACTATGGGATCACAACTTCACTTAGATACAAGGATAAAATAAACATTAGTTATAAGCAGTGTAGTTAAACTCCTTGTAAAAACGTCTCTTTTAAAAACATACACCAGTAACTGACATAGGTAATTTAAGATTAAATCACATAAAAGGGAAAATGCAAAGAAATAAATTAACCAAGGCAAACAAACAAAGTTTCATTCTACTGAAGTGTTCAGAGGTACATTATCAGTTGACGCATTTCAAAAGTCAGAGGAACTTCATCTTGTCTGATTTGAATTGTTTCTGTGGAATAAAAGCTTTCTGACAGACTGGTGTATCAAGCTCTTGGCACTACAGAAAGCTTTCTGAACTTCAAATGTTTTTCTTGTTTGGAGCTAATCTTCTACAGCACCTGGAAAATTCAGAACTCCTATGAAAATATGCTATGTCCCATTAATTCAGTGGGAATTTTTCAAGAAATCAAAAATTAAAGAGAATTATAAAATGTGTATTTTTTCCTTGTCCTTTTCAAAACTCGTTTGAATAAGAAACACCTAACGAAGTAATATAAAAGAGATGTGGTAATAGGCCACAGTTTGGAAAGGAAGCCTTAAAGAATAACCAAGAATAACTGCTGCTTTTAAAAGCCAGATACAGTCTTACCAAACACTTCTCAGGCATACGTAAAAGACCTCAAAAACCTGAGGACTGTTTAGTGGTTACTGTCTTCCAATTGCCCACATCCACACACACCTGTGCACAAAGCTTCTTCAGATCCATCACACAGACAACCCAGGCTACTTGGTCTGGTGATAACAGGTCTAAAAGAAGTTTGAAAGCCAAAGAAAGTTGTTACAAACCAGTCCCACAGTCCACAGATTATGCAGCAGCTATGTAAAAAGAAAAAGGCATCTTGAATACCCAGAGGTTGCAATTTTGATTGTTTGCAAAACCACAGACAAAACAGTATTTTCCTACAGTTTAAGAGGAGTCAGTCAGCATTGCTCAACCTTCCCTCTGTGGACAAGGCATACATATTGGATTGTCATGTCACCTTAGAAGCCCTGTTACCCTTCTTCATCTCTTTTATACGAAAAGGATTAATTTTGCAGCAGCAGCTAGACTGCTGAATTGTTGCAAAAGGTGGACCAAAAGAGCATGGAGCAACTTCACCTCTATTGTCTACAGCCAGGCTTGGTACAACATACATGGAAATATTTACCATGAATACAAAGATATTCTGTATATTTCAGCTCATTTAGGTATCTACTGGATTTACTGAGTAGATGTTAACAAATCAAAGGGACTTGTCAAAGAAATTGAAGCCGTGAAAAAGGCCAAAATAATAACAATAGTGTTACTTAAGCTATTCTTACTAGCAGACATGAGTCTGTTCAGATAAAGGAACTGCTTACTCTTTCCGAAGTTAAAATTAAAGGGATAGGCTAAAAATGTCCCAGCAGCCTGCTTCTAGTAGAGGTGACTGCAAGGGGGCAGGGCAAAGCATGCTGATGTCTGGAAGGACATTGCTAAACATGTCTCAGGCTGCTACCACTGCCTCAGCACAGACATCCCTAAAGGAGCAATCATCTCAGCCTTCCCTTCACCAGGCCTACCCATGCTGAAGTCTTAAATTTTCCTTCAGAAGCTATGTCCTGACATTCCACTAAACCTCTTTTCCACCCCAAACAAGCCTGAACAAACCTTTTTTGGTCATGTAATCAGACTCTGGAGTGCTTCATCTGATAAATTTGCATTCATACCTTTTATAGTTGAATTATTTCACCCCTGGACAGAAGAAAATACCTTTTTTTTTTCCTTTGTAAACTCTCCTATTGTCCTCTTCATAGCAGATTAGAACTGTACTGTACAAACCATCAACAGAGCTCAAGTCAAGGATTTTAGAGCCGTCTGTTCAGCCATGCTCCAGCTCTACATGGCACAAGGCACTGTTTATGGAGGAAAGTACATCTCCTAGAGAAATATGGCTCACAGTAATAAGTTTTAACCTCTTTCTAAGACAAAGTGTCACAGATCATCAAAACAGGAAGAAAATGAGCTACAGTTACCTTACTCACAAAGGAATAGCAATCTGCTTTAACAGTGCTGTAATAGATGTTAAGGATAGCCATAACGTATCCCAGCAGAGTATCTTTGGTATTTGTGTAATTTGACATCATACTTAGTATATAGCCTGTACTCAAGGCTGAAAAGTAAATGGGTAAAGCAGCTGTATGGCATTTCTTACTCAAGTATTTTGTATGACAGATATACAGCCAGCAGAGGTATTTGCACCCAAGATGGAAGAGAGCAGGAAAGCATTAATGAAGAAACAGAGGTGTGAAATCCTCCATGAGGGAAAGGGTCAATTTATTAATACAAATAAGTACGAACCAGGCTGAGATTCAGCTGCTTCAGGTTGTTCGAGGTGCAGGCTAATTCTCTTCTCATTAGATCATAGTCAAATATGGCATAATGGTGGCTGGTCTGTGTACACAGGTGGAATCCTGATGTCAGCTAGCATTGATTGTCAATGGCTAAAGCCTTTATTATTATTATTGTCTTATTTTTTATATAAGTACTGAATTTCAGAATTATTATTTCAGAACAATTTACTGTGTTCTATTCACACTTATTTCTAAGAATAGAACTACCTGTGAGTGTTACAGGTGTCTATGCAACTATAAGTTTATTAAAAGGATGAATGAAATTTTTGAGTTAATACTGAGCAAAAAACCTTCCAACACTGTTAAGGATAGAGGAAATCATTTTTTTTTCCCTCCACTGACCAGCCATTTCACATAATGACCAGATCAGGTTTCACACCACCTTACTACTTGGACATCAGCAAGATCACTGTGACACCACAGACGTCATTAGCAAGTATGTAAATTCTCTGCTCTAAATACCATCTATTATTAACTGGCTGTATTCCCTGTCTAATCAAAACCAGACTGCTATCAAGTTCCCTAGAAAGAAAAAAAAAAAAGAATTCCCTGTGCTCTGAAACGTGATACACTATAACAAGATATTTTATTAGGTTAACACTAGCACAGGAACACAAGCCATTTAGCTCTCTTGTCTTGTCAGGAGTTTCCGTTTCAGATATCCACTTCGAAAAGCAAAAGCCCACTCATACACATCTTTGCTCAACCCCACAAGATCCCCATGGTGCAGTTTTCATGGGAGTCTCAGCAGGGCGCTCAACAAATATTCATCTGAATGTAGGCATAGACAAGTCAAACACATGACACAAATCTTAATAGACACATTTCTAGGGAAAAAAATAAATAAATAAAAGGTCTCAGGGGAAGATACTCCTTCATTTCTACTTAGGACAGGAGCATGTGCTTTTTTCCTTCTCCAGCTGGCTGGCAGCCTTTAGTTGGGAAATTTTTCCTATTTCCTAGTTCTAGCCTACCTTATCTTCTAACCCAGAACAAGATAAAAAAGCAGAACTATAATTCCTATTGAAGAAGAAATGTGCAGCCTTTCATTAAACCACATTTTTATCTTTAGCTGCCACAGGTGACAGGAAAAAGGGAAGAGAAAGAAGAAAGAATTCCTGATCTGTGGTTTGTTCAGGGTGCAGAAAAAAGAGGACAAAGGCACTTACGTGCCTGGGCTACCAACTGTTCTATACCATATTAAATTAAAATAAATACTGCAATTGTACACAATCCATGTGTTCAGTATGACCTCGCAGGGCTATATCAATTAGATCTGCTACGTCACTCAGGCAAAGGTGATACAGATCTCTCTCTGTATCTGCACAATTGAGGCACGATCACCAGAGCATACGTACAAAGGTCTGGCCTCACTACCTGAAGCTACATCTCTGTTTTGGAGGAAGAACTCTGGAGCGGCATGCCTCCACATGATAAAAGACTTGGCTGCCAGCATTAACTGTGTTTCTGAAAAAAAAATAATAATAAAAATTAAGTAGTTATATCAGACTGCATTAGGATTTAAGAAAAAGAAAAAAGAAAAAAAAGCAGCAGACACCATCAGTTATATTAGTGACTGCTATTAAGAATGCAGAACAGTTAGAGATAATAGGAGAGGTTTGGGAGTAATCCTACCAACACCTTTCTTTTTCTTAAGTGGCAGGGGAAGGAATAAAGCCATAAAACAGGAATCACTTGCTCAGAACACTGTTTCATGGCTCTTTTAGAACTATGGACTCAATATGCTGCATGCAAACTGTCTGAATCAATGTATGGTGAAAAAAAATCATTTTCTTTCTTTAATCAGGGTACTAACAAAAAGAAGAATGACTTGGTTTGATCATGTAGCAGTTTCTTTCATACCTGGAATTGACAACAGATAATCCACAATCATCAATGAGATTTCTCTGTGGAAAAGGCAACACTATATTAGCACAGAAAATGTAAAAAAGTTATGTCAAGGGATGCCCAACTACAACTTTTGTTGCTGCAGGATTCCCAGCAAGAACAGTACACATCAAGGCTTAATGTCTAATTGAGATGAAAATGATTATCTAATTGTGTCCATCTACCCTGTTTCACCACGCTTTGATCAGTTTCCACCCTCGATGGAAAGTAAAATAACTACTGGAGGCTCCCTGCTCACCAAGGGTCTGGCAATGCTGAATTTCCCATAATTATCTCTGCAATCTATGATGATGATGATCATTATTATAATTAATTTTTTACTTCTATTTCTTTTACAGAC
The DNA here is from genome assembly GCF_964034855.1 of Anser brachyrhynchus. NCBI lineage: Eukaryota > Metazoa > Chordata > Aves > Anseriformes > Anatidae > Anser > Anser brachyrhynchus. The sequence goes on from NC_137697.1 coordinate 59,432,515, forward strand.
TTGCCTATGTGTTAATGGAACAGGCCCAAAGAATGTAAATACACATAATACAAAATATATTATTTCATAGTAGGAAATACTAGCCAAAGATGACACAATGGGCCTAACCAGCATTAATCACAACAGTGCCTTGGATTGTGACACTGCATATAAACAACCATTTTTCTTCCACAGTCTTGGAAAAAGATATTCTTCTTAGAACCAGATGTAACAGATGGTGACCAAACCCCTGTGAGGCCAGCCTGCCTTTCTGTTTTCTGTGTCACAGGACACAGAGTCTGAATGCCTTGTAAATCTCTTCCTCTACATTGTGGAGCATTTCCACAGTCCACATGCTGTCCTCCACCACCTGGCCTACAGCAAATTTACATGGATTCTAAAATTCCCCACAGTCGAATGGACTTACAATTTCATTATACACTGGACTTTTGTACTATAAAATTCCTTCTTGTCCAGAAAAAGGTTGAGCAAACCTAAATGGCTCTTCTTGAACTACTGTAACATAAACGGTAACTGCAAAACTACTATCAAGATTGTAGGTGGTCTATCTTTAGAAATAGCCTAAACTAGAAAGAAAACAAAACAAAAACACACTATCTACCAGTAAGGAGAAAGGGTGTATTAGGAAACCTAGCAAGGGGGAGGGAAGCAGAAGGTAGACAGCCACTAGACAGTCTGATGGGGCACACATTAATAGTCTGCAGGATTACCTTTTAAAGGGAGTTAAAATCATCCTTTAACGAAGAAAAAAAAATGCCAGAGTTAATGCAGCTCATTTTTCTGGGAAAAGACTGCATCATTTTACCAGGGTACCTAACTGTAGCATTTTATCTGCCAGTATTTGCCCAGCACTCTCAAACTTTGAGTTTCTTCTATGGCAAGATTCCCAGAGGGCTATATCACTGAAGTGCCCACAAGAACAGATCTTTGCAGTGGACACACCTAGACAGGACTGATTCCTGTGGGGCCTCAGGAACTGCTGTTTCATAGTGAAGTAACTAGAAGGCTTCGCCCATCCATCCACAGAGGAGGAAGGTGTCAGCTTGCCTCTACCTCCCCTATCCTGCTGAGTTTCTCTGCTGCCTATCTGCAACTTGCACGTTATTTCTTGCCACTCTTTCAGGGAAGTTTATTAACCTTTCTCACCTTGGCATGCGTGATATTTTTCAAGGATGGAGGCAGAAGCCTGTCAGTGCCAGGTAGAAGATTTAGTTAAAGGAAGCAAGTATTTTGGTATAGAACTGATGGTCAGTTACCGGGTAATTAAGAAGAGGAAAACGTGTTCTCTTCGTACATACGCTACAATCCTGGTTCTCCCTTTTATTCAGGTGTCCCACCTACCTGCACTTAATTCCATTACTGTAACAGGCACCCCAGCATGAGGCAGCACACTACACTGTTTTACAAAGAGGCAAGGGCTCTGTGCAGTGGCCTGTCCAGGAACAGCAGCCCATGTCCTCCTCGAGTCTCCCACTGACTCTCCTTCCACTGTCAGGAAGGAAAAACAGATGTTTTAAATATTTGTTTGCAACTTTCTGGCAAGAAAACATGAAAATGTCTCTAATTTTGGGTAACTCGGAGATGATCTAGAAAAAGCAAGATACTTATTTTAAAATAAAAGTGGAGGAACAGGCACGAACAGCTTGTCCCACTCTCCTGTTATGTTCAGAGAAGGAACTTTCTGCATTAGGACAGTATTTGAAGAGACCGCTGCTAAGCATCCTAGCTGGATCCAGACCTACCTATCAATTTTGGTTAGAATAAAGAATATCTGCAAAGACTGACAGACCAAACACAACGTGTCTCAGGTGTAACAGTAACACAAGTCTAAAAAGGTATGCCAGTTATATCTGTCCTAGCCAAAGGGTTTGACACCTCCTTCAGCCACAAAGGAAACAGAGGTTAGGGAAAGCTCTAGCTCTAACACTGCCACTAGTTGAACTGCTTTGTGAGTTTTCTTCTTTTTTTCTCAGTTTGGCTTAGGTCACATGGGTGAAAGCTTTCCAGTGGATCAGCGTAGTAGATGGACCAGGCAACAGCAACATACGGGGCATGAAGACCACTGGTCTCAGCAGCAACACCACTAAGTGAGTACATGATTTCAAACCACTTGACTGCAACATTTATGGGGATGGTTTTAAGGTGAAAATACTTTGATACCATCTTTGTGCATCACCTGTCAAACACCAGCAACAAATCCCACTGGCCAAAGCTTATCTGAAAATAGTATTATATTGCCAACAAGCAGTTCTGGTAGACCACGAATAACCAGTAAGGGCAGCAGATCTGGGAGTATTTCAGGCTAGCCAATGTGAAGGACTTCAGTACAAAGAAAATGTCTGTTCAGATTCATGAGGTATGCATTTACACATGGCACAATTTTTTATTTTTATTTTTTTTAACTTAGAGCATGTATATAATTTAACTAAAGTATGAAAAAAAAAGAAAAAAGTAGGAGCAATTAAAAACAATTATCATGAACAAATGGAGGTTGTCCAGATCAGAAGTCTCATTTCTCGCACACCTCAAATTTAAATGTTCCACGTTGCAATCCTAGCCTTCTTTTCAGATCACACAGTACAATTGCCCCTTAAAGAATAACAAAGAACTAAGAGGGAAGAATTAAAAAATACGATACTTAAAATGCATTAACAGGACAGAATGCGAATGTAAGCACACATGTACATCTTCTTCCTCCTCAAAAACAAACAGCAGCAAAAACAAACAGCAGAAATTTAGCTGCTGGAAAGGGGTTGATCTGTATCAGATGATACAGCTTTTAATGAGTAATAAATAACCTCCACTTACCTCTGTGCATATTCTATTTCTCTCAAGTAATATCATTAAGGACAAAAGTTAGTGTGCTGTGATTACATGCAGGTCAGCCAAATAATTATCTTTTAACTTATCAGTTGACAAATAATTATGAGTTAACATCTGTTATTACAGCATAATACAGAGAAAAACACCATAAAAGTCGCTTTCTGTCTTTTCCCAGAAGTACATAATTTGCTTGTAAGCATTTTCTACTGCTTTCAGTAGCGCATTTTCCCCAGGATCTACAACCTATTTTAGCTCAAAAAAAAAAAAAATCTAAAAGATTCTACATCTTTCAAAGCCTCAGCTCTTCATTTCTTTAAATTAACTGGACATTACCTTGTGCCGGCAACTGTAAGAGGACAGAACATGCCACTTAATGTTAGCAATATCTTACCATTCAGTCACTCAGTACCCTGCCCTCACATAGACAGACTTAATGGTCTCAGGACAAATACTGCCTGTAGTGGAAACCAGAAAATACTACCCTAACTCACCAGAAACAAGTATGTGTGAGATGAGAAGGATGCTGACACTGAATATGAAGTGCTCCTTATTACACCTCTGCCACTTCTCTTTAATACACTGCCTTTTGTTTTCAGAGATACAACTTCTGTTCCACCAGCAGTCCCTGCAGTACGGCTAACAGCTCCTTAGACAAGCTGAGCACCACCACAAATGTCCCAAATAACACACCACAAGTCAGAGAAATAAATGTCTTCTGAAGACAACACAATGGTTAACTCTCTTTTGGTGCCAGGCCATCCTAGAACATAGTGGTCATTGAAGACCACCTGGAAGGTGCTTTCTGATCATGAACTTTTGGCTCACTTGGGAAGAACTCCATTTAATGATGAACTTTCCATGCACCACTATTTTGGATGTGGATAATGACAGCACACATCTTCCGTTCAGTGATACCTCTGGGGTTGTTCAAGCCCCAGAGATGAGCTGCATGCTTTGCAAAGAAGACATGCGTGTCACCAAATATGCTAGAGAAGTCCATTTTCTACATCTATACGAATGTATTTAACTCTGTGTAAAGTTTCCTGAGTCACTAGCAGATAATCTTCTCAGATTTAACCTTGAAACAAAATAAATAAATAAATAAATAAATGGATACTTGTACAGCTTCAATCTGTCACAGGAACCTATCCTCCAGGGAACTGTTATGCTGGAGGAAGCTTATGGAGCCACAAAGTCCATCTCTAAACTGAACAACATTTTAGGCATTCCTTTGGGAAGTGCATATTAGCATATACATAAATCTCTCTCCCCTGTGCATTGGAAAATGCTAAAAGATTCCATGAGCCTCCACAATTGTGCAAGGATTTTTTTTTTTCAAGCAGAAGCCAGCACGAGCCCTGTTGGTTGCACACTGTTTCCTGGAAGTACATGAAGGGAAAGAACACCCCACCCTCCCACCCTGACATGCACACGCTTATTTAAGATATTTCAAAAAAAAAAAATCTTCAGTGATTTAACTTTTGCTAGCTCAGCTCCGAGTGAAACAAAACCAAGTCACGGCCCTTGTTCTTCATCTGAACAATCCCACCTGCAGATTAACTTCAAACAAACCAAAGTTACTTAGTTTCTGACGTTAAGTCACCATCAAATAAACACAATGCTTCTTCAGGGATCCACTTCTCAGTTAAAGTAGGATTGGCAAATAAATTCTAACTTTGTTTCCAGCTGTGAAATGTTTAAGTGATTCTCTAGTTTATGACAAAACATTTCAACATCTTCCACTGTATTCCACAACGCCGGGTGTTTTTACCCTCCTGCTGCCCAGGTTAGAATTGCTGAAAACTTTGTAGCCAAAGACCACCATGCTGCCCCCCACACGACACCTACATTCTTCTGAACAGCAGAAGCTGAGGGCTAGGAAAAGGGCTGTAGTTAGGGAGACTTCTCCATTTATGACACTGGTTAAGACTAACCTCACTTCTCAAAGCACACTAGATCCAACTCTGAAAGATTAAATGCTTGGGGACAAAGAAGAGCATCATGTAAAAAATCTGATGATAAATTCTCTCTAAATCATCAGATTCCTGGCCCCATTCTTAAGCACGGAATCAGATATGGATCTTGTATACCTGAAAAGCTTTGTTAGGTTCATTGGCACAGTTCTGTGGTGGGGATCAGGACCCAAGGCTCGAAGTAAGAGGGCTCTGAAGTTTGGGGAGCTACACCTCCCTTGTTACGTGAAGTCTCTGATGTGGCTACACCACATGGGACAAAGGACATTCAGAAGAAACCTGGGTTATTGCTGCTCTCCAACCAGAAAGTTATTTCTGGCAACAGATTTCACCGTGATATGTATTTTGGGGATACAGCTGCTTGGGGATCAGGGACACAACGCAAAAAAGAACCAAACCCACAGACCTCTGCAGACTTTCTTTCCAGAAAAGGCGCCAGTTGCTGGTAAGTTGCTCTCTTGGAGCCTGTTTAAGATTAAATCTTTGTGCAGAGTTTTCTTCCGGGAGGAAAACCCCCAAAGAAAGGGAGAAAGCGACTCCCCGCCCTACGCCCCCTTCTTGGCGAAAAGCTGCGGGTTTTCCAGCGCCTTCTTTCCCCGGTGCCAAACTCCTCGCACATCGACGGCCATCACCGCGGGGTGGCAAGTGGCCGGGGGCACTCGCCACCTCCCTCCCGGGCTAGCCAGGGACCCGTCCCGCCTCCCCTACATCTCCCGTCCCGAGCAGAGGCCGGGGCTCCCCGCTACTCACAGCCGCAGGGCGCCCCTGCCTTCCCGCCTGCCGCCGGCCCGCCCAGCCTTCGGCTCCTCCGCCTCGCAGCGCTGCTCTGTCATGAGCACCATGGGCACGGCTCTGCCCGCTGCCTCTCGGCGATCAGCCGCCGCTTGCTGGTCGGGCTGGGCCGGGCCTGGCAGGGCCGGGCCGTGCTGCCCCCGCCCCGGGGCGGGCGGTGAGGAGGCGGACACGGTGTTACGGAGGCTGAACGAGCAAATGGCCTCCGCGGGGCTTTGTACGCGTGTGGAGGCGTTGAGGGGAGGCGCTGAGGGGCGGCCCGGGACCGGGCTAGCCGGCCTCCCCCCGGTTGGGTATTCCTTCCACCTGCCAGCTTCCCCTGGGATTTTCGCTTTCCTTTCTTTTACGGCTGGTTTGTCAGCCCCGGTAAATCACCGAGTGTTGTGTAAAATCAGACAAAAAGTAACAGCTTCCTCCCCCCACCCGGTGCTCGTCAGGTCGAGGGGGCACTTGCTTGCAGCCCGGCAGAGTTTGGTGCAAGCCATCTTGCGTGGCAGGCACGAAATATGAGCACACACGTATGGGGGAAAATGCTTTCCTTATCTGGTTAAAACCTGACAAATAGTTCAGTTTGAGGAACTAGTGTTTCCACGAAGCACTGCAACGCAGAAGGACAGAGTCTGTGGTTTTAGGGACGTAATCTAAAAAAGGCCAACCTTGGAATGAAAGTTCAAAATAACATCTCTAGGAAAAGGTCAATTTTCATGGCTTAATGCATTAGAATATATCAATTGAATTAATAATAGGTTTATCACATTTTCTTCACCTACACCCATCTCAGCCACCAGATTCGCGAGAGGTAAGGGCAAAACACATACAGAACTGTGGTCTCTTCGTGGATATCAGAGTAGGATATAGATGCTAATGTATCATCCAGTGGCATTAATAAGATTCATAGATGGTTGACACTTGCACAGTATTTTGAAAAGTGAAAGAACTAAGCATTATGTAATGTTGCAATATATTCAGGAAATGGCTAAAGAAAAACAAGCGTCAAAGGTTAAAAGGATCAGGACTGCCAAAACTGGTTGGACATCCTGCAGAAAATGTGAGATTAATTTCTGGTCTTAACTAGACTAGATGAGTTTTGCTAGCTCCAGTCCTATAAAATGTAAACTCTATGCACCAAGCTGTGTGGAAAGTAAGAATTTTTAAATAGTTGTATTTCTGGGAGAAACCGTTAACTAATATTTATGTATAACAATGTGAAAATGAAGGCATGTGTAGAAAAACAAATGAGCTGTAGTTATAGGAAACATTACCCTAACCTGTTAGGTTCTGTATCTGTGAAACTTTGCTGCCTTATCCTCCCCTGTGCAGCACCTGAGCTGGTTTGGCATTCCCTCTGTCACCACTGCATGCCAGACACTACCTGTGGCTGTATAGTGGTGTCCTGTTTATGGAAAGGAAAACAGAATAGGCCCCACTTCAGCTGTATGGGCTGTGAGTAGACCTGGAGCTGAAAGGCAGGGTTGTCTTCCTGTGTCTGATAGGATCCAGGACCCTGTGCTGGGATGCAGCAACCCATGTGAGGCTTCGGGTTCCCTGGGAATTATTCTGTCAGTGAGCACTACCACAGCATGCACTAGCAAAAACCCAAGCACACTTACTGCAATCCTTGATGTCTAAAACCAGCAGAAAAAATGGCTACTTTCCCTTTGTCTTGTTTTTGAAGGCCTTTCATTACTGGGATGCACTGAAAATGTATCAATTACTATTTTAGTTTTCTTGTGTAGCTCTGCTCCCTCCAGCAGAATAATGCTGATTTACAGTAGGTGAGAGTCTAGCATTTAGATATTTGAACAGATAAAATCATTTGCCTTTTGAATACTTTGGCTTTCAATCTCTGACAGATTTAGCTACAGCAGAGAAATGCTACTGCTGCCTGTTTTGCTCACTCCTCTCCAGAGATTTCTGCCTCGACCACGGTGGTTAAAAAACTGGGAAGAAGCTTCTTGGCCCCTGCAGCTTAGTCTCTGCCGTTGTAGTTTCAGCCAGCTCCGTTCTCAAGGTATGCAAAACATTCTGCACTGAATAGTCAAGGTATTTACTGTAAAAAGAAAGTGGCATTCAAATTGATGCCTGCAGCATAGACACTAAAAGTGAATCCTTACTAGATACTTTATCCCATATCATGGTATCTTAACCCTTGTCAGAGACTTGGTTCTGGCAAGTTTTCATACATGCCTCTCTAGTGATTCTTCCATATTTTGTTATTCTCCTTTAATATCAGTGGAAGTAATAAGCAATGGTTCTAGCTTGTTGTTTTTGGAGGATTTGAAAAAGAAACTCTGTGGCCAACCTTTGCCAAAATGTGCACAGTGCAGTAACTCCAGAGCAAAGCGACATATTCCAGAGTGATAAAAATCGTGAATGCCAGAATTCTCAGTAGTAGAGAGTGAGAGTAGTAGTACGAGAGGTGTTATATTAAACTATCAAATGTGCAGCTGGTCATGTGCGTGCAATATTCTCAAAAGCTTTGTGCTTTTACTTTTTTATGCTACAGCAAGTCTTAAATATGCAAAAAATCACAAAGGAGCCTTTACTGTACAGGTATAATTGCTGGTGTATAATAGATATGGTAAAGTGAATATGTTAAGATGAAGCCATCAGCAACAGAGACCTGTTGTGTGAAAATCTGAACTATTTTTCTAGCTGGTGAAGTTCAGATTGGGGAGAGAAAAAGAAATTAGTGTGTTAAAATTTCTGATTACTGTTTAATACCTGCAGCACTAGTGATGCCAGGTAGGCAAAAATTGACATGCTTTTGCTCTGAAGAGTCTAAACTAAAGGGTCAAAGTTTCAAAGGAGGTCAGGAATACCTTTTTCAATAAGTAGGACCTTAAAATTATGTATAACACAGCGAATGAAGAAAAACTAGAGCTGAAATACTAGGAAAAGCTTTTGTTAAAAAAAAAAAAGATACATATGAAAAAGGTAAAATTGAACTGGGAGAGACTCACCAAGTCATCAAGTTCATTCCCTATCCCTATTACAGTGTGTACTATCATCATCCAGAGGAAGTCCTCCTTAATCTCCGCTTGTCTTGAATGACATGAGGAAGGGAAGGGTAAAGGGGCCCAATGAGACACACCAGGAAGGTCAGTATATAACAGCAGTAGGACTACCACCCATGCCTAGGGATTCTTGGATAGGATATTGCCAATGAAAGATTAAAAAAAAAAAAAAAGACAATCTAGCTGGAAATAAACTGGGTCAGAGATTGTGATAATCAGCATTATTTAACTTGTGTTTTTATTTCAGTACAGTAATTACGGATATTCATAAAGTATTTCTCAGTTTTTATGGTGGATATCAGCATGCCTAATGTGAGCAAACTTCCTTGGGACAGAACAAAGCAGCAAACGACTACAGTGACATACAGGGATATATATACATGACTACAGTATATATTGAGCACATATCTATCTACTCAGTAGAGAATTATTCTGTACTTGTTTGTGCCATTCCTCCTCCTAAGTCCACAAGTTTTGCTCTGAAAGGTAAAAGCCAGAAGTACTCTTCTATCTGTTCCTCTCAGTGTTACAGTTGATTTCCATGTTAAGAAAATTTTGAGTTTAAGACTGCGTAAAACAACTTTCTAGGAGATGGATGTCCCCATGTTGAAGATGAATTTGAGTACCTAAAGCTTGGTCTGGTGTCTTCTGCATAATTAATGAAGTGTGCTATCTGAAAGACTGTACTTTAATGTTTCATTTGCAATACTAGATGCAGAACAAAAGCTTTTCTACTTTAAGCTGAAAGCAAATCTGATCTAAAAGAGAAGCCTGTACTTCAGTAAGTGATGATTAAAATAACATGGAATTTATCTCTCACAGCATATATTATTCTTTCATATCCTTTGTCTGTTACAATTTTCAGTACAAAGTCAAATAGTAGAGAACTTGTAGGTAAATTTGGCTATTATATTCAGTGCAATGAATTTCCAAACCGTAGTGTTACAGTCTAAATGCTTTCCATGAATGGTGATTTTTATCAGAAATGTCAATTGGAAAAGTTTCTCAAAAATGACAAAATCAGGTGCAATAAAAAAAAAAAAAGATATAAAAAGATACAGCCTTTATAGTACGTCAATACTGGTACTTTTGAACGGCAGACCACATCTCAAGTTAAGTCTTTTCTTCAGTTTTCTATATAATACTCTGCATTGTTAGGATTCTGTAAAAGATACTCAAATGTCTTGGGAGCCATTAAGTGATGAAAGAATCATTAAATAAATCCTTCTATTGCTCTGTGGAAATACAATAGGAAAGTAGATGTATGATAAATAGCATATGACTAGGAGCTGTGGTAGTATGAGACACAGGTTAGACACATTTGAGAAGATGTTGAAACAGTAAGAAAAATTCATTTCCAGAATGTATGTAAACCACCCGCAGGCCACAGTGAAATGACTTACAGCTTGGGAGGTGCAGACTGCAAAAGAGAAAAAAAAAAATATGCTAAAAGAGTGGTGCAGCACTGGAGGTTACCCAAATAAGCTGTAGACTGTCTATCTTTGGAGGTTTCGAGTCTCAGCTATACAAAACCACACCTGACCTGATTTAGTGTTGGTGATACTCCTGCCTCAAGCAGGAATGCTCAGAAACATCTGCAAATCACTCAGCATACTTGAAGTGTGCTCAAAATGAATGGAATAAACCAACATTGTAAACAGTCAGTAGAAGACAACTAGTGCCAGAACAGAGTGAGAGTTTTGTAAAGGCTAAAAGGCAGTTTTGGCCAGCTGATCCCCATTCCCTGCCTGGATTAAGATTTTCATAATTTATTCATTTTTAAAAGTGTGAGCTTGCTTTATAGAGACCTCTGGCAAGTGATAGGTTTCATCTGATCATTTTGCTACAAGTCATATCAACTTATACATCTCTGTTTTTGTTTAAAGGAGCCTGTGTTGGTTGTACTGCCCTTCAGATAGGGAAGCACCTGGGGCACGTGAACTAGGCTGGCTTTACAGCTAGCTGGAGCATTTCTCACCACAGTCAGTGAGGCATGCTGAGGCTGTTCGTTGTGGCTGAATACTGAAGGAAGTGGATGCAGCAGACTACACTGCAAGTATGCATTGTAGCGGCCAGCAGGAAAAAGCAGAAACATTTTCACAGAAAATTTATGGGGTATTAGTAATATGATGTCAGCCTGCCTCGTAGTGAATGTATAATAATATTGCATATGTACTACTTCAGCACATTCGCTGTTATTTCAATACCAATGCCCTTCACACAACTTCCTGCGTAAAGTCATTGAAGACGCGCTGCACACTTACACAATGCATCAAAAGAAAAATATGGAAAAGGGGGGTTAATGGCTATATGCAGCCTCAGAAAAGCACAGTGGAAGTGGTAAAGCAAAGGAACATTCCTCTCTCCCCAAATCATTCATGGCAACTTTCTCATATTCTGAACACAGCAGCCTTGGTACATGTAGTAGTTCATTCTTGCTCTCTACGAGATGGCATTCAGCCAGCTGGCACTGCTGAAAAGCACAAGTCACTGTCTCCTCATATTTCATGAGAAAAAAAGCAGTCATAGCATATTTCCCAAGCAATACATTGCCCTGGATGCTTCATGGATGGCACTGTTAGAATGCGGTGATGCCTAGATCTTGACACTTGTAACGAAAGTACCAAATCCCATGGCAGTAAAATTCATTTATTTTCTGCATTTATGACCATCATTTAATGCTTTGGCCAGCTAGGCAGGAAGAGCTAAGTAAAAATATCGGTTCTTCTACTGTGGTGGATCAGCTTAGCTTGATTTGTTTGTAAATATCCAAAGGAAATCCAGGGTGTCATCCACGTGTCACTTTTCTTTGTGTAAATTATGTGGACAAAATTTTCAATCCAGGTGCACCAGTACGTTACGGCATCAAACAGATTACGTGTCTAATGAATAATGTGCATGCATGTATGCGGTTTTTATATCTGTGTGTCATACAGGAGTGTATATATACATACACCTTCTTGGACCACATATACATGCATTTACACATTCAATGTACATCTAAATTTGGTGATCACTTTGTGAAGAGAATCATTCAGTCATCTGGCAGTCTCTGAAGAACAGCAGTATGTTAAGTATGTAAGAAAGTGAAAGCTAGCACAGCTTCCTTGAGGATACACTGAATCTTCCAAAAAAAAAATAATAAAAAATATATATATTTAGTAATACATATATTGTCCAGACTTTCCAGGAGCTTAGAAAGGTATTGCTCTTATCCTGAGGACAGCAAGCTTAAAGTGAGGGGAACAAGAGAACAAGATGACACAAAAAAATTCACGATGCTATGGGTTCTCACAGTCTACATTGGAGGTGGTTGTGAATAATAAGCTGAATGATAATAGTTACTGGATGGACTTGTGAGTTATAAACTGGATGAATTTACTGTTTCATCTCACTCAGAACCAGGAGTTATATTATTCTGAGGAAAATATTACCTAGGTACATCCTGCATAGGAAGGCCATACAGGGTGAGCACCAAACCCCAGATACAAACCATTGAACTTTGAAGTGTTTGCTGGTGTTTCAAGTGCTCGTAGTTAAGCTATAAAGACCATGTAATATGCCTTTTGGAGTGTGGTAGGTATGTGCTTATCTCTTTAACTTTACTGCTTGAACTTGTCTGAACTAAGCCTCAGCCTCACAACAGTACATTGAATATGTTTCTGAGGTCTGTAATTTCAACATGGAAGAAATTTTGTTAAAAAAAGTTCACAATCCTATATAAAAATCTTCAGAGAGAAAGCCCAAATATAAGGATCCTTTGTTGTACCCAAACAAAAATGCAACTGCAATAAAACAGTCATTACAGTTTATATTACAAATTGTGTTACAAATATGTATATATATTTCTCTTATTCTGCTGTAGGAAAAATATTAATGGCAGATCACAGATGGAAAACACTAATATTTAATTAACTGATTTTTGGTGCATCACATTGAGAAATTTCTGAAGATGACAGGTCAAGAGGACCCTTTTGACTTCCATTCCCATGACTATGCCTTTAGAAAACATAATTCTTCCATATTATACTTTTTTTTTTTCTGATTTTTTAATGTTACCTAGTATCAATGAATGCCAATGGCCAATGCCGAACCCCCGCTCCCCCGCACTCCCCCCCCCCCTTTTTTTTTTTAAAGTATCTGATATACTTAGATCTTTTATGCCTGCATGCCTGCAGTTGATTGCTGCTAAGGTTGATCTTAACATATTTAGCAGTATGACATTCACAGAGTTCTTGGTCACTAGTTCTGATGTAAATTGCTGAAAAATCATATGTCCTTGTGTTCAAAGTATTTTATTTTTTCAGATTTGTTCTGGAGGTCGGCCAAAAAACAGAAGGCTTGAAGTTTATCTAAAGCTTAGGAGATCTGGATGCAGAATATTGACTCACGTTATAGAGATAGGTTCCAATGGGGAGGTTGAAATCCCCATTTTTTGGCCAATATTTTGTTTGAGACTACTGGAAAATGTTTCATTCTAATGTCAGAGTAATTCAATACATTCATACTGATAAAATGCTTCATATACATGCGTCCACATCTCTTTCTGATCTATTATGCATGGGTGACACCTCAGCTATAGCTTCAGAATCATAATTTGCTTCTGAAATCAGTTCTGCTCTGTGTCAGGAATAACATGCTGCCATGGTGATAAACTGTGAGTTCCCTAGTCTGAAATGTTAATAACCCCATGGATTCTGGAAAATTTGTGCTCATCTGCATGGTGCCAATTACAGTGAGGTGCAAACGGAAGTGTATAATAACTTGGCTATATTGGCAGTTTTGGGCCTGAGGCATGAATAATTAGGATGAACAGGAGCAATCATTAATACAGTTAAATTGCCTCTGTGGATACATCTTCATTTATGGGAGATATCCTTTCAGAAAACAGGATGGTATTGAAAACAGCATGTAAAACCACAGAGTCTGCATTTCTTTTTCCCAAGAGTTGTTCCCTTGATTTTTCGTGTGCCTCATTTTAGATAAGCATATAATGACTGCATCAAACACATGAAAAGCAAGTTCAGTGAGAACAAGCCCAGTCCAGCTGCTAAGCTCACAGTGTGCAATCATGCATGCTTCTTATTAGATTGCCTTGTATTTACAGCCTGTTATTCTGTATTTTCTGCTGATGGAGGTATAGTTTCACGCAGAGCTTTATGATCATAAGATTCCTTCTTACTGGAGAAGCAGCTGAATAAACTGGATTTCTGGAAGGCCTGCCCCCTGCCACTTGGTACTTGGCAGACAGGTCAGTTATTGAGAAACACAAGGCAAAGGACTCTGTTCTTTGTAAGGGTTGGTCATGTTGCTATCAGAGTGTATATGGTAGCTCTTTGTGTACCAGTTATCTAGCGGTAAATAAAAAGTGGGTAAATCTGTCTGCTCAGAGTTCCAGGCTGGAGAGAGAAAAGAGGGCAAACTTCTTATTGCCCAAACTACAAGTGGTTAAACATAACCTACTTGTGTTGAACCCTCTGTCCACCACTGTATTTATTCTGTACTTACTTGCCTAACTGGAAAATAAGAATAAGAGACGCATAGAAATACGTATGTGGATGTTGTTTTAAAAAGCAAGCGCTAACTAAATACTTCTAGGTAAGAGCCCCTGAGAGCTCTAATTAAAACTTCAAATTTATGGTTCCTTATTGTGTGTTCAGACTATTGAGCATTATCTCTCTGACATTTGAATTGGAAGAAAATACATTATACAGGTATAGTATTAAAAAGCCCAAATAACATTTCACAAGGGGAAAAATGAGGCCAGCAGATTTATTTATACTCGTGACCCAATTAGTGATACAAGCCATCACCCAGCTACAAAGAAATTTAATTTAGTCACACAAAGAATAAATAGAGGTGTTCCCTGCAAATCAGTCTTCAAGGTGGACATGAACAGATACGAAAGACAGAGCTTACTAACGAATTTTCATGTTGGTTAAGGAACAATAAATATTTAATATTACTTTGAATAGCTTTTTAAAGATAATTTATTCATAATGGGTTGACATAGATAGTGGTGATGTTTACCTGTCCCTCTCCTGCAGTAGATGGGAAGGAATGAATGCAGAGTGCGAGCAACCCTCTGACTCTGCATTTCCTCATTTATCTGTGCTGTCTAAAATGTGCATGATTTGTCCAGAAATCTTCCTTACAATGAACTCTACCTCATTATAAGTTCACAATCCAACAAGTCCACACTTCTAAAGTAAGAAAAGAGATTTCACCTTGAAAATCATTTGTGATTGTTCTATCAGAAAACCCATTAGCAATCTCAACTTACATGAATACTCCTTTTTCTGATGATATCATTTCTCTTGAAACATAATTTAAAAAACATTGTAAAGTTTCCTATAGGCCAAAACATACATCAAAATATTTTGTCAAATTCCGTGTTCTAACCCAGTTTAAATTTGTTTTGTACAGAGACAGTAGATGGTATTTGATAACCTTGCAGAGGTCATTTAAAGACTTGAGTTTATATAGTACTATACACACTCAAAGCCCTGCTTCAGTGTAAATGTTACACAAAGAGAGAACAACACCCTCCTATCCCCCCCGACAAAATTCTTCTTTACACTCTCCCCTTCCCAGCGCAATCAGTAATGCAAGATAAATTATCAGCTCTGTGTGCATTGCCTTCAAAAATTAAGTTTCCCCATCAGGGTATTTCCACTAGTGTTTGTCCCAGTGCCCTCCTGTGTTGCTGCCCTATCCCTCCTGGCATCAAGTATGTAAAGAGCACCCAAACGCCCCTGAATTTACCTTATAAATACTGATCCAGAACTCTCTGTAGGGCTGACTGGAGGAGGGTCATTACTTGACTTTCGGAAGCTGCTCTGACTTTCAAAATGAAAAACCGAGTCTTCCAAGGAATTCCCTTTTCTCATCATGTTAATGGTGCTAACTGCAGAGTTAGGTAAGTTTGGGTCTAGAGGGATCCTTCAAGCACACGGCCTTTCACTGCTGTAGGAAATGCATTCTTGGTGTGACTCCAGCTTGGACTGGCTTTAAAATCAGTTAATCAGTAACACATTGATGTGACATCACGAGGTTTTTTTCTTTTATACCTGCAGCACTTCATAGATATACTTTGAAACAAATCTCATCAAATTTAGGTGTAGTATGTCTTTGGAAAGTCGATACTAATAGCAATAAACTGTTTGGATAAATTTAAGAAAAAAAAAAAAAGACAAGAACTCTTAATTCAAATGATGTTGCATTGCCAGGCTCGTACTAAATGTAGTAATGTGATCTGTCAGAAATTCTACTTTGTGAATTACCTGCAGGTCTCTAATTTTCCAAGTTTGAACAACGTAAGAGTGTATGTTTCAGAAGTGACTATATCCACCTGTTTTGACATGCCAAAGTCATTATATTGCACTTCTGCAGTAACATATTTGTGCACATGCATGCAGGTAGTTGCCATGAAATAAAGTCATTGCAGTTCTTCTTAAACACAGAAAATCTTTTTAAATCTCAGCGCACCAAACACCAACTGAACAAGGCCAGTTTGCCTAATCATTTTTATTTATTTATTTTCCATAGGAATTGGCAAACATTAACTACAGAATTGCATGGTTTACTGTTTGTTGAAGATGACTATAATGATTAGGTTGGTCAAAGAAATGATAAACAACATTTCTTTAAATTGTGAGCCATCCCATACAACTGAAGTAACACCCCAAGATCTCCAGAACTTCTGCTAATCTTCATTTAGGCTCTGCATGATAATAAGCCCTAGTCTGTGAGACTGAATAAACATGTGAAGTGTAGCTCTCTCTTTCTATTGTCAGCATCTATAAATAGATTATGAAACAATACAAATGCATTTGGACTGTTCTCAAATTTTGCTACTAAGCTGAATGAAATCTAGTCAAAGTATTCTGTCTTTCTGAATGTGTCATTCCCTGTTCACCCCCCTTCCCCCAAGCCCTACCTTCCTAATGACTTAAAACCTGGTTGTTGCATTTTTGAAGATAAAATTCACTTTGAAGTCAGTATTAGCCAAACTGTAATGGACTCTGTAAAGGACGGAAACAACAGGAAGAACAGTAACTATTAAAATACAGGATTAGCATAACAGTCAAGAAGTAAAGGTAAAGATGAAACAGTCGTTTTCTTGGAAGTGAAAATTCCAAATAAATGTGACTCTTTCTTTTCTTGAAAGGAAAAAAAAAAGGAATAATGTACACACTCTTGATCCTCTTAGATATTCCCTGTAAAATGGAACAAATGAAACAGCCTGTATTTAGGAGTGGTGTTCAAGCTGCTCAAAATTTTCCTGAGTTAATTTTTCAGAATGAATGCATCTTTCAGTAGCTATGCTATACATCTTTGCTTCTTGCCATCAGAGCCTTTTTTTTTACTTTGTTTCTGCTTGGTTCTGTATGATCATAGACTACAGGCACAGGGCTGGTGAGCTATGCAGTGTTTCTTTATTCCTATTCCATAAAATAAGTGATATAACCTTCAACACATACAGCAAAGAAAAGCTGTTTTCCTCCTCTAGTCACAAGGAGAATTTGCCTTGGCTCTCTTATTTTGTTGGCATCTACCCACTTGTGATAGCAAGTCCTTATTCTTTTTAAAGAAACAAAAGTCCTTATAACTGAATAGAAAACTTAAGTGACATGGGAGCGGCTGAGGGAGCTGGGGTTTAGTCTGGAGAAGAGGAGGCTCAGGGGTAACCTTATTGCTCTCTGCAACTACCTGAAAGGAAGGTGTGGGGAGATGGGGGTCGGCCTCTTCTCACAGGTAACTAGTGATAGAACTAGAGGGAATGGCCTCAAGTTGTGCCAAGGGAGGTTTAGGTTGGAAGTTAGGAGACATTTCTTCTCAGAAAGAGCAGTCAGGCATTGGAACGGGTTGCGCAGGGAGGTGGTGGAGTCACCGTCCCTGGGGGTGTTCAAGGAGAGGTTGGACCTGGTGCTTAGGGACGTGGTTTAGTGGGTGATGTTGGTAGCAGGGTGATGGTTGGACCAGAAGATCTTGGAGGTCCTTAATGATTCTATGATTCTTTGATAGTGAGCTCATAAATTACTAATATGAAATGTTTATCTTAGAAAACACACTATTTGTATATGAAAAAGTAACGAAAACCTTTAATGACAACTGTGTTCACTCTGGACATTAAAGAGCAAGTATAGAGAAAGGGCAATTGAATTTTTTCCTGAATGGATAAGAGCAGGAATGTTTTCAGCAAAGAGCAACCATGACACAGTTTCCTTCCTTAAAGTTTATGTATCCATGTTATTGTCCACAAAACAGTTAAGTACTCTTACTGAACACCCTGACCCTCTCTAAATTACTGTTTTCTGTCATACGCTAACACAGGCTAAGTGTATGCTTTCCAGCCTGCTATAACATGACCACGTTGAGTATGCTTACAGAATCACATAGCATGGTTAGAATGAACCTTACAGACCATCCAGTTCCAATTCTCCTGCCATGGGCGGGGACACCTCCCACCACACCAGGCTGCCCAAGGCCCCATCCAGCCTGGCCTTGAACACCTCCAGGGATGGGGCACCCACAGCTTCTCTGGGCAACCTAGCCAGTGCCTCACCACCCTCTGAGTGAAGAATTTCTTCCTGTGCTTGTACTGAAGAGCTTACATGTTTCCCGATGCTGGTGCTAAACTAGCCAGATCAGGTATTTGCCTGGTGAGTTAAATGCTCTTGTGGCCACACAGCTGATGTTATCTGACTATGCAAACTTTGTTGCAGCAACACTGGCATTATCCACAGCCATGAGAAGCAAAACAGGAGAGTGGGATGGTGCCTTCAGATGTGCTGCTGCTGCTTGTTAAGAAAGCTCAGTTTTCTTGGGTGTTGGCAGCAGTAGCATTAGCTGCCACTAGAAGGAAGGGAAGCAGGCCCTAAAGAATTTTTTTTTTTTTTTTTTTCTGGTGGGAACAGTGAAGGTGCAATGGTGGCACCGGTGCTGTTATATGCCCAAGACATGGAGCTTTCCTCTCCTTACTATTAGTGTCAGACAAACTGAGTTTATGATGGATTTCTCATGCCTCTGCACAACTGTGAGTGTGATATATTTTGGAGATTGTTTTGGGGCTGGAAAAGAAGGAGATGGTAGTTTATAGTTAGGAGTCCACAAAGCTGTATAAGAGGCTTGAATGGCTTGAATTTATGCCATTTTTTACTGGAAGGGATTCTCAACTGTATGATCTGCCTGGGAATAGTCCTATTCTGATGCATGTATGTGCAAGCATTTTAGTTTGTGATTACTGTGCCAATTTTTAAGACAGCCACTCTCTCTCTCTTTTGGATATTGGTATCCATAAAATTTTCTATGGAAATTTTAGACGCTCACAGAAACTTCATCTATAGAGGCATGTGGAAGAGACAGTGCTTACTTTTCTTGCTGCTTGTTTCAGATCTCTTAGCAGTAGTTAACGGAAACCAATTTTGTCAGTATATCTTTTCTCGTTCTGATGTGATGGATCAGGTGTGGAGAGAAGTTGATACTCCTGATGGTGTAGCTATCTGCTGTACACTGACTTCTCCCCAGAGAATTGTTCATCATGTTCTGCAGAAATTGGTAGCTCAGTGATGTGTAAGCTTAAATGTATTTTTCTGACTGTTTCTTGGTGGCCATTATGACAAAAACAGGTTTCCCCCTTTTACTTACTGTTTCTCTTCCTCTCTTCTATTTTTCTTCAACACCATATTCATATTTGGCTGCTTATTTTCCTCAATTATCAAACTACACCCTTTAATTCTTACCTTTGACACTGACATTTTATCGCTCACCTGCTAGGCTATATCTTCTGAAGTCTAGCGCTGTTGCAACTGTTTCTGATAGGCAGGCAGAGGAAAATAAAGAAGTGGTTGGTGCCCTTGAACTTCGTACAGTTTTATTCTCAGGCACAGCCACCACTGAGGGGTTAGAATTTATTTTGAAAAAAATTACAATTCTCTCTCTCTCTCTTTTTTTTTTTTTTTTTTTAATCCTCATGACTGCTGGGAATTTTTTTCAAAGCAAGTTACTCCAGGAAAAGAAATGGTGGTTTGTTGTTACTTTCTCCTGAAGAATTTGTTCTGGGGAAAGAGACACCATGACATATATTAGCAACACATGGAATTGTGTTGCATTTATTTTAACTCACTGTATCTTGATGAAGTGATCCCATGTTATCAGATAAGAAGAAAAAAAGTGGCAAATTCTGGGTATCAGAGTAAGATATTTGGTTCATGCCGAGAAATCATTTGTGCCTTGCAATAGGTGGCTGATAAACTGCATAAAGACTGTAAGTTGAAGTGATGATAAAGGGAGACTACTAAACAAAAAAAGTAAAGAGATGGCTGGAAATACATTCTGAAGAAAACATTCAGTCTTGTTACACACCCAAGAATGAATCCAACCAACACTAAACCAGCTGTTGTACTCATGGCAGAATGTAATACTTATGATTTGAGATTGCAGTGAATTTTTTACAGACAGCTTTAAAACAGTTTACATCTTGTCTGGAATGTAGCCACAAAACCTTATAGAGTTTATAAAAAAGAGCAGGGAGGTACATGAGTGAGTGTTTCATCAGGTTGTTCTAAGTTACAGTCTGAGTCTGAAGTTACAGTCTTGTAAGATCATGGAATAAGCCTGTGCATAATTACTATGTTGTGATCCCTAGAATAACAGGGAATGAGGACAGAGCAACATTTATCAAATAGCCTAAAGCACTGGGTTCTTGCTTTGTTGATTTGGCTCAGATCATTTTCATTTTCTGTGTTACCTAAAACAGCAACTGCTCTGATTCAGACCTGACATTGTCCTTCATGGTTAGGATTGCCTTTATTTATTTATTTATTTTTCTTTCACTGCCTTGTCCAAGCCTGTGCAAGAACTATTTATTTTTTCTCCATTGTTTTCTGTTCAGAAAGTGCACCTTTCTTGTTTTTCTGTGGTCACTGTGAGGATTACAGCCAAGGCATGCAGTAAAATGTTGCTAAGAATGAGAATTGGCATTACCTTACCATGCTGGTGATGTGAAAGGCAGTATAAGTTCAGTAAGCAGCACTGTGAAATGCTGAAAAATTCTGCTTGCTTGTAGAATTGTCATCATCTCTGAGGTAAGCTTGTGCTAGCTGTCTTCCATTTAGATTCTACTGTATCAAACACTTCACTTTGTAAATGAGGTACTGGTTTGCACAGCGTGGAGGACCAACACTGGCTATGCTTTGGCACCCCCTCTCGAGGGTAGTGTGGCCGAAGACATTAGTGAATAAAATATGAAATTCCAGCAGTATTTATCTAGTGTAACAGTGCCAGAAAGACATGTGAGACAATAATAACATGTGGGACATACAGCAAGATAACAGCTAGTAATGCAGTTATCAGAAAAATCAGCAACAAGGTCAAAATAGGAATAAAAGTCCAGCAAGGCCAGCTGTAATGTGTCAGCACAGTAAATCGTTAAACGGGATGGGCGTTTGAGGTATTATGTAAAACCCCACTGAAATGAATAAAAGCGTCATATACTTTGTCAGACTTACAGTCAGATCACTGTCAGACAACCCTGTGCTGCAACACTGACCTTAATTTATAGATAAGAGTTATGGAAAAAACTCACTTGTTAGAAGCTTGCTGACGGTAATCAATAAACACACTCTGAACAAATCATGGATGTGATTGCTCTGACTTTCTCAGAAAGTTATTAGACTAGCCCATGAGGAAAATAAACATGTCCAGGAAACGTAACCATATTTTCAAACCTGATTTTCTGTTCTTTATCAGAAAGGTGGCAAGTTACTGCTCTGATGCCTAGCAGTTCTGTCAGAATATGGGTCCAACTGTTACATTCCCATCCTACCTCCTATCGTATATATTTTACTATGCTTAAAACAAACCTTATGAGGAAGAATCAGACAGACTGATTTAATCTTACATGATTGTACAGGAGGTAGTTTCCTGAAAGCAAAATAAAAGTACATTTGAAAAACAAAACATACCTTTTCCTTTTGACTGCCTTTCCAGAAATAAATTGCAGTCCCTGCATATGTAAAAATCTATTTTAATCTGCTGTATTTCTCTGCGCACATGTGTTAAAAGCAAAGCTTTATTTATTTATCTGTTTATTTATTTACTTTACCAGAGTAGGTTAATCAGAAAGAGACATGTTGGGGCAAAGAGAAACTAAAGTTCAGGTGTGGCTCTTTGTCCTTGAAGATTACATTATGTTTAGCTATGTACAGGATTTAAATTATATAAGCCTATAGTCCTTTTTTTCTTGAGGGGCAAAGGAGATAGAAATTATATTGCTCAGAAGCACAATATTTTAGAGGCAAACGTTGTGTTTGCAAACAGGCTATTGTTTCATTTGTGTTCCATCCATCCATTTGCTTAACCTCTGGGTCTGCTTCTCTTGTAGTGTGCAAGGAAGGGACTGAGTGCAAAGGCTGAGGAGGTTCCTGAAGGCTGCTGCTGGCAGGTGCAGGGGGGTGCCTCGGCTGGAGCCCACCATGGCAGATGCAGAGCCCCCCCTGCTGCTGTGCTTTGCCAGCAGATTGGGCTTTGCTCTGGGGCTGTAGGGAAGGAAGACGCTAGAGCAACCTTCTGCAGGAGGGTGAGGTGTGGGTCGATTTTATTTTATTTTATTTTATTTTATTTTATTTTATTTTATTTTATTTTATTTTATTTTATTTTATTTTATTTTATTTTATTTTATTTTATTTTATTTTATTTTATTTTATTTTATTTTATTTTATTACTTTTATTTATTTTTGCACCTAATGGTAAGTACTTCTATAACACTTATCTATGAAAATTTATTGTAGTACCCATATTTACCACTTAAGAGAATTTGCCCCACTTTAGCTGCTAGTAAAGAAACTGGAATTATGCAGTGATAGGTTATAACAACAGGGCCTCATTGGTCAAAAATACCTCTGTGGGTGTTCTAATGAGGAGGTTAAACCATTGTACAAACACCACCCTTAAAAGCTGAATAACATTAGACCTGTTTTTACAATTACATTAAATGAAACTTGAAGATGTGAAGGTATTTGGGGAAGGCTAAGAGCTAAAGCTGAGGCTAAAGGCTGATTTTGATCTAGTCTCTGTTACCAATTAATGCTGAGTGAAAAGCCTGTTCAAGCTACCCACATCAGTCAGATAAATAAGGTGGAGGGAATCTTCAAAATTTCTGCTCTTCACTTTGACCAGTAGTACAGGATCGTGCCCTTGGGACAATACTTCAGATAAATTACTTAAAGCTATTGTTTGCAGTAGATAACGTTACTTAAAGGAGCTGACCCATGGTAATTCTGGTTTGTTTGTCTCTGCATGAATTCCTCCAGTGGTGGTGACTCGGGTCAGTTTTTTAGCAACCTCTTTTACATCTGTTTTAATGTTCTAGTAGCATTTTTTTTTTAACCCATTGGATGAGACTAAACAAAGCATATGTATAAAAAAGAACACAACAAAGCTGGCAAGACCTGCAAGAAAAATCTTAACATAAATCTTTATTAAATTTAAAAAATGTGTTTGAAAGTACAAGGAAAAGCTTCAAAAATCTCTGTACGAAGATCTGGCTTTATGCTTCAAGCTTTCTGTACTTTCCAGGGGTTACATAGGTTATAACTTAAAATTATATGACTTAGAATTTCAGTACAGACCATTACTCTGTGTGGAAAAATACCTTCTATGGTGAACAAAACACATAAGAAACTATCTAGTAAGATAATAGCAGAAGAAGCACCATAAGAAGACTATATCCTTACAAACACTGTTCAAACTTACCATTTTATACGTGTTTTTTTTGGTGTGGTGGTAATTTTGCATGTGCAATAGCAGTTTTCATCAACATATTTCTTTCAGAATAACACAGGATTTGTTCTCTGCCTAATATATGTTCAACCTAACTTTGGTTTCAGCCTTGTTTCTGAACTTTCTGTTTGGAACTAGGAAAGATAGATGGTAATGTGCTTCTTGTGACTACCTGCAATCACTGTCTTGAATTCTCTTCTGCAGGCCTTCAGCAATAAGGTGCCTATTTTCTGAATTCTATTGAAAGTAAAACTGGATAAATCTCCACTTTTTGTTATGACTTTGTTGTTTTGTTATGACTTTTATCTTTTCTGCTTGTTTAATGGCTTAGTATTTTTCACACCTTTCTTCCCATCCCCTTTAGAAAAGTTTCCCTACAGCTCTACACAATACCCTTTGTAATCCTCTGTGTATGTAACTTTTTTCCTCAACAAAGTTATTAACTTGTGTTGCTCAAGTCACACTTTTACACCATTTTTTTTTTCCCTGAAAATTCTATATTTTATCATTTACTCTTTTCTCCATCTGGCCAGGACATCATTTACTCCCTCTGATCAGGGAATTTATTTTCCTGGTATGCCCTCAGGAGGTATGGAAGGCCATAGACTATTACTTTGAAATGAAGACAAAATGAAATAGGTAATCTAGAAAAAATAGTCTTTGTTTGCAGTGAACGTGTGACATATACACACCAGTATAAAACTGCAAAAAGTCAGGTTTATTACCTGCAATTTAAATTAAACTGTTTTACTTGCAAAGGAAATTTGTACTTTCCACATAAATTATTTTCTATTTTTTTTCTATTTTATTTTCCACATAAATTATTTTCTACATTGACTATTTCTTTGAGTTAGTAAAGTAAGAAGACTCCCTCATGGTATAATTTAGGATTTGATTGAATAATAGAAATTATCACCAGAGTAGTCTGAGTAATAAATTATTGTAGACCACAACAGTTAAAAAAAAATAGGACAAAAGAAAACACTTCCTAATAACAGGGCAAATTGTAATTTTCTGATCTAACTTTGCCTCAGGCAAAAGATGTGATATAGCTACATTCACAGAGAAAGCTGATAAAATATTCTTCTGGAGCTTTCTCCATTTTTTTCCTTAAAAATAAACAAACAAATACCACCCCCCAATTAAAACAAAAAAACAAAACAAAGAATCCCACAGCACGCCCCCTAGTGAATATTTTCCTATTCTTGCTTTTGCCTTGAAACGCAAAGTTCCTAAATCTGTGGGAGAACAGCCCCATCTACTGGATCCTGGCACCGCGAGGGCTGTCAGGAGGCGTTTGCTCTTCTCCTCCTCTCCCTGAGCCATGGTCAGGGGCCACCGTGGACGGTACCGTGCTAACAGCAGTGAGACAAAGTGCAGGTCCTGAAGTTAACATGGAACAGTACTGCAAAATTTTTTTACCTGTTTTTTTTTTTTTTTTTTTTTTTTTCACGGACTGGGGGGCATTTAGCATATTCCATTTATCGTGCAAAAACTATTATCACATCATTTCAGTTAAAGAGCATCCCCTACAAATATTCCCTGCTTGACAACACAACGGTCTAGGAACTTCTTGATTATCTCAGCAGTGCACTTATTAAAAGTTAATCTAGCTCTTCATTGGTAGCCTTTCTTCCAAAGTAAACTTTTTGCAGTATGATACATGAGCCCTTCTGACTCTCACAAAATGATGTGCAAAGGATGTTCATTTTTGCAAGAAGATAAATTAAAACTACTTTAAGGGGTTGATTCAAGAATCATAGAACAAAAGAGGAAGTTGTGATCTGAAAGCAGCCAGATATCAAGACAAGTGCTTAGTATTTTTTTGTTGTGATTTATTTGCTACTTTTAATGACAGAAAGTAAAAAATTCACAAATAGAAGGTCACATATATTTTTTCTATAGAAAAAAAGTGTATTTTTAAGCTATTTTTTTTTCTTTCTCAATATTGTCTAAACTCCATGACAATATTGCATTTTATGCACTTGAGATTACTGAAGAACGGAGTAGAAGGTGTCCACCTGATATGACCGAGTACCAGTGAGATCCTGCTGCCTCATCTGTATCTCATTTGTGATGTGGATGTTTGTAGTTTGTTAATTATAAGGGAAGCTATAAAAATTATGGTGAATAAATCAAGCATTGCAGAGTGATTGTGATGAATGATAACTAGCTTTTGTGAATTAATATTTCGAGCCTTCAAGAAAAGAAGAGAAAAAGGGAGGCTGTGTGTAGTTTTGAGAAGGCTAGTTGGCTGCAGAAATGCTGAGTCTGTTCTTTTCATTAGGTTCATCATCTGTTTAGTATTGTTTGTTGCTGGATTTTTTTGGTTTTTTTTTTTTTTTGTTTGTTTGTTTTCTCCACTGACCTCCAGGTGGGTATTTCTCAGCATCTAATTTTTATGCAAGAGCTTTAAAATACCAGGTCTTAGGTATTTTAAATCATATATCTGAAATGAGTTATGGAGAGTGACAAATACCAGATCCTAATCGATCTGACTGTCAAATGCAAACCTTGAATATATCCTGAAAATGATGGGGAAAAATATAATCCGAGGAGGTTTAGCTATGTAATCTAGATTTAGAAAGATGAATTGTTCTTATGTTTGCCAGTAAATTTATGCTCAGTCAGAAACCCTTGGTGATAACTGTGTAATCCATAGCTTGTCTGCTTTAAGGAACACACTTGTTAAAATGATGAACACTAACCCAGGCTGCCTATTGTACAGTATAAGCTTGCAGATGCGGATAATGCAGGAATCTGACAGGGGATCAAAGCTGGTGTGAAAGTTGTTGCCAAACTAGTGCTGGAGAGGTTGTATTGATGACAGTGCTTCATTTGGTAGGACAGGGCACAGAAACGTGAACAGGACATGGTACTTCTTTAGCTGAGAGGTCTCTGGGAACAGTTCAGCGATCTTCTGACTTGTGCTGCTTTTTTCCCTATAGCAATATACCTGTCTATATGAAGCTCTTCATCTGTTTCACATGGAATGTCCACCTCATATGTCTTCTTATCCACAGATGCATTCATTGTGGTTATTGCTTATTTCCTTCCTTGTTCCCCACACTGCTAAAAGATACAGGAGTGCCATGTTGTTAGAACATGCTCACAGACTGAATTTTTGTCTCTAAGTCTGCATGGCAATCTTGCAGCAATATTCTGATGGAAATAGCTTGCTAGGCTGAATATAGTCCCATTATAAGCTGGAGAAATATGAGAGGTAGTACAGTCCTTAACCTTATGTAGAAGTGCATGCAGTGCTGGTTGGCATTTGTGATGAGGGCTCACCATTGAAATTATTTGTGGAATTGAGTATTCATCTTCAGTTCTAAAAAAAACAGTGGAAAGTTGAACTGGAATTATTTATGGGGGAAAAAAGAAGTCTTTGTGATTTGCTTGTTTGGTATCTGTGTTTGTAAATCACAACCTCCCACCCTGGAGAAAAAAAAAAAAAAAAGCAACACAAATTTGTTTTTGTCACCTTTGGACAAAAAGGTACCTGAAAAAACATCTTGTACATTACACTCTCTAAAAGAAGATGGGTAGAAGATAGATCAGGAATATCAACTTTACCATGAAACGTGCTGACATATTTTAGCTCACCTTTAATTCATCTACATCTATTTATGAATCCGAGGCGTTTGAAGACTTTTGCAGTGTCTGGTTTTCCTGATCTGGCATACTGATTTTTTCTGCCCAACAGTGAGTATCTCTGCCTGTTGCACACAGGTATCTGCACAGTCTGTAGGCAGTGGTCTAGATAGCTAGAATTGCTAACCCCCTGTATCTGTTTTATTGTTTTATATTATTAACCCCCTGTATTTTTGTTTTTAATTGCTACCCCCTTGTATTTTGTATTATATTTACATTAAACCTTTTATAGTTTTGCTCTTACTGCACAAGCTACACTATATACTTGAGTTCTATTACATCATAAGCACTAAATTTCCTAGTTAGTTGCACAGATATGGGACCAAACATCACTGTAGACACATTAAGTGTGTCCTAGCATTATTCATTTGACTGCATTCACAGCAAGAGGCTTGAGGCTGCAGGAACCTTTGCTAAATATTTTCCTAATGTATATTCCTAATTCATTAATATATTTTTTCTCTTGGTTAAATGGAATCCTCATTCTTGTAGGTTTCTTTCTCTGAGGTTTGTTTTGTTTTGTTTTGTTTTCCCATAGGTTGTGTTGGAAAGCATAATGTGTTGGGAGACCAGTACTTACGAATGTGTTTAAAGTATTGAGACAAGCAAGTGCTGTGCTGATCACGAAAAACATACATGTATGTCAGTGAATTATAACAGCAATTTGAAACAGTAAAAAGGAGCATTTTTCAGTCCTCAGCATGTCTATATATAACTTCTGTGGAAGGTGAAGAAGCTCTAAAATCATTCTAAACTGCTTCTGTGGACATTTTTTCTTTTAAACTATCTAGTTCATGAAATATTCTATCAGCCTGATACTCATCCTGGTTTGCTTTGGAAATCGACTTGGTCTTGAGTGTTACATTACGGATATAAGTAATGTGTTTTGTTTTTTAATGCACTTAAAGGAATATCTGGAATTCCTGGCTTGCACTTTGGCTAAGCTTTAATAACAAATTAATTTTCTGGTTGGATTACATTGAAAAAAGTGTTTATTTAATAGTTTGCCCCCTGAAAGCATGTACAGCACTTAATTTGACAGCTGTTTCTTACAAGTGCCTGAGGAAAAAACAAACAGACAAAAAAAACAAGCGAAGAACAATTCAGGTGTTGTATCAAGTAAACTTAGACAGCTTTAATTGCTTTAATTTTTTAGGATTATGATTTATTTACTTATTGTCTTTTTGTCTGAGCTAGCTAAAACTACACAGGAACACTCTGAAAGCTTGTTTTTAGCTTGCAGGAGCTTGTCATCCTTATACAATTGAAGAAGAGAGTATTTAGTGCCTTTTGATTATTTTCCTGAAGAAAGCAGTTCTTCAGATATTCCATGTTGAGAATAACTTCTCATCCACTGCATCTTTTGTTGTTGTTATGGTAACAAGTGAATGAGCTGATGCACACTAAGAAAGATCCAGGGGTGTTTTAATTTCATAGCATGCTTGATTTTATTGTACAAAGACTCTGTGTGCAGGAAAGCAGAAGAGTGTCAGCACACTCCACAACAATCAACATCCCTGGCAAGAAGGGACTATTGATTTGGTAATGCTTCCCATGTTACTTATTGAACCGACTTCATTCTAATAAATACAAAGCTCTTCCCTCAGCTGGTTGTCAATCAAAATGCAGGCATTTGTATACTATTGGAAAATTAGCCTTTCATCTCATCCCAAACCATGGGAAGTAAATCTGAAGTGTGCAGGTGGTGATATGTAATCTCCAAGGCCTGTTATAAAGCCAGATAAAGCTGCTAGCTGAACATGTCTGTATGTATTTCTTCTCAGAGGAACTTCAGCTGGATATTAAATTCGCTGTACCTTGTTTTCCTTCCAGGACTACCCAGTTTCTAAAAAGATAAAGAGGCTGTTGATGAAATGACATAGAGTACAGCAACCCAAGAAAAGTCATCCTGACCAGCCCTGCTTTTACTGAGAGTACATGGTGGAAATTGCATTGGGTCCCATGTTGCCTTTTGGGGCTGCATCATCAGAATGCATGCCTACTCTGTGGGCCTTCATCTTTTATGCTTAACATCTCATTCAGACTCTGCATAGTTGTTTTAGTTCCTTTGAGAAAAAAATCTCTTGCTTTTGCTGTGTTTCTCAGAACAACTGTCTTTGCAGCTTCACTTGAATAGCTTCAAATAACACCCTAAACATACACAAACCAATCAAACAAATTGAGAGTTATTTGGCACTTCTTTGATGCAGGAGTGGAAAATGTCAAATGAAACAAAAGCTATTGCTGGGTAGATTAAAATTTAGGGCTGACGTGTGAGCAGACAGTGATGGTATCAGGATTTAATTAATCTCTGCTTTTCATTGGTAATTGTTGATTTCTGAAATCAGCTCAGCCTCTAGGTGAAGTACTAGGAGCTCCCAAAATGCAGATCATTTGTGAACAGGTGTTAGGGCGTAGAGCAAGGGAATGGATGATTTGGGTACCTGGAACCTGACTGCAGCTAATGCTCATTGAAACAAAAGCTAGAGGAGTAATGGCCCATGTGAAGCAAATTCTTGATTCTGCTCAAGAATTCTGCTCTGTCTTACCCGGCTCTTTTAGTGTTATAGCCTGAAAGCAGTAAGAGCTCTTTTTTACAGTGTAAATGTGGTCCATAATGAAAGACAGATGCACTTTGAATTAGCGGGCAGAAAGTGGTCTGTTCATCAGCTGGGGTTACTTTGCTCTGTCCATCCTTCCTGCATCCTGCCCCTGTGTGCAGGGTCCCAGGCACTGACACTAAGCTGAGGAGTTGGATGTTGATAATGGTAGTGCCAGGACTTGGCTATGCATGCTGTTTTTTCAGTGTATGCTGTTAAAGGATTTCAGCTGTAGCACTGGTAATTAGTAGCTGTAGCTAAGATTATGTTTGTTTATTAAGTAGTTACATACCCCCAGTATTTGAAATCTTTGGGTTGGACTGTTGCTCTTTTCTGAACTTCCGACATTTTTTTAACCCCTTTCCTTGCTGCAACTTTCTCCAGGATCATGATCCAATTGCACTGAAAACACTCATGTCTGTCACTTTTAACTGTTTGACCTCCACTTACAATACTACTGTGAATTTAAGTAGACAGATTTATGAAAAATGAGTTGCCTGCTGAGGTAAACAAATTTTTTCTTTTGAAAAGCAATTACTTTCTTATTCATTGTTAAAAGGTCACCTTCACTTCGAAGGGATACCTTAAATCTGTTTATTTTTCTGAGAATGTCTGGTATGCACCATACTACTGGTGTTCACTTGACCTCACAGTGCAAGTCAATAAAATTGGAAGGCTCTTCTTTTTGGAAAAGAAAAATGCATAATTCCTCTTTAATTTTGATGTTTTGTTAAAGCCTTTTGCCATGAGGTAACCAGCAAATCTCTGAGGAACAAAGATTTTCATGGTCATTCCCCATCTCATTACAGAGCATTGTGAAGGTTCTGCTATTTAAAGGTCTTGTTTTTAAAAAATGAACTACGTCAATGACATCTTGTAGCACTCCTGGCTCCAGCTTCCTTGCTGCCGTAGGTTGCCTATGGACAATGCAGTGAATGTGAATGCAGTAATGACCAGTGTTAAACCTGGCAACCCTGTAGATCTCTTTTGATACCAGTCGATGTAGCTGCTTGAGCGGTGGTTATGCTGACAGAGTTTTGCCATAATATATATATATGTATGTATATATATTTATTAACAAAATCATGTACTGTTAAGAGTATATCTATTCCAGTACCCATTTCCTGTAGTGACTCAGAAAAAAAGGTAGTTCCTTATCATTTTCAATGTGTAACCTAGCAAACACCATAAGCTGAGATGTGTTAGAAACTGGGCTGGCTAATCATGCCCTTTAGAAGCTCGTAGAGCTCATTAGATATCTTTAGAGCTTCCTTGGGCCCACACCCTACCCATCTTCCCTATGTTTGTCTTTGCCTAACAGCAGCAGGCAAACTTATATTCCTCAGAGGGCTGCTAGGCATTCTCCAGTGCTCCCGGACATTGATGCCAGAAGGTCCTGAAGTTTCCCAAAGCAAAGCTATTGTGAAAACTGCTACATCTGTTGGCTGCTTCTGTTAGCTGTGCTGTAGATATAAACATATATAGATAGATACAAACAAAACATATATATATATATACAAAACATATATATACAGATAGAAACAAACAAAAAAAATCATTGCAAAAATAGAATGGTTACATAGAACCAGGAAGAGATTTTCAAGCCTGGAGTCCTTCCTGGCAAAGTCTTACATAAGTAAATCCATCCCTTTCCTCCTGTAGAAGAAAGATCTAGAGATTATGAGAATGGGGAGGAGGTAGTTATGTTTCTCTCTGCCTGACCTTACTATGAGAACATCATAGTGTCCCAAGGTCTTCAGAACTTAAGCTTGAATTATAGAAAAGTTTCTAGACAAAATCTCCACATCCTTTCTCTAAATGAGGAAATGCAGCAGTAAAGATGGCTGGAGAGAGATGGAGACATGATGATCTGGGATTCTAAAGGGATTGGTGTTATTTGATAGAGACACCGATATCCCTAGATGCTATGTCACGTTATAGGATTTTGAGGATATCTTCCTTGTTCCTTTACTTTTACTTGTCAAAGCCTGCAGTACAATTCAGTGAACAAGAATCATTTGAACAAGTAATGCTGATGTATGTTGGAGAGTTTATTCTGCAGTCTATCAAGATCAAAGTATATTGCAAGACAGCATGCTTCTCGAAACATTCTTATGTACAAAGGAAAAAAGCACCAGGCAATTCAGTTTTCTGTAAGGTATTGCTGACACCTGCTGGTAGTGGAAGCTTAGTTTTACTGCTGCCTGTACTTCTGAAGATGCTATATTAAAATGTTTATGGTGATTTATTTATTTATTTATTTTACAATTAAATGCTGTAATATCCACTCATCACTTTGACATCATTGTCTGAAAGGCACTGAGGTCTTTTACTGGTAATTTAAAACAACTTCAGTTGAAATTTCTGAAGATCTATGATAGCTGAGATAGTAAAGTGAAAAATTCTGATATACACTTATTTATAATTATGACATTAATTCCTTAAAACAACAACAGAAAAACAAATCAAAGGCAAAACTACAGTGTTTAAGTAAATCAACCTTACAGAATCACAGAATGGGCGGGTTGGAAGGGACCTCTGAAGATCAGCCAGTCCAACCCCCCTGCTGAGCAGGATCACCTAGAGCACATTGCGCAGGATGGCATCCAGGCAGGGTTTGAATATCTCCAGAGAAGGAGACTCCACAACCTCTCTGGGCAACCTGTCTCAGTGCTCTGCCACCCTCACAGTAGAGAAGTGCCCCCTCATATTGAGCCGGAACCTCAGTTTGTGCCTGTTTGTTTCAGTTTGTGTGCGTTGCCTTTCATCCTGTTGCTGGGTGGAACCGAAAAGAGACCGGCTCCATCCGGCTCCTATCGACACCCTCCCCTCAGATATTTATACACATTGATGAAGTCTCCCCTCAGCCTTCTCTTTTCTAGGCTAAACAGACCCAGCTCTCTCAGCCTGTCCTCATACGACAGGTGCTGCAGTCCTCTAATTGTATTAGTAGCCCTCCTCTGGACTCGCTTCAGAAGCTCTGTGTCCCTCTTGTACTGGGGAGCCCGGAACTGGACACAATACTCCAGGTGTGGCCTCACCAGGGCTGAGCAGAGGGGGAGAATCACCTCCCTTGATCTGCTGCCAGCACTCTTCCGAATGCAGCCCAGGATACCGTTGGCCTTCTTGGCCACAAGGGCACATTGCTGGCTCATGGTCAGCCTGCTGTCCACCAGCACTCCCAGGTCCCTCTATGCAGAGCTGCTCTCTAGCAGGTCAACTCCCAGCCTGTACTGGTGGCTTGGGGTTATTCCTCCCTAGGTGCAGGACCCTGCACTTGCCCTTGTTGAACTTCATGAGGTTCATCACGGCCCAACCCTCCAGCCTGTTGAGGTCCCTCTGAATGGCAGCACGGCCCTCTGGGGTATCAGCCACTCCTCCCAGTTTTGTGTCATCAGCAAACTTGCTAAGGGTGCACTCTGTTCCATTATCCAGGTTGTTGATAAGTAAGTTGAACACTGGACCCAGTACTGATGCCAGGGGGACACCGCTAGCTACCAGCCTCCAACTAGACTGCACCACACCGAATTTACCTTAAAATCTGCATGGAAAAAAAATTTCTAAAGCAATGGTTAGTAACATTAATGATATTATCTATATATCTGCATAAGAACATGATGAGTATCTTTTCTGAAAGTTTTGTTACTTAAAATTGCAAGTAGTAAATTTAAACACTAAATTCCAGCTTGATTCTGACTACTGTTACAAAAAACTGGGGCTAGAACACAACTTTCTTTAACAAGAAAACAGATACATATTTTCCCTTGCATTGTTTCTGCTTTTACAGTTCAACAGCGAGCTTCATCCTTCCTTAGTTTTGAAGAAAATGTTAGATAGAGGCACTTACTTATTTATTTATTTTTTAAATTAATGATTTAAGCAAAAGAGATTTTTGAGAAAAGCGGACTTGAAATTTCCAGTAGATCACAGTGTAATTATGCCATCTACTGCTGCATTTCTGGTATCACATTTGAGTTGTCTGCCCAAGTAACAAATACCACAGTGAGCAATATATAATCTCACCAGACATAATGGCTTGGTGTGAGAAAGTGTTCTATGGTTTAAGTGATGAATACCTTTAAATGAGACACATCAATCAGTTGTTTTTTGTTTCTTTAATCCCGTGATTAAATCCCATGATTTAACTCCATGACCTTTCCATTTGCAAAGTTTACAGATACTAATGTAGAATGAGATCATTATTTTCTACCTTTTCATGATTCAGCTCCTGAAGTAATATCAGATTTGCAAATAATATGTATCATAAATTGACAATCTAGAGGTATTTAAAGGCAATACAATGTGAAGTTTGGATGCAGAAGTCACTGATAATTGGAAGAAAAGGAAAGGGATACCTACTTGAAGTACAACATCCTTAATGTAATTCAAATAATTCAGATGTATACTTTCTATAGGACAGTCACTCACCTCTTTCTCCAACTCCAGCCTTTTTTACTTGAATATTTGAATTCATTTTGAAGTTCATTAGAGATTTAGTATGTTTCTACTGTCTGTCATAGTGACTTGTCTAGTCTGATCTCAAAAAAGAGTAATGGTAAGCACTCTCTTCCATTTCTAAAAGACTTGGATGTTAAGATTATTTATTTATTTATTTATTTATTTATTTTTTCATTGGGATATAGTGTAAAACTTTCAACCTTTAAGATCACTGAGATTTACAGGGGACGTTAAGAATTTATTCCAATATATGTTTTTCAGCTAACTCTTCCATAATGGAAGATTTTTACCACATCCCTCACGACTGAATAACCCTTCTTCTTTCAGCCTTTCCAGTTTTCCAAACCCCTGATTATTCTTATTGCTCTTTCCAGATTGCTCACATCTTTTTTTGAATTAGTGCCCAAAACCAGGCATAACAATCAAGCTGAGGGCAATGTGTGAAGAAATTCTCATGGGCGATAAAACCTGTTCTATTATGCTTTTTCCATTGGATCACAAACTCACCAGTTAACTCCTGGATCTCTTTCTACAGCACAGCTGCATGTGCAGTCATCTGTTACCCTCTGACTGTGCAACTGATTGTCTCTAACCATGGAAATTTGCATTTGCTCTTATTGAGTACTGCCTAACCTCTGCTGTAGTGAGTTAGAATTCAGTTAATCGGGATTTTCATACTAAAACATTCTTTCAGCTTGGTCCCTTCCAGGTTGGTATTGTCTATAAATTTACTGAACATACCTCTTATTTCTTTCATCCAAGCTAGCAATGGAGTACCGAATAGTTCTGGACATGGGAAAGACTTCTGTAAAATGTCAGTCTGTATCCTGTTATAATTTGTCACTAAACTGCTGATAAATTTGCTATTTAGCTTGTCTTACATGTTTCTTTCTCTTGATCTCATATTTCTTACAAGAATGTAATCTGAAACAGCTTTATAATCAAGGCTTAAAGTTGAGCTACTAATGCTTCCTATTTCTCTCCTGTCTGGAAGGGCCTATACCCTGTTAGAGGAACGGAGGAAGTGTGGTTAACTTCCTCACTTTCTCACTTCCTTTCTACCTTTGTGGTGCAGAAACTTCCTTGTTCTACTGTTTTTTTTTTTTTTTTTATGAAGTGGAGGTAAGCTGACAGGCCTCTGATTCCCAAGTTTTTTTTCCTTTTTCAAGGGCAGACACCATTATTGTTATTGTACTCTTCTCAGTTGTCTGGACTCCTCCAGGTCATTTGTGAATTGTGAGAGATAGCTGCTAACAGTTCTGGAGTTGCTTCCTTTGGCCCTTTGAAGGCACTGTCCTCTACCCCTGCTTAGCCCTAGAGCCCTGTTAGACTGTCTCCATTGTTCATGGAGACTCTGGTCTCAGTATATTCAAAGATGAGTTTCAAAACACTGCCAGCTTGAAAACATCCAACATGCTCTTTAACCTGTGATAGCTGGAGATCTTACCTCTCTGTCACTAGGGCTGTCACATTAACTGTCTGATGATACACTGGGTAAAGAAAGAGGCAAATTGCTACTGAATGTGCCAGTCACTGAGAACTGCAAAGCAGCACTTCCTCTCCATTGTGTACCAAACCAACTTGTTTGGTGGTTGTCTTCTCATTAAGTTATTTACAAAATAACTTTAATTTCTCCTTAACTCTTCAAAAATTGGTCTTTCTAGACTTAGTTCTCTTGTATGTTTAAATTACTGATGGCATTAAAAAATAGTCTAACTTAATTTCTACATATAACTTTCTTTTTGAATTCATGGAAAAAATGAATTAAGCAAGTTGGTGTCTTCCAAGTCTTCCTTATCTTTTCATTGCACTGTGATAACTTGCACTTCTGCCCTTACCATTGTTCCCTTTAAAGGTTACAAGATCTTATTCCCTTCTCTTCTTCTAGACATTCATCTCGTGAGACCTCTGTGACCATGTCTGTAAGGTTATAAAAGTCTATTTCCTGAAAGCTATTGATTTTTTCCTCTGTCCCCCCAACTCCCTCAGTTTCCTTCCTAAGAACCAGAAGCATAATTTTTTATTGCTGTTCTCACCTCAGTTACTTTCTGCCTTTACTTTCTATCACTTCCAAATTGTGCTGCTGTCTTGTATATGTGATTAAAAGATGCCACTATGTGTAGAAGAACTAGTTCATATCCTGTGCTGTTTCAGTGTTAAACATGCCCATTACCTTAAAATTCTGGTGCCTAGATGACCCTGGTGCCCAGTGCCCCACAGAAAGGAACTTGCAGACTGATCTTGCCATCTGAATTTATATTAGATTTGTGCTCTACCACCTTTCTTGCTTTCCTCTTCTGTTATTTTGCAGTTTCCATTTGCCTGATGCCTCCTACAATTCGGATGTAACAGCAAGTATGCTTGAGACAACATTTTTTCTTGGTTGACTTTCTGCAACAGGATGTATTGTTCTAGATTTCATGTTAAATTTATATGAACTATTCTCCAGCAAGTAAGAAATCATAAATTAAGAATAATATACTCTATGTCGTTGTGCTTATTCCCCGTTGTTCTTGCAACATAACATTGTGAGTAGAGTTGCCCTTTCATTCTTTCAGGGCCCAACAGATTTTTTTTTTTTCTTTTGTAATAGTGATACATGAATGCGAACAAATATTGCACTAAAAAAATGGAAATATATTACTGAATTATTTCTTTGTGTTTGCAAAAAGTGTTATAAGTGCTGTCTGTCCTGTACTGATTAAACATGTAGAAATGGTGATGATTAGAAGGGCAAAAAATAAATATTCACGTTCCTTGCAAATTCCACTGGAGAAATAAGGAAGAAATAATGGAATTTTCAACTCTCACACTTCCTTTGTAGTTTTAACTTAAGCTAATTCTATGAGAAAAGTACGATTTTTAGAAAGAATTTGGAAATCTCAGTGCATTGCCAGAACAAAAATGAAGTAAACCAAGCTCTATGGGTGCCAAAGTCACAATGAAGATATAGGGATGAAAAAAGTATTAAAACATGATAATTACATAAGACCTCCAATTATGCTATGTAATATATGATAAACCAGCAGATATGAATCAAAGTCAGTACTACCCTTTTGTGCGTTTGTGTTTATGTCAAATGCTTCTGTAGATGCTGGGACTTGTCGTCACAGAATTCCTAAGATACAGGAAGAAATCTGCTGTCTTAGGAGTGGAGAGGTATGTTCTTATTTTAATATGTTAAATTCATATTAATTTTAAATATAACTCCTGTAAAGGCATAACTGTAGAACACCATCAAGACACATACATACAGGAAAAAGTAAAACCACCTTCATTTCAAAGAGATATATCAGAAAGCATACATAGAATCACAGAATCACAGAATCATTTTAGGTTGGAAGAGACCTCCAAGATCACCGAGTCCAACCTCTGACCTAACACTAACAAGTCCTCCACTAAACCATATCACTAAGCTCTAAATCTAATCATCTTTTAAAGACCTCCAGGGATGGTGACTTAACCAGTTCCCTGGGCAATGTCACTGTGCTTTTCCACTAAGAGTTCTTGTAACTTGCCTGGACCCTTGCACTTTCAAAATAGTGAGGAATGTACCTATTTCCCATCTCTCCTTTTCAAATGAGTATTGAGTGGGTTTGCACATGCATGTGTATATATATGTTTCTGGGTGCAGCTTTCAGTGAGAATTGAATTCCACAGTTTATAAAACTCTCCAGGCAGCTACCGGTACTAGTAGTTACTACTAATAGCTACTAGTACTGGGTACAATTAGTACCTACTAGTAGCTACTAGTACTGTTAATACTCAGGTATAGAGAATCTGTTGCTCTTGAATGGTTTTGATAAATACAGTCCGTGCTTCTGTTGCATGGGAGTTTAATTTGGTGTATCTAGCTAATCTTCATTAGCTTTCATTAGCTAGACAATCTAGCATCGTCTTCAGTTCAGTCCCATGCTAAGGAGACATTCTCTTAGAACACAAAACAGTTACTAACTAGCTTTTATGAAGCAACTGACATAGCATGAAGAGCAGGTCACTGACTTCAAGATACAGTAAGATCAAGATACAAGAACTTCGATAAATACAGTAAGGTAGTAGATGTGTGGCTGAAGACAATGTACTTTTCTTTTGTTTAAGCAATAGTTTCTTACACCATCAGCCTAGTGCTGGAAGGCTAGGAATTGAGAAATGTTTTGTCTGATCTGTTGGTCAAGCTGCCCTCCAATCATGTGGGAATTAATCTAGATGGTCTATGGTCTGAAAGCAGTTTACAAGTCCAAAGACAAGTGGTACTGTGATATAAACCTTAAACCACTTAAAGTTATTACCTTTTTTTTTTTTGAGTTTCATATGTTAAAATTTTAAAATCCAACTTGTCACTTACCTATAAGCAAATCTTTTCAGCTGCCCTAAAGAATTTTTGTTGGTCTTTGTTGATGCAGCAGGATTCACAGCAGTATGAACAGCCCTGGCCTAAGAGAAATTTTCAGAACTGGTCTCCAGTAAGCTGTTTTGGGATCTGTTTCATGGGAGAGGTTGGTTTTGAAGGGAAAGGCACTGTTTCTTTGCATTTTCAAAGAATTCAGATGAAATTTTGCTCTCATTTACACTGTGCAGGAAACTTTGAAAGTAAAATAGTCAGACAGTTGTGTTTTGCATCTCTTGTTTGTAACAAAATGCATCTTATTAGAAAGTGGAGAAGTGTCAGATAAAAGTGGCAGAAGACTGGGGTGGTAGGGTTGAGTGCTTTAAAGAACAGAGGAGGAGAGCTTGTGTGTAAGGAATAGGAGAAGATGAGAAACATTGATAATGGTCTCCTGTGAACTGAGGGGCTGCACCTAGCCCACTCTGAGGGGCAGTGACACTGTCACTTCATCACAGTAGTGCTGCTTAAATTGAGACAGTGAGTGCAGGTCATGGCAGAAGGGGAAAGAATCTAACTCACTGAGCCAGTACCTCCCCAAGGAGAAGACTACAAATGCAATTCTTGCATAGTTCAATAATTAGTTATCTACCATGTTAGAGCTTTCTTTTTTATGCTGATAGATATTGTTAAGCCAGTTGATTGCCGTTTGTGGGTGTTAGGGGAAATGTAGCAACAGAAGACATTAGCACAGCTTTCCTTGTTTTCTGGATGTACAACTGACCTAATTATTTTATTCTTAGATGCTGGTTATTTTTATATCTGAGTCGGGCTTCTGTTGCTGATGGTCAAAGACTGACAGGATCAAATCCTGAGTTATTAAACCAAATGTTCTGTCAAAGCTGGTAGACCTCTGAGCAGGGTATGAGTGCTGTCCACTTACTGTCTGTTTACTTGTCTGATCTGTCTCCAATTCAGTTAAAAAGCAGCTTAGCTGAATACCTGTATATCAGCTAGTCGTTCACATAATCCTCTTCTGATCATGTCTGGAGATGAAACCAATGTAGAGATGGAGAAAGTCATATGTATTAAAGGCACCATAATAACTAACTGAAGTTGTCTGAGCTTAGAAGAAAGTACTCTTTTAATTAAAGTAATTATATTGGCTTTTTTAAACAGTCAGTTTAAATAAAACTCCCCTTTTACCTACCCAATAGGAAAAAATGGAGTACGTCCTTTTGTTTGTTTTTATAAAGTATGTTTATTTTATTTTATTTTATTTTATTTATTTTATGCTATTTTATTTTATTTGTAGTATGAAAAAAGGAAATGAATCTAGTGGTAGAAAAGTGAGATGCTACAATAATGTCATTCTCCATATGGTAAAAGTGGCCAGAGCACAGAAAAACTTGGAAAAGAAATAAGGGAGAGGGCTTGGCCATGCAAATTAGCTGCTATATTATTCTGAACTTATTTAAGCACTGTGGAGTATTAACAGACAATTTGCACTCCATCTAAAACAGCCTGATGACCTGTAATGACTAGGTTTTGAATCCTGTAATCTGAATTTACTTAACAAGGTAATTAAATATTTAAAGTCAGTTCATTTAGAGGTTAGGATGAATTATCTTTCCACATTCGCAAATTTCTGCCTTTCTATTACTATGCATGGCTGTACATTCTCAAATTTTTTGTTATAGCTTTTCTTTCAAATCTGTATCTTAGCTTTTGCCATAGCAATTAAGACTGTGAAGAGCTTTTCGTTGTCCTAGGAATTGAGGGAAAAGAAATTACGAAATGCTGAATACGACAAAATGGGTTTTGTCCTCCTTGTAGCATAGAAAAGCACTAAGGAAAGTTAATTAAGTTCAGGAAATAGACAGCAAGATAATTAAGATTAGGCCTAATTCTACACGGCAGGCATTCTGTGCTATTTTTGACGAAACTAAAGGGACATCATGTAGAGAAACTCCAGGCTTTCAGTCAGACTCTTGAAAAATCATTACAGGTGATGTTAAACAGTGAGACAGACTAATGTGATAGGGCATATGTTTTCTTTTATCTTTCTTTAAAAGCAAAATTGTGCCATAAATGTAAACAAGGACTAAATAGACAGTTTATTATTACTGGCAGTGAGATATGTAAGCAAATCTGCTGCTGAAAAACAATAGGTGTTGCTATTGTTGCAACTTCTTCCACCAGACTAGTCTGCCATGCTATACTGCAGTTTATTATGTTCTAGAAAACCACTGAGAAGGGTCTTTTGTTTAAATCAGGCATACGGTGTTTGTTTTCCTATTATTGGAGACCTCCAACATACCCTGTATGCTACTATGCAGTACCAATGTAGCTTCCTATAACTGTTAGAAAAAGAAAATCTGCACAGAGGCTGACATGAAACCTAATTACACTCTTATCCGCTTCAAATTTTTATTACTAGGTACATGAGAAATCTTGGAATTGAAAGTAATGAATAAATTAAATGGAAATGTGGATTCTAGTTATTTGTTCTTTGAAATGCTTCTGCATTTGCAACAGCAAATCAGTCTCTATTCTTATTAAGCAAATTCAGGTACCAACACTTTATTCTGTATGCCTGTTTTCATACACCAAAACCATCAAAACTTTCTGGGCAATCAGTCCCAGGAAATATTCTATACTTTCTCGAACATTTTTCAATCACTACTATTTGATAGTTTTGATTTTATGCTTTCCTGTGTAAATGGAATTTAAGGTTTATTTTGTATTTATGAGCTGTTAGAAAGTGTTGTTGTGTTGTTGTTGCTGTTATTCTACTACCTAATTTCTATAAAAGCTCCATATAACTGTAAAGCTCTGTAAGTTGAGAAATAAAAGAGCTGGAAAACACTGTACTAGAAGGTATTTTCCCCCATATCTCCACACTTAGTAACAGCAGAAGTGCAAATAAGGTACATAAAAATTAATTTTGTTAATAAATTTAAATACATAAGAGGTTAAAGAAATTGTAAGATGAGGATGAAAAATAAGCACATGAAATATCTGGTGCATCTGTGTCAAAAACCCAACCCAACCCAACCAAACAAAAAACACTGCCCAAACCAAAACAACCCGCAGGCTGATGAAATCATCTCTGTGGTGCTACTATTGTGGTGTGGATTTGGATTAAATAATAAAATAATCTAATCTATTTTGAGTGTGCATCACATATCTCAAACGTGGCAATTTCATATTCTTTTTCTTATATATCATGTTCCTGGACTCATAGCTATGTTTAAGTTTTAGCTGTCATCCTAAAAGTGTTTATAGTCCTCAATCTTCAGAGAAAACTGATACTATTTCTTAAAGGAAACAAGTGCTTCTCTGGGAAAATGTAACCATATATTTAAAATCTTCTTACTCCAACTTAATTTCAATACATTTTTTTAAACACTCAGTTCATGACTACTCTATTTAAGATTGGTGATACAAAAACACAGTGATTACTTAAGAGTAAATGAATTTTATATGCAGATAACTAAATGGAGAGTTGTAGCATGTAGTTTGTTCATTGTGGGTGATCAACTAAGTAAAACTGGATTTGACATAAAGGAAAGATTGGAGGGATTACTGGAAATGAGTTGAAACACAGTCGTTTATTTTGAAAACCACTTATCTTAATGACACTGTAGCATATCCAGTTGCTGAAACTGTGCAGAGGCTGTCAATTGATTATTATTTAATTTTTTTTTCAATATTACAGTAGATTGTATTTAGTTTCAGTTCAATACAGAACGTTTGAAGAACTCTGTTCTTCTCAGCTTGTCTGAGAAGAAAAAATCATCAGATTCTCTATTTCTAAAAGAACCCAAACCTTAAGTTATTTTAACCTGGAAAATAAAAATTTCTACCACCAAGCTCACTGAAAATTCTTATGGTGCCTTGAGTGTCAGTGCTGTCATTTTTTATAGGATGAACTATATTGTTCATATAAAATAAAATTAATGGAGTTCATTGTTAGAAACTGAACCTTGAGTGTGCTACTGAACCAGTGTCTCAATAAAAGAATTTTTTTATATGTTACCAGCTGTGCATTGAAGAAGACAAACCTCTCTGCTTGCTATCTGCCTTGACATCCTTCTGAAGCCTTGGACTCTTTTCTTCACTCACTTCTGCCATTTGTAAGGTTCATCATTCTCCCTGACACCCTCTGTACTTTGGATATTATAAGCAGACTCTTTTAAGAAAGGACATTATGATTCTCTGGAGAAGTGGCGTTGAAAGCCAAAACATGTTTGCCTTCAGAAAAGGGGCTCCTAAGGTAAAAGTGCTCACTATTGAAGTGAGAAATGAGTGTACAAAGTTTGTGCAGCAGTTCTAATACTTTAAGGTCCTTTATACATTCATATTACACACCTTCTAATCAGATACCTTAATATCTCTGCTGTCCTATGTAACAGGACACAACTAAATTCAGCTAATGTAGCTTGTTTGCATACATTGTATTTTCTCATTATGGTAAAATTGTCACCGCTATCATTATTTTAAAGTGAACATTCAACCTCCCCTCTCTACTTGGAAATTAATTTATTCCCCTCTGAATTTGAAAGTTATTGTTTTTAGCATTGTAGTTTGTGGGCAATGTGAATTTGGACTATTCTTTCAGTTAAATAATTTGTCTTGCTCTTTAGTGTGTGTCTGTGTGTGTAAGTAGTGTTTCACAGAATCATAGAATGGTTTGGGTTGAAGGGACTTTAGAGATCATCTAAAGATTTCTGAGGATGTCTCCAAAGAGTTGCTTTCAGTAGTGCAAGTTGTTTTCCCTGGATTTCTGATCAAATCTTGGACTCTCACATATTTAATGGATGCTTATGTTCATACTGGGTAGATATATTTGTGGTTTTAAAAAAATATGTATCCATTTACTTAAACAAAACCACCCTCACCCCCAAAACAGAATGAAACAAAAGAACCCCCCAAAAGAGCAAGAAAAATAAAATCCAACCAACCAACAAAAGCAACAATAACAACAAGAACAAAAACCAACCAACCAACCATACAACAACAGCAAACATAGAATTTTCTATTTTGTATATGCAGGTTTTTTTTTTTTCCAGGACATGATTTATCCTGAGAAGATGTGTTGCACAACCCCTGGGAGATTCTGTATCACCATTATGGTGCATTCTCTATGCCTAACAGATCTTGTGTGCTGTTGCAGATATCAAAGCTGGCATCTCAGTCCTGAACGTTTTATTGAGACTTTGTTAATGAGATTTCTTGTGGAGTTATTTCTTTCAAGGGTGACTTGACATATTTATTTGCTTCATGTAGCTGTTGAAAAGCTAAAATTTTAGCTGCTGACCCAGCTTTGGCTTTTGATTGGCTGTGGTCCCTTGATAGCATGATGGAAATGAATTCCTGCCTAGGTGGTGTAAACACTCTGCTAGTGAACCACAGAATCACAGAATATCCTGAATTGGAAGGGACCCACAAACATCATTGAGTCAAACTCCAGACTCCACACAGGACCACCCAAAATTCAGACCCTATGTCTGAGAGCGTTGCCCAAACACTTCTTGACCTCCAGCAGGCTCAGTGCCAGGACCACTGCCCTGGGGATCCTGTCCCAGTGCCCGACCACCCTCTGGGTGCAGAACCTTTCCCTAACCCCCAGCCTGACCCTCCCCTGTCCCAGCTCCATGCCGTCCCCTCGGGTCCTGTCGCTGTCCCCAGAGAGCAGAGCTCAGCGCCTGCCCCTCTGCTCCCCTCGTGAGGGAGCTGCAGGCCGCCATGAGGCCTTCCCTCAGCCTGCTCTGCTCTGGGCTGAACAAACCAAGGGACCTCAGATGCTCCTCCTATATCTTGCCCTAAAGTTTTATGTCCTTCTTATACTGTAGTGTCCAAAACTGCACACA
The DNA here is from genome assembly GCF_964034855.1 of Anser brachyrhynchus. Classification (NCBI taxonomy): domain Eukaryota; kingdom Metazoa; phylum Chordata; class Aves; order Anseriformes; family Anatidae; genus Anser; species Anser brachyrhynchus. The sequence continues at coordinate 59,476,816 of NC_137697.1, forward strand.
ATGCTCAAGGTGAGGCCGCACCAGCACAGAGCAGAGCGGGACAATCCCTTCCCTCACCCATCTGGCAGTGCTGTGCCTGATGCACCCCAGTGTATGTATGGCCCTCCTGGCTGCCAGGACACCCTGCTGGCTCATATTCAACTTGCTGTTGACCAGAACCCCCAGATCCCTTTCTGTGGAGCTGATCTCCAGTCTGTTGTCCCAGAGCCCATGCATACAGCCCGGGTTGCCTCACCAGAGCTGTAGAATCTTGCTCTTGTTAAACTTCATGCAGTAGGTGACTGCCCATCCCTCTAATTTGTCAAGATCTCTGCAAGGCCACTATCCACTCCTGAGTAAGACAACAGCTCCTCTTAATCTACTATCATCCACGAACTCATTTAGTATGCATTTGAGTACTGCATCCAGATCATTTATAAAAATATTGAAGAGAACTGGCCCTAAAATGGAGCCCTGGGGAACCCCACCAGAGACCGACTGCCAGACTGATGTAAACCTTTGAGCCCAACCCATCTGCCAATTGTTCACCCATTTTATTATGTACTTGTCCAGCTATATGCTAGGCATTTTCTCCAGAAAGATACTGTGAGAAATAGTACCGAGAGCTTTACTGAAATCCAAAAGATCATGTCTACTGGTTTCCAGTTGTCAACTAGGTGAGTGAACTCATCATAAAGGGAAATTAAGTTAGTTAAACAGAACAGTCAACCATTGTCAAAATACCCTGTTTCTGAACTGTTGTCTTTGATTTGTGCAGAGAACATTTGCGGGACATTCTCATTCTCAAACTCTGAATGAAGCCTGCAGCATGGTGTCCTGCATGCTTTCGCTATGGTGGTGATAAAGGTGGTCATGGTGAACTTTGCTTAATCCTCTCTGACAGACGCTGTTATCCTCACAACAGAGTCATTACAGGGAATATTCATTTTCATTTCAGTTATGTCAGTGCCTCTAAGACAGTGGCATACAGTATGTATAATTTTGTTAGTGATGGTGAAAGCAGCAATCACACATCCTGCACTTGTCTAGGTCCTGCCTCAGGGTTGATTAAACATGAATCAGTTCATGAATGCAATGGGTTCCTCTTTCAGATTAAATCTGAGGTCTTATTAGAGCTGGTTTATTTTAGCATGCTGGGTTGGTTCCTATTGACATTCATATTCTGACCTAATAGTTTACAAGGTAAAATATAGGATGATGTGTTTAATGGCTGAGAAGCAGATTTGTGTTTCTTTGTGTTTTATTCATCTGACATGCTGTTCTTGCATACGGAGTCTTAGCAAGGTCTGTCAGTCAATGAAGTACTTTCCCTCCCTCTCCCCCAAACTAGAAGTACTCTTAATTTCCAAAGAGCATTTGGTTTTTGCTGCTACCACTGTGTTTCATGGAATGCATCACCAGCTGCTCACTATGTGCTCAGTATCTTTGGTCATTTGTGGCAAATGTGTAGTAGGCTTAACTTGAAAATCAAATCCAGTCAGAGTTGGATTGCTATTCCTAAACAGCTTTGAAGAATTTAACATATAGTTTTGTATATCAACAACTTCAATGCTAAAATGCACTGTGACTGTTTTCCTATTTGGTAATCTTAATAGTTCAGGATGCTCAATATCTGATCCTTATTAGACTATCAGATGTGAATAATCTTATACTCCTAGTTTGTCTTCAGTCTTCTCATTTTTTCCTTGCTCTCTCTGAAGCCATGGAAATAATTCAGTTGATATACTTTATCTCTCTTTTTTTGTGCTTTCCTAAGTGTTTCAGATCTTCTTGGTCTGCTGTTTTAGATACAAAGTCAACAATGTTCATCTCTCATGCTTTTTACTGTAGTGAACCTTGAGAAATGGGAATGTTACCTTCTCAGGCAGTTACCAAAAGTTTCCTTAGGGCTCTCTAATGTGACTTTCAAAATCTGACTTAAAATTGGTGTGACTGGTACCTCCTGTTACTGACTCCTGGTAATACAGTCAGTATAACCAACACCACTTTATAAGGCAAACAGCCATAATATATAAGTGGGCTGATCACATACCATCCTCCTTCTCTCCCCTTTTTTCCATACTGTGTTAAGACTATGTGCCCACTGGCATTGCCACCAGGATTTGGTGGCTTATGTTAAAGAATACATAAGCCTTCTGTCAGCGTTGCAATAAGACCATCAACATTGTGAAAGTCCAGGATGTGCAGGCATCTGTCATGAAACAGGGAAGTGTAACAGCACATGAGATATGGGCTGTAAAATCAAGCAGGAGCAAGTCCTGAGTGGGAGTTGGACCAGAACTGGTGCTGGATGGCAAAAGTGGTGATCTGCTGGTGGCCAGAGACACCTCACCTCCACCTTCATCTTCCTCAGAGATTTGAGTGATTATTGTATTGTGTTCTGATTATTGAGAATTTGTCCCAAGCTGCAGAGGGTCCTGGTGACTAAACATCTAGGTAACTGCAAGTTCTAGATAACAAGAAAGCCATGCTACTTTCTAGAAATTCTGTGTAATTCTAAGCTATGGTAATTGCTAAAAGTTCTGTGTAACAAAAAACTATGCTAATAATAGAAATTATGGATTACAATAAACTACACTGATTGCTAAAAAATTTATGTAGTAATAAATCTCTGATTACAACCACAGCCCTGTGACCAGTCCTCATTCTACCAAGGATCCCTAAAAGAACCTGCCCGTCCTCTGTAGTGTTGAGTGTCATTCACATATTTTTTAACTTTGCAAACATTGACTAATCTGTTCATGACTCTCTTCTCTCTTTTGGCATGAATGATCTACAGAACTTACCCACAATGCCTTCTTTTTCCATTTGCTCTCTTACTTCCATAATTCTAATAACACAAAAATATTCAGTAAACTGGGTGCTGTATTGAGTAAGATGTTTCATCTGTTTTAGTGCATAATATGGAGAGGATACTCTGGTCTTGTAATAGGACCTGTAAATATATTAATATGTAATAGCTTCCTAGAGATGCCAGAGGGTATTATGAACTCTGGCTGAGTGTTGTTCGTGTTGGTGACTTTGTCTGCATGCCTTTTCATGTATTGTGTGATTTACGTGCTTTTTCTTCTGCCTAAAATTCTATGAGGTCTATTTTTTTTTTCCAGAATTTTGCTCATTATTTGCATTGTCCTTGTGGTTTAATTCTGGCAGGCAGCTAAGTACTATGCAGCCACTTGCTTGGTTTTCCCAGGTGGGATGGGGGAGAGAGCTGGAAAGGTGAAAGTGTGAGAACTCATTGTTTGAGATAAAGACTGTACACTGAGTAAAGCAAAAGCCACAAGCACAAACGAAGCAAAACAATGAATTCATTTGCTGCTTCCTATCTGCACATCCAGAAAAGCAGGGTTCAGCACACGGAATGGTTCCTTGGGCAGACAAACGCCATCACTCTCCCCCTTTCCTCCTTTTTTACCTCAGCTTTTATGGCTGAGCATGATGACACATGACATGGGACATCCCTCTGGCCAGCCTGTGCCAGCTGTCCTGGCTGTGTCCCCTCCCAGCTCCTGGTGCACCCCCAGCCTTCTCACTGGCAGGGCAGCAGCAGAAGCTGAAATATCCTTGGCTCTGTGTAAGCACTGCTCTACAAAAACTGAAACATCAGTGTGTTATCAGCATTATTCGTATTCTAAATTGAAAACAGCATTGTACAAGCTCGTATGTAGAAAACTAACTCTATCCCAGCCAAAACCATGACAGTCCTAATGTTGCATTTGTAAGACTGAATAATTTTGTCTTTGGCTGCAATTTTTCCCCTATTACATAGCTCTTTTTGTAGCTTCACGGGTTTACTGGTGCCACACTGTGTATTTGGCATTTAGTTTATTGTTTGCCTGCTGCTGCCTTGTCTTTGCATCTAGTGTTAGTCCGAGTTTTACAAAACATTTATTGATGCTGTTTTGCATTGCATTAATGTTATAAAGTGCAAAATCTTTCCTCCAAGACACTTTTAAACTTTCATAGTATGTGTCTTTTTCTTCTCTATGAGCTGTAGCAGTCATTTCTCTTGACAGTGACCATGTGGCCCATTAGACAGGGCATTTTTCATTTTTTTTACAACAGCTCAAGCTGTTCATTTTGTTCATGTCTGTAGGTTTGCATTTATGCTTTTCCTTTTGCATAGCTTCTGCATTACTTTTTTGCTTCTCCTTTGTGATTAACACATCTCCTCTGTTTGTGTGTTTTATGTAGTAAATAAATCTTTTTCTTTCAATTCGTAACAATACATGCTTAAGGGAAAAAATGCTATTCACACAAACCTTTTTGTTAGTCAAAAGTGTTGTTGGTACAGTAATAGTCTGTGCATGTCTTCCAGGTCTCATACTGGTATCTTTTATTTTCCATTCCACTTCAGCATTAAATGATTGCAGGGCTATAATGAAACATGATCTGTCCATTCACAGGTAAAGAAAGCTCTGCCAGACCTGTACTATGCTCTGGAACAAGGAGGCGGGTTTCTGATGATGTGTAACAATGAAAGAACTCTTTCCAGCCCAGATGGATGGGCCCACCTCAGGTACTCTTAAGTACCCACACTGCCATCAAATGTGAAAGACTTCCCCACTGGGTGCATGTGTCTCTCTGTAAGAAGGTACTACTGCCTCACAACACAACACAGAGATAGCTGCCTGCTGCAGAAAACACAGCACAGACCCTGAATCTTGCCTTTGTCATTGGACTATGTTCACAAGGATATACAACCATAACACAGTCTCCATCTGTGCAATTTAGATGAATCTTGAATTGTTTCTTTAATCTATGTAGTTATTTTGGGACTATTTAGCAGTACTGTTAGAAATAATTTGTAATGGTTTTACTTTCTTCTGAGGCAAAAGTTGCTATACATTAAAATGAAACACTTGAAATGAGGTTCCAAACTCTAAAAAAATATTTTTAGGCTACATTTTGCATGGACTAGGATCCTATGGAATATGGAGAGGTAACTCTCCTCTTAACTTTACAGCTTGGGTAGCTATTGCAGCAAATCCTTCAGACTGTTGAATTTGAACATATATTGCCTGAAAACACAATTTTGGAATTCTTATGGTTGGTGTTTCTTCTTCACAGCTAAAAGGTTGGGTGAAGTGGTAGGTATGAGCTAACTTTACTCATGTCACCACTTTAAGGCACCCTGAATAGATCCAGTCACAACCTGTCCCTTCTGACAACTTCACTTGCTTCTCAGAAAAACTCAGGCCAGCAATTAATATTATTTCATCTGCAATAGTTGGGAAATAGTCTCATCAACATCCAATTAAATTTGGATCCACCACTTTTGACACAGATCTAGCTTTTCCAACCATTCCTTCTATTCCTGGACCTTACTGGTTATGTGGAACTGTGGCCTGGAAAACATTGACTCCCAGGTGGGCTGGTCAAGGTACTTTAGGGCATCTATTACTCTATATTGCAATACACTGAACCTTAATTCAGAGAAGACCTTTATCATACAGAAGGCAATATCCTTTTAACCCATTAGCAATCAGCAGTACTGAGTTCCACAAGGCTCTGTGGATCCTGATATCTGGGCTGTGAGTCAGTGAGTTAGAAAAGGCTATAATCAACATCTCTGTAACCCTAGAATACACAGGTGATGACACAGCTGATGCAATATCTGCTCTTCAATCAGAAATTAAACAGACCTCCCATGCAACTTTGCAAAACAGAATGGTCCTAGACAACTTATTAGTGCACACGGCAGAGATTCTGTTGTCATTAACAGCAGTTGTTGTACTTACGTTGACCATAGCGAAAGGATTGAAACTGACACTCATAAGATACAGAAAAGCCCCCAGGTGTTACGTACAGAAGCATTAGAAGACACACTGGACCTTTGGAAACATCTGGGTTTGGTTAACTTCTTGGCTATCTGTCCTGTTTTCAGCTAGGATAGTTAATTTTCCTCCTAGTAGCTGGTAGGCTGCTGTGCTGTGGATTTAGGATGAGAATAATGTCGATAACACACTGATGTTTGAATTGTTGCATCCAAATGGGATGCCTTCCATCCAGAATACTTTCAGGCCACGTTGCTGAACCAGGGGGTTGCCCAGTTCCATGCCTAGCTCCTATGCCACTGTATGGTTCTTGGAGAATTATAAGTTGTAAGAGGCAGAGTACCCAGAGCAGAGGAGAGGAACAACAGCCAGTTCCCTCAGGACCCTGGGATTCATGTCATCAGGGCCCATAGACCTGTACCTGTTTATATTCATCAGGTGGTCTCGAACCTGCTCTTCACTTAGAGTGGGTGGGACTTTGCTACCCCAGCCTCCATCTATGTGTTGAGGGAAATGAAGGACTTGGGAAGCCTGTCTACCAGTGCAGATGGAGGCAAAGAAGTTGTTGAGTACCTCAGCCTTCTCCACATCTGTTGTTCCCAATTACTCAGATATGGAAACTCGCTCCTAGTACAAGAAATTAGCCACCTATCATCACTTACACACTACTATTTTCACCCCTCACTCTATTTTCACAAATGTTAAAGGTGCGTGGTGGCCCTCGGGGACTCCTCCTGTCACCCCAGCGCAGCAGCCCGAAGGAAGCTGGGTCCTCTGTTGTGCTCTTCCTCGAGGCTCTGTGCAGAAGGGATGCCACCTCTCGCACAAGGGCTGGCGGATGGGAAAGAAGCACTCACGCAACCCCTGAGAATCGGCAAGAGTTGTTTATTGCCAGGACGTGTAGCAGGTAAGCCTGCGGGATGTCCATGGTGTTTGGTGGCTCCAACCTAATGCTTGGGGTGGAGCCTGCGTGACGACAAGTAGGGAGCCAGCCGGGCACTCCTGTGATGCTGTTGGTGCTCTCTGATGGCAGAGAGCAAAGACATGCTGCGAGAGTCCCAGCTCTGTTCTGGCAGAGGTGTATCCACTTCCATCGGTTCCTCCACATCTTCTGGTGGATCCAGCTCCATGTGCTCCACGGTGTTCAGCACAAGGCTAAGCCAGTCCTTGCCCGGGACTGCCCAAAAGGGATGCCTTCCATCCAGCATGTTTTCAGGCCAGGGTGCTGCACCAGAAGGTCGTCCAGTTGCACACCTTGGTCCCATGCTACTGTTGGGTTGATTTTCATGCATGGGTCTGACGCTGTCATCTGGTTTACGGCCATGGCTGGGTCCCGCATCATGCTGCAGACTATGTGCAGAACTCTGCTCCCCGTGGCTGTCTTCCTGAGACTTGTGCCTTCGCCTCATACTGCTGTTGCAACTATGGTAAGGCCCAGGTCCCCTGTCTCTGTGTGTTTGAGGGGCTGGCCTGTTCCCCGCATCGTTGCGGTGCCAATGGTACTGCTTATACGTGTCTGGGCTTGCTTGATTGGCACGCCTCTACTCCGCGTGGCTGTCTGGACGATGCTTATGCCTTCGCCCCACGTGACCATTGTGCGAATTGTAAAGCCCATGCCTCGAGTCGCTGTCTGGTTTAGGGGAAGGACTGCGCATGGCCTGGAGTTGCCGATGATCAAGCCAGTCCCTGCTGGGGACTGGCCGCATGGGATGCCTTTGGTCCGGAAACTTTTCTGGCCGGGGTGCCGAACCATGTGGTAGTCCACTTTCATGCCTATGTCCCCTGCCGCTGTGTGGTTGATTTCCATTTGTGGGTCTGACGCTGCCATCTGGTTTATGGCTGTGCCTGGGTCCCACACTGTGTTGCGTGCTATGGGCATGCCTCTGCTCCATGAAGCTGTCTGGCTGATGGTCCTGCCTTTGCCTCACACCGCCATTTCAGCTAGGAGAAAGCCCAGGCCCCCTGTCGCTGTGTGTTTGAGGGGCTGGCCTGTTCCACGCATCATTGCAGTGCCAATGGTACCGCTTATACGTGTCTATGGACTGCGTGCCAGAGGTCCTGTAGGCACTGGTGTCTTTTGTGCCGTGGGTGCTATCCTTCCGCCCATGACACGTCTCCTTCTTGTTAGGTGCATTCCTTCTCGGTGCTTCCTTGGACTACATCGCTGTCCTCTCACACCGAGGAGGCCTGCTGGTCGCCTTCCTGCTCCTGGACTTCTTCCTGTCACACAATCTGGCTATCAGAGTGCCTAGAAGCTCAGCAAATGGTGGGCCAGCTGCAGGGGTCCTGTTTTATAGGGCCCATGGAAAAGGCGGGCCAGTGGTGGCCACTGTGACATCAGCAAGCCTCTGCAATGGAGTGGCCCATGCGTGGCCAAATTTGGGCGGCTGTGTTGGGAGTGGCCTGCCTGGAAGATGCCCTCACGTGGGAGAAGGAGGAGGGCTGGGGGGGCTGAGGGCCTCTTTTCTGAGGCTCGCTCCCCCGGCCATTTGGCTTGCCAGAGAGAAAGGCTGCCCCTTGGCCACAGGGACTGCCCTGCACCTCCCATCCTGTGCCCTGGGTTTATTTTTAACACTGGTTTTTAGGTAATTTCATTCTGTTCTTTATGGAAAAGAACAGAAGCAAGGTGCATCTTCAGCCGTAATTCCCATGTGCGCTTTGTGTTGCGAGTGAAGAATTTCTTCCTCACGTCACATCTGATCTAAATCTCCCCTCCATTTGTTCAAAGCCATTATTCCTGGTTCCATGGCTATGCTCCCTGATAGAGTCCCTCTCCATCTTTCTTTTAGGCCACTTTTATGAGTAAGGTTAGGTGGCAAAAATGCAGTACCTGGAAGATTGCAGCCTTATCTACCTTGTTCCACATGTTCCACATGACATTTTCCAGCTCAGGCTCTAGCTTCTGATCAGTGCAACGTAGAATCATAGAAACATGAAGGTTGGAAAAGACCTCCAAGATCATCTGGTTCAACCATCCCACTACCACCAATGTCACCCCCTAAATCATGTCCCTAGGCACCAGGTCCAACATTTCCTTGAACACCACTTGATGCTACCACTTCCCTGGGCAACCCGTTCCAATGTCTGACCGCTCTTTCTGAGAAGAAATATCTCCTACTTGTTTTAATTGTTGAAGAGCAGTGCTTACACTAAGCCAAGGACTTTTCAGCTTCTTGCTCTGTCCTGCCAGTGGGCAGGCTGGGGGTGCAGCAGGAGCTGGGAGGGGACAGAAGCAGGACAGCTGACCCCAACGGGCCAAAGGGGTATTCCGTACCATATGGCATCATGCTGGACAAGTAATGTGGGGTGGCTCGGGGATAGGCTGGGCGTCGGTCAGCGGGTGGTGAGCAGTTGCATTGTACATCACTTGTTTTGTAGACATTATTATTAGTAGTATTATTATCATTATTGTTATTCATTTCCTTTTTTTTTTTTTTTTTTTTTTTTTGTCTTAATAAACTGTCTCTATCTCAGCCCACAAGCTTTCACTTTTTTTTTGATTCTTTCCCCCATCCCAAGAGGTTCAGGGATGTGTGTAAGCGAATAGCTGCATAGTGCTTAGCTGCCAGCCAGATTCAACCACAACACTATCTGAATTAGGGACTTTGACTAGAAGGATATTATATGGAATATGATATTTGGCTTTTAACTAGGTAAGAAGGGGGACAGGGCTGAGGCTTGTTGGAGCTGTGCCAGGGGGAACAACAGCAAGGCTGGGCGAGAAGGCAATGGCCCAACTGAAGTGCATCTACACTAATGCACGCAGCATGAATAACAAACAAGAGGAGCTGGAAGCCATCGTGCAGCAGGCAGGCTACGACTTGGTTGCCATCACGGAAACGTGGTGGGACCACTCTCATGACTGGAGTGCTGCGATGTCTGGCTATAGGCTCTTCAGAAGGGACAGACAGCACAGAAGGGGTGGTGGTGTGGCTCTCTGTATTGGAGAGTGTTTTGATGTTGTGGAACTTGAGTCTGGGAATGATAAGGTTGAGTCCCTATGGGTTAGGATCAGCGGGAAGGCCAACAAGGCAAACATCCTGGTGGGGGTCTGTTATAGACTGCCGAACCAGGATGAGGAGACTGATGAGGAGTTATACAGGCAAGTGGCAGAAGTTGCGAAATTGTCAGCGCTTGTTCTTGTGGGGGACTTCAACTTCCCAGACATATCCTGGAAGCACAACACAGCCCAGAGTAAGCAGTCTAGGAGGACTAGGAGTCTAGGAGTCTAGGAGTCTAGGAGCAGTCTTGGAGAAGAGGGCGGGCCACTCAGGAGGACTATAAGGATGTTGTAAGGCTGTGCAGGGACAAAATTAGAAAGGCCAAAGCTCATCAGGAGCTCAGTCTGGCTACTACCGTTAAAAATAACAAAAAAAGTTTTTACAAATACATCAACACAAAAAGGAGGACTAAAGAGAACCTCCATCCTTTACTGGATGCGGGGGGGAAACAGTGACAGGAGATGAGGAAAAGGCTGGGGTGCTTAATGCCTTCTTTGCCTCAGTCTTTAGTGGTAAAACCAGTTGTTCTCTGTACCCAGTGCCCTGAGCTGGTGGAAGGGGATGGGGAGCAGGATGTGGCCTTCATAATCCACGAGGAAATGGTTGGCAACCTGCTACAGCACTTAGATGTACGCAAGTTGATGGGGCTGGATGGGATCCACCCGAGGGTACTGAGAGAACTGGCAGAGGAGCTGGCCAAGCCACTTTCCATCATTTATCAGCAGACCTGGCTAAGGCAGTCCCTCAGGGGAGGTTCCAGTCGACTGGCAGCTAGCAAATGTGACGCCCATCTACAAGAAGGGCTGGAAGGTAGACCCGGGAAACTATAGGCCTGTTAGTTTAACCTCAGTGCCAGGGAAGCTCATGGAGCAGATTATCTTGAGTGTCAACACGAAGCACTTGCAGGGCAAGCAGGCGATCAGGCCCAGTCAGCATGGGTTTATGAAAGGCAGGTCCTGCTTGACGAACCTGATCTCCTTCTATGACCAAGTGATGTGCTTGGTGGATGAGGCTAAGGCTGTGGGTGTGGTCTACCTTGACTTCAGTAAGGCTTTTGACACCGTTTCCCACATCATTCTCCTCAAGAAACTGGCTGCTCGTGGCTTGGACTGGTATACGCTTTGTTGGGTTAAAAACTGGCTGGGTAGCCGGGCCCAAAGAGTTCTGGTGAATGGAGTCAAATTCAGTTGGAGGCCAGTCACTAACGGAGTCCCCCAGGGCTCAGTAGTGGGGCCAGTCCTCTTTAATATCTTTATGAAAGATCTGGGTGAGGGGATCGAGTGCACCCTCAGTAAGTTTGCAGATGACACCAAGTTAGGTGAGTGTGTTGACCTGCTTGAGGATAGGAAGGCTCTGCAGGAGGATCTGGATAGGCTGGACCGATGGGCTGAGGTCAACTGTATGAGGTTCAACAAGGCCAAGTGCCAGGTCTTGCACCTGGGATGCAACAACCACAAGCAGAGCTACAGGCTGGGAGATAAGTGGTTGGAAAGCTGCCTGGCAGAGAAGGACCGGGGAGTACTGGTTGATAGGCAGCTGAATATGAGCCAGCAGTGTGCTCAGGTGGCCAAGAAGGCCAACAGCATCCTGGCTTGTATAAGAGGCAGTGTGGCCAGCAGGTCTAGGGAGGTGATTGTCCCCCTGTACTCGGCTCTGGTGAGGCCGCATCTCGAGTACTGTGTTCAGTTTTGGGCCCCTCGCTACAAGAAGGACATGGAGGTGCTCAAGAGAGTCCAGAGAAGGGCAACGAAGCTGGTGAGGGGTCTGGAGAACAAGTCTTATGAGGAGCGGCTGCGGGAGCTGGGATTGTTCAGCCTGGAGAAGAGGAGGCTCAGGGGCGACCTTATCACTCTCTAAAGGTACCTTAAAGGAGGCTGTAGCGAGGTAGGGGTTGATCTATTCTCCCACATGCCTGGTGACAGGATGAGGGGGCTAAAGTTGCATCGGGGAGGTTTAGGTTGGATGTTAGGAAGAACTTCTTTACTGAAAGGGTTGTTAGGCATTGGAATGGGCTGCCCAGGGAAGTGGTTGAGTCACCATCCCTGGAGGTCTTTAAAAGATGTTTAGATGTTGAACTTAGTGATATGGTTTAGTGTAGGACTTGTTAGTGTTAGGTCAGAGGTTGGACTAGGTGATCTTGGAGGTCTCTTCCAACCTAGACGATTTTGTGATTCTGTGATTCCTCTGCCCTTCAGAACTGCCTCCCAAGGGACTCTGCCAACCAGTGTCCTGAACAGCTCAAAGTCTGCCCTCTGGAAGTCCAAGACAGCAGTTTTACTGATCCCTCTCCTGACTTAGCCAAGATGATTGTCTAGAGTCCATCCCTCCCAAGGATGGACACCTGGCTCCTTTAACATGGAAATAATTTTTTCCTCACCTCTTTCTTCTTTTCTGAAACTGTATATAGGTTAGGTCTCTGCAATCACTTGGCAGAGAGCAGGGAAGCACAGGAGAAGCTGCTGTCCAAATATTCTCTCACTATGATTATAGTTAAGAAAACTTCTCTCTGACATGTCCTACATTCTACTTGAATTACTATGCACTTGCAGTTCCTCTGTTCTCTGACAGACTATTAATTAATTAACTAATTTTATGGGTCAAACTGCAGCCAAATATGTTGTGGACTTTGAATGACTTCCATGGAGTTACTCCAAAATGGTGACCTTTCTGCTCTAGTTATTTCTAGCAAAGAAACAATGCAGTTTAGCAATGCTCTTGAGGACTGTTTTTAGGCAGAAAAATAATTGTTATGGAAAAAGAAATTGATATGGGGTTCAACTCGTAGGCTGATTTCCTGAAACAAGAGGCATATACCAATAAGAGTTCATCCGTTCTCGAGAATTTATTTATATGCATTTATGCTTAAAAAAACAAACCAAAACAAAAACCAAAACAATTTTCTTGAAAGCTGTTATGTATAGTAAAAAATAAAGCCGAAGAAACAAAAATGTACACCCAAATGTCAACAACCTTTTTTCTGGAGTTCAATAAGCACTTTATAATACGTTACACTTAGTAACAATTTTTTGTTTGATTTCCACCATGAAGCTGAAGGTTGGAAGGAACGCCACTGTTATCAAAGTGTTATCAAAGTGTTTTTGTTTTTCTTTGTTTCTTTTCTCTGTTGTGACTGTATTTTTCAATCTTTAAACAAAAGCATGGAAATATGAATGATGTTTAAAAAGAAAAAACAGCAAAAAAACAAAACCTGAAAGCCTACAGCAAAAACATGTGTCTTTTTTCTGAGTACTTGAAGCACTGTGATTCCTTGTCACTGATTTGTTATGGAAGATCACACCTCTGGTTAATAAAATTTATAATTTTTCAGTTATTTTTCCTACAGGTGCATAACATTATTGTCTGTGAAAAACTGACTTCTATGTGGGTGTATGGGCTTTTAAAAAAATATCTAAGTAAAATGTCGGCATATCACAAGTAACATTTAGCATCATAAGTGGCTACAAAAAGTTATTCTGCCTGTAAGCAGGTAGAATCAAACAATTGTCACAGGATTTTTGTAGTTAAATATTGGCAATGTATTGCCTTATCTTTTTAAAACACCTATTTACCACTGTGGTGATTTCTTAAGTCGTAAAATGGAAATGTGCAATTGCAAATGAATACCACTCCATTAGAATAATAATTGAAATCCAGAATCAGTATTCTTATCAGAGATGGGCAATTTCTTTTCCTGAAGTCTATAAAAACACATGCCCTGTTTTCTTCCTTTCTTGCTGGTGCTTGGCCTTGAGCCCCATTGAGAAATGATAATATTTTCTCTCTGTATATGTGTGTATATTTTACCATCCCATAAATACATTATAACATATAAAAGGGTTTGTAATTCAGATTAGACCTTGATCCTGGACACAGTCATGCTTATGCTTAACATGACATCCATTAATAGTTGAACTAAACAGGGTTACTTGCCTGTGGCAAATTGAGTATGTGAGTTAACGCTTGGAGTATTAGTATTTTAATGTTTTATGTGACTCAGTTCTAGTTCAGTAGAACTCAACTGTGTGTAAAAGAAATTGCACTTGAAATCAGTATAAATTGACTGAGTTCAGATGATGCTCTGAAGGTACCAGGAGTTTCTGGAAAAACATTGTGTAGTATAAAGAGGAGGGTTTTATTATTATTATTATTTAATTTATTTAAGTAAATTAAACAATTTATATATTATAAATAGTGCATTGATGGCTACAGATTTGAATAGTCATGTTTCCTCTTGCTAGAGCATTCACGTGCCCTGAGATCAGACCTCTCAGTATTTCTAAGGTCTGTTCTTTGCACTAGGGAACCTCCCTGAGTACTGGCATCTCAGGGAATGTTAAATGTATTTCATTTGCCAAATATGGCTAAAACAATTTAGAAGAAAAGTTAAGAGACAATGTAACAACCTAGCTTTTTATTCCATCCTTTTTTGGAATGCACTTCAACTTTCTGAATGCCAGAAAATGAGTTGTGAGTAGCTTCAATAACAGCAATTCACGTTTCTGCTCCAGCTCAGAAACCTCCTGTATATTTTGATTTTCATCCCATTTTGCTTGCTCCATGAAAAAACCTGGACAAACTTTAGGAAACATTAATGTTAATCAGGTTTCTTCAACTGTTTGCATTAAATTCTGTGGCAGTATTGAAGTGCACTGTTGGCAGAATTGGTCTCTGACAGATTACAAAAGAGTAGCATAAATACACAGACATAAGCAGTTAGATATTGTGGCATGGTCCTTGATAACCCAGTGTGGCCAGGATCTTGTGTTCCATGGAAAAGATATTGACCACTTAGTCTGTGAAGGCTTTGATTACCAGGCCCAAAGCTATTTTAACCGGAAAATAGGAATGTACTTCAAAATTCCTAGTTAGAGCTGTGGATATTGTTGCTTTCTGGCTGTAAAGTATTGCCATGTCTGGAGGGACAACATGCCATGTGGTTTTGTTAGTTTAATGCAACCATGTTTCAGGTGGTTTCAGGGCAAGGTAAAACTAAGAAAAATGTTTAATTCGTTCACTTACAAGTCCTTCCAGCCTCACAATCTGTCTTTAAAGACTCAGATTACTGAGATTAATTGTGATTCTCTTATTTGCTTGCTTGTCAGAGCTCAAGTTTCTGAAGGTTGTTCCTTTGCTCTGTCCCTGTATCTACTGAACAAACTATAGATGTTTTCCTGCTCTGTCTAGTTAGAGGATTGGCTCCTGCATACATATGTGGCTTACAACTTCAAAAAAGAAACCTGTATTGAGAATGAAAGCAAGGTGTTTTTTAATTTAATTTATATTTATATTTATATTTATATTTATATTTATATTTATATTTATATTTATATTTATATTTATATTTATATTTATATTTATATTTATATTTATATTTATATTTATATTTATATTTATATTTATATTTATTTTTATTTTTATTTTTATTTTTATTTTTATTTTTATTTTTATTTTTATTTTTATTTTTATGTTCTATCTTTCTCTTTGAGGGTCTATCAGCTCCATCTTCTCTCTGCCTTCCATGATTTCTTGATCATTAATTCAGTTAAAGTCATTCTGTTTTTTTTTTTTTTTTTTTTCCCCACAACCCTGACCTGTTCTCTACTGCTTTTCAGCAAGTTGATTCGGGATCTCAGTTGAAAGCAAGATTATATTTAAGCATTTTTGCATTTACGCCTTGTTACTGAAAATGAAAGGAATATTATGATACAGTAGGAAGATAAGGTTATATCGTTACTTCCACTTTACACTCTGTTAAAATAAGAGAACATGAATAAGATTCCCATTTCAGTGTCAAATGGCAACGGTTTCAAATGCTGCAGTTTACCATCAGTGGGAAGTGCTGTTCTGTATTATTTATGTAGAATGATGGTTGGAACGATAATTGGTCTCAAACAGACTTGTGTATTTTGTTTTGAACCAATAGCTACCATCAAGACCAAATCTTTCCAAAGCTGGACATCCTTTCTCATTGTTTTCACACTGCCTTTAAGAATCACTGGCTTTGTAATATGAATAGAGATTTTCCTTAACCATCATTTAAAAGCATAGCAATTATTCATATCCTGTCTGAGCTTCTGTCTGCTTTTCAACATCTGTGTCCTACAGTTCTTTCTAAAATTACTTTAGGACTCCCACTGTTTTAAGACCTCCATTGGCACTCTTTGTATGGACCTAACCTGGGCCTAGTGGGACCTCCTTAAAAAACAGCTTGCTTTCTGCTACCATGTTAGTTCTGTTGCTTGGGAGCTAGTGCAGCTATGACAATGAGCCTTAACTATAAAAGCTTTATATTTGTGCAGGTCTGTTGACTATCCAAGAATTACCTTTGGCTTATAATGTGGATGTATCAGAGAAGAAGAGTGTTGATACTTATTTTCGTGTGAATTGTAGAGATAATTGTATTACTTTTATCTTCTGCATTGTAAGTTAAGTGCATTCTTCATCATTAGGAAAAAATTATCCATATTTACACAGCACGGAAAAGACATTTTTTCCAAAATTTTCACCTTAAGAAGTTAATAAATGCAGTCATCCAGAACTATGAAAGGAGAGGAATGTAAATTATTTGTAGATGGGAAAAACACTTTCTCATATGTTCTCTGTCTCCCAGCAGTCTGGGGTTCTGTGCTCTTAACCTTAGTCATTTTAGTCCTACAACAGGAGCCTAATTTATGTTATTTTCAAGGAAGGGAAAAATGACTGAAGAGGAGCTCTCTTACCATACGCATTTTAATTATAGCCTAAATATAACTAAATATAACCTCTTATATTTTTTCTGTTGATTTGACCTTTATAATGCAGAAGCAATCTCACCAAGGGAGATTAAGGTGAGTTTGTAAATAAATAAATGTGAAATAATATTTGATCTCTATGACTTTACGGGGCAACTTGGTCACACTTTTTCGCTCTCCTGTACCTAGCCACTCAAAGTAAGCTTCTTAGAACTGATCAGTTTGTTGTTTGGGTTCAGGTTCATCCAGTAAGAGATTCTTTATCCAATCGTTTCTCTAATAACCAAGCAAATTAGTATATCTCTGTCATCTAATTGTAAATTAAGGACATTATTTTAATGTCACTCATTTTTAACTACTGGAAACCCCCTAGATACCATAGGAGGGAATGATGTTATTCTTTCTTCAGGTGTTTGTGATTCAGTGTTACTTTTGGCATTAATGTCAATGTCTTCCATGAGTATGTTTCTTGCATTTGGCCCTAAAGAAATTGTCATCACTGCAGTGATAGCTTTGCACAGGACATAATTATTGTCACAGTAACACACAACCCACACTAACATACAAACCCAGTGATGTGCTTTTTTTAATGATCTATACAAAAATAAAGATCCAAATGGATAATTTAGCAATGCATTAAAAATCAATCTGTAAGATTGATTAGAACCTTTTCAAATAAACAGATAATTGCAATCATCCTTTCATATGTTTACAAGAGTCTGTGCACCTCAGGAGTTATTACAGCTTCCAGAGAAGGGCCCTCTAGAAGCTGAATATCATTTACAGCCATTTGTTACATATTGAGCAATAAATTGAAGGAAAAGGCTGGAAATTAGGAGATATCTAAGTACCCATGAGTATTATATGTATGATTAGATGTGTTTGTTTAAACTGAAGTATCATTCTTCTGTTTAAGATCTTCCTAAGATTTCTTATTATTAGAAAGTATTATTAGGTGTGATACTTTCTAATAATGAGAAATCTCAGGAAGAACCTAGAAGAAATATAGGCAGAAAGGTAATTTCCATGTGTTGATGAACTGATGCTGATTTAGCATGGATACATGAGCAGATACTAAATATAATCAGTTTTTATGCAAATCAAAGCCCTGGAGCAACACTTCAGTGACAGCTGAAAATAACTCATTCTCTTCCAAATAACAGTTACTTCCAAGTGCAGCATGCTCTTCTCAAACCAGCTAAGGTCTGCATTATACAAAAGAGAAACTGTCAGCAAGAGCATTGAATCATGCTTTCAGCTATCATGGCACTTTTTTCTACTATTACATTTAGTTAAATGGCAGTCACTGAGATTTGTATATCTTCACTTGAATGGATGAAACATTTCTGTTGGGAAGAAATATAAATGAAACAGCAAATGAAGGTCACTTGTGAATATACTGGGTATCTTAAAATTGACGGAAATGTTAACTATAATTTACTACTGAGAAAATTTAAATAGCATTTTCTTCTGCTGATTCTTTTCTCTGTCATAAATGTTTCAGTAAAGGAGCTGTACAACTGATGTTAAATGAAAACTAGAGAGTGTCATGTGGGATGTTTGTTGGGAGTGTGTCAGGCAGCGTTCGTTTGAAATCCTTTGGAGGCTCTGTATAGGAGCTTCCCTTGAATGACAGGAAAAAACCAACCAACCAACCAAGAAAAACATCATAGTCCTTTTGGCAGAGATTAGGCTATTTTCCTAATTTTGTTTAAATGTGTTCTTCCACTAGAAGTTATTTTGTTAATGAAATCCATTCATTGATGAAACAAGAGGGAAATAAATATTTCGTTACCAAAATGTGGTTAACAGAAGAGAAGAAAGCACTCAGCAAATTCACCCAAGGGACTACAACTGTATATGTTATACTTAAACATATTACCTTTTGCTTGCAGTGAGTTTAAGTTTTTTAGTCTGGTGAGGAGTCAGGCCACTTGTAAAATATTGCAGCAGGACCTCAACCTCATGACACTGAATCACAAGGTAGTAAAACGACAAGTGATCATGGCCTTCTATTCCTGGTTCAGAAGGCTTGATCTGCTCCTCTTCCCCCCTCAAAAAAAATGGAAATGCTGGATATAGTTTCAAATAAGTGGATAATATTACTAGAAGAGTTTCATTATTTTTGAGCTTCAGAGTGTGGGAAGAAATGGCATCCTGAAAGCTTTACCAGTGTAGAGACCCTAGAATAATAAAAGTTTTTAAGTCTGACAAGATGAAATCTCAGCTTTTGGTATCCCTTCGGTTAGGAATACTTAAAATCTGAATTGTAGTTTTGGCTATGAAAAATTTAGAAGAAAGCACACTCTTTGTTTTAATATTATCCTCCTGCTAGACAGGCATAACTGAATGGAAAAAAGATGCCTGACATATTTTTCTGGAAATGAAAGATGTCTGGAAAGGTAAAGAGATGAACCTAGGTTTCCTGACTAATAGCTTAGTGATCTTGCTGATGGAAAGATGTGTGATTTAATAATGGTAATTATTTAAATTGAATGGATTAAGATATTTCTGATGGGTATGATATATTAATCCAGTGCTATCATTCTGTTAATGAGGTCATGTTCTTTGAATCATTTGTTGTGCACTATGGTCTGTAGCCTGGCTGCGTAGATGATACATGAAGAATCTCACTTTCTGGGTCAGCAGCAGCTTTGGTACATTCTAGGCTGCAGTTACTGGGAGATCTGAGTACAGTGACATAAACCTTCTTTGTATTTGTTAAAATTTTCTGCATTTTAGGAATGTTATGTTGACCAAAACATTCATTAAAATATTATTTTTCCTACAGAGAATCTTTCCATGTAGGCAGTTCCCAAGACTTAGACCAGGATGTAGTTAGGATGCAGTTGACTTAGAGAGAGGAATCGCATCTGTGTACAGTGGTTAAAACCAATCAGACAAACCTGTCAGAGGCAGTGTCCTATCTCTTGTTCCTATCCAACCATATCTTGTTATTGTTACTTCTTGTATTTATTTCTCTTCTAAAATAAGATTAAAAATAGCTCCACAATCATATTAGAAAAGACGTTATAGTGGAATATTAGAACAATTTTTATTTTCTTCCAAGTCTGTATCAGTGGTTATCTGAATTAACATTTAAAACAACTTGTATGAGGTGAAGAGAAAATGGTTTATCCTTTCTTCTTGTGCAGTACAGTGTAGTGGCAGGAACCTTTTCTTTGCTACATAAAATGAAGAAGCTGCGAGGAATGTCTACATTTATACAGGCCCTTAAAAAACATCTTTGTGCTAATTCAGGTTCCTGGGTTGCCTATGGCTCTGGCTGTTCTGGTTCTCCTTTGTTTTACTGAAGGTGCATCTAAGGTCAACTGCCACTAACTATGCTGTTAAATATTGATTTAACAATTTGAATTAATGCAATTTGCAGTTGTTCCTTCCTACTTAATGTACAGCAGCACTTCAGTGACCCAGTCAATAAGATCAATAGCACTCATGTGAAGTTCAGGCTATAGTTGTCACTGACTTGCTCTGCCCTTCTCCTTGCTCTCTTCACCCAGGGTCAGGCAGGTTTTAGTTAATGCACAATCTATGTTCCTGCTAATAGGCCATGGGACTTCCCTAGCTAGGCGTACTCTGTGCACACCAATTACTTCTGAAGCAGATTGTTTGCTGCCTTATACTGTTGTTGTCAGTGTTTTCTTTTCTTTCTTTCCTTTTTCTTTTTCTTTTTCTTTCTTTTTCTTTCTTTCTTTCTTTCTTTCTTTCTTTCTTTCTTTCTTTCTTTCTTTCTTTCTTTCTTTCTTTCTTTCTTTCTTTCTTTCTTTCTTTTTCTTTCTTTCTCTTTCTTTCTTTCTTTCTTTCTTTCTTTCTTTCTTTCTTTCTTTCTTTCTTTCTTTCTTTCTTTCTTTCTTTCTTTCCAAATGTTAATCACTTTGTCAGAATAACACTGAAATTACAGTATGCCTTGGTATTGCATAGGTAAGTAATTATTATTGTTCCTTTTTCATGAATGTACCACCACTGGAAAGAGAGGAGTCACAACTGACCAGTATTCAGATGGTAAATAATAGGTGAGTGTAGATTTAAGTGTATACGCCCCAAGTCAATTTCCCTCTGAGCAGTCTGTTAAAAGTGATCTTATTTATTTATTCATTTATTTATTTATTTATTTATTTATTTAGATTTGTGTCTCTTCTATGCCAGAAGTATACATGTGCACATAAGCAGAGGGAATGTCTGTGTGGAAAAAACAACCAACCAACCAACCAACCAAAAAACACATGAGAAATAATGTCTTTTGACTAATTTTGAGAATAATGGAGCATGTGTAGTAAGCAAGAAACTGATGTTTGTGCATTTATTTAAAAAAAGGATGGTAGTAGTTCTTACAATGTTGCAAAAATCTTCTTTAATATGGTTTGGCATTCCCCAACCCCCTGCTTTCCTTACCTAATTCAGAATGAAGTATAAATCCACATGATGATCACCTTGTGCTGCCACACACCCTCCCTATACTCCTTCCACAGTTCAGTGTTGTTCTTCACCCACTTTCACCCACTCATGGAGAGAAAAACAAAACAACAAACCTTCCTGGGATGCCCTGTTTCTTCTTGAGTCACCTGTGGTCAGGTATAACAAAAATAAGGTGGCAAAGAGGCATCAGGAATGATGTGAGACTGCAGAAGCCACATGCTGTAAAGGCACAACAGTACACTCCTTGTCCCTGCCCCCTGCTTTGCAGAGCTCAGAGACAGGGATTAGAAAACTGTAGTTTAACCTGGGAAAGAACTGAATTAACTGGAACAATCACAATAGAAAGAAGTTTTTTGTTCTAGCTCCAGATAGCAGAACAAAGTATGGAACAGAACAAACAGTATGGTATCAACAGTGAGAGCTGCATGTCTTCATTGTCTGACTATCACTGAGGATATACTTTGTGAATTTGACTGTTCATGGCTTTCCTCATCTATTTCCATGTGAATCTGTTTTCTCAAAGCTGCATCTCACAGATCCATTTAGATGACATGAAGAAGATGTCTAAGAGGAAGAATAGGAGATTTGTACTTACTAGCGTATACAATTCAGGTATGACTATGAACTTGAGAAAGTTAAAGAATGATAACTTTAGACTTTAATTTATGGTTTCAACAATTTACAAATGTATTTTGGGAAGATCAAACTCTGAAACCACTTTTCTCTTGGAAACAAAGGCTTGTGTCTTTGTTAAAAAAGAAAGCTGCCTTTGTACTTTCTGACCATTCTCTTTCATTTTGTAACCTTTTAAAAAGCCCTTTTAGCTATATGGAATATAACATTAAAAACACCTCAGGGGATCTTTGTTCTGAAATGCTTCTTTTCTTATTGTATTTTTTAAAGTTATTCCTGAAGAAACTAGGAACCATCTTATTACAAATACTTTTTTTTTTTTTTTTTTTTTCTCTCCAATGTTTCCTCCTCTTTTTCACTGTTCTGTAAGCTGAGAGACATAATGATTAAAAATTCTCATCATGCCCATCTGCCTGTGCGTCCGGTTCTTTGTCATTTGGCAGTTGAGTATCAAAGCAGTATCATCAACGTTCTTTGAAAGCTAAGCAGGCTGGACATGTAATTTAGATGAAAAACAATTACACTGTGTTAGCTTTCTTTTGGCAAGAGTATTAGGGCTCATCTTAGAGATGGGAAACAAAAGCAGCACTTCATGAATTTTAAATGAGGGAAAGTGTGGGTGGGTGTGTGAGAGAGGGAGTTGTCTGGCAAGAGCTTTTCCATATAATCTTTCTCTAAGTAGTTCTTTTCTCTCTAGAATATGTCCAAGTCTGTGCTACTGGCAGTGGTTAGAATACTATTTCCCTCAAACACAGATAGTGTTAATGACCGTCTTAGTGGAATTTCTTTCAGATCACCTTTTTGATCTTCATTAAAAACAAAAGGCTGTGCCTCAGTAACAAGCTGACAAACTTCACAACCATAGAGTATTAAAAGAGTTAACAGATGTTGTATGAACTCATTTTCAACCAGATAACTTTATTTTTTTTTCTTTTTTTTTTTCTTTTTTTTTTGGTCATGTTATATGGAGCCTACTGTGGTGTGTTTTTAAGCACTTCAGAGTGGTTATTCTTAAATTTTTATAAGCAGAGTTCATAAAAGCATGAAAGAATTTCTGTTTACAATACAAGCTTAATGTCACTTTTTTTTTTTCCCCCAAACATCTAAGCAAACAACATCATATATTACCAGGTTCTAAAGTCCTACAGGGTAAGAACAAGTGTGTGACAGAAAGCACTGACTCCGGAAAAATAGCCCTTTTAGGGAATATATATAAGTGCAAGTTCAATGATAAGCATTTAATTGTTTGTTTGTTTGTTTATTTATTCTGAGTGAGGACCTTGATCTGTCCTGAAGAGATTGTAATGAAGATTTAAACAATGTCAAAAAGAAATTAACAATATAAGTCTGTATCCTTCTTAAGAAAGGTCATTGCTCTGAACTTTAGTGCTGATCATAAAGAAATTCTCAGCAGATGATATTAACCATGTTACTGAAACATAACCTGAATTGCAGCTTGCCAGTATTGTGCTGATTATAGTTGAAGTCTGGCAAATATTTAACAAAGACAATATGTTTGCTTTAAAACAAATATAATTTTTTTCTTCTTTCTGTTTTTTTTTTTTTCCTTTTTTTCTGTTTCTTCAATAAACAAAATCCTTAATTTGATATCAGTATTATAAACATTTTTTTCTTGTTTGGTAGATTTAGAGGAATATGATTCTAGAAAAAATTAAAATATAATTTTCTGAATTCTAGATTTAGACTGTGAGATAAAAGCTAGACAAATTCTATTTTTGGCTCCATCAATGGTTAAAAAGATTTTTCAGATTTTCTCTGGATATATTGTCCATTAAAAATTTTGCATCTTGATAAAGACATAATTGAATCTAAGCTATATCTTATTGGCTAAAACAGAGAAATTCAATTGTTGGAACAGACCTGGATTCTTACTCCTGCCACTTCCTCACAGAAAAAAAAAAAAAAAAGCTGCTGGGAAGGAAGAATTTTATATTTTATTTTATTTATTTTATTTTACATATTATTTTACTTCATTTATTATTATTTTACTTCATTTTTCAGTCTGCCTATTTGAAAGAGCACTGCAGTATCAGGTTAAGAAAAGAGTGTGGAAATTATCTTTCTAGACTGAGATATGAGTTGTATCACTATGTTTTTAGGAGCCAGTGTGGGTCAGCAGTAAATCTGCATTGCAAATTGATATAAGACTTTACTTTACATCTACATGAGGCTACTGCTTAAGAAAGGCAATCACCTTAAACCTGAGGTGTAGTTTTGTCCTGTTCTGATTCACTGAGTAGTTCTGACTGGGGATACATTCATTATAATGATCTCTCTGATACGTTCTTAGTGTGAGGTAGTCTTAAAAATAAGTAGCATGCCGACCAAGGTGAAATTCAGTCCATGTTGCCTGCAGGAGGGTGAAAGGTTACCTAACTCACCACCTATAGTAGGCTATCTTTATTTTATGGGGTGATTTATCACTTCAAACTGTTGATTCTGTCCCAGTTTGCTTAGAAGCATCAAGGTATCTCCAGTACAACTTATTTTCATTAGAGTTTCCAGAAAATGCTGCATTCTGGAGAAAGGTACACTGAAGTACTATGAAGTACCCTGAAGCTTTTCTGTTATATATATATATATATATATATATATACATACACACACACATATATATATATATTTTTAAACAGTCATTGAAAACCTTCTGATACTTTTGTGAGTGGTGAGAACATTTGTCTGATAAAATTTTTGCTTTCTCTTTAGCGAGCAACTACATGATTGATGTGCTTTGCCAAGCACATCCAGCTTCTCTTTTGCTGTATATGAATAACAGTCACCATTACTAGTTTTAGTCCATGATTTTCAGTAATCTTGGGAACAAAGGCCCCCCTCTCTCTATGCCTTTTTAACAGCTGTCAACAGTGGAACAATATGCAAGTCAACCGAAAAATGTCATTTCCCTGGGAAGAAAAAAAAAATAAAATTGATGTTGTGTTCTGGCAAGATGTCAAACCACCATGAAACTGGGCTACAAAAAGCAGTATTTATTATTTGTGGACCGATTCGTGCTCATCAAGAGAGGAACAACACATACTGCTTGGTCTAAAGAACAGTGCACAAGAAATTCTGAGGAATCAACTTCTAACAGGCTGACAGAAAAGTATGTTCAAACACACTTCCACCACATCCCACATGGACTCCTGCATCCAGAAATTCGTTGTCACACCAAGTATGGTGACTGTGACTGCAGACTCCAGACTGGATATCTCCGTATGTTGACTGCCATGTGAGGACTCACTCAAAGAATTCAAGAAGTGGATTCACTGAGCAGTGGCAGTGATGTGGTTCTGCATGTGCACAGAAGGTCGATTAAGTATGAGATGTTTTTCAGTGTACCCTCACAGGTTAATATTAAATGTGCCTACCTACAAGTCAAAAGGGTAAGAGTGGATCCTGGCTGATGTTATAGAGAGGTCTGTGTGAGCAGGAACAATCCAGCCTTGGTCTGGCAAAGGTTCTGCAGCTATTGGACAGGGGCTGTCTGTGACAGCCTGCCAGGAGCATATGCATTTTATCACTTGTTAGTGAAGAAGGGACTGCTGTCTGGCAAACCTTCACCTGCCTGTTTCCAAAGATAGACTAGGAGAAGTTTGTCTCTGGAGCTACCTAAATATTGCTACCAGCAAGTTTCAGTCCTCGCCGTTGATGTCCAGTGGCCTCATGTACTTGGCAGGATTTGTGGGGCTGATTTTACTTCTGAAATCCCTGTCTGGGAAGGACTGCAGCCCTTATATCTCTAGCCTCTTTTCAACAAAACAGCTGATATTCCTCTGACAGGAGACTCCTCTACCTATGTCATCTGGACACAGATATGAGACACAAATTGTAAATGCAGGCGTAGTGGGTTTACATGGCAAGGTTTTGGTAACAGGGGGGCCATAGGGGTAGCTTCAGCGAGAAGAATCCAGAAGCTGCCCCGTGTGAGATAAGGCCCTGCTGCTGGCCAGAGCTGAGCCAGTAAGTGATGTTGTTTGCGCCTCTGTGAGTGCAGATTTAAGAAAGGAAAAATAACTGCTGCAGAACAGCAGCTCAGAGAGAGAGAGGACTGAGAAACAGCCCTGCAAATGCCAAGGTTGGTGAAGGAGGAGGGGGAGAGGTGCTCCAGGTGCCAGAGCTGAAGTTCTCCTGTGGCCCGTGGCCCCTGGTGGAGCAGGCTGTCCCCCTGCAGCCCATGGGTCCCACACGGAGCAGATCTCCACGCTGCAGCCCCCCCGTGGAGGAGCCCCCGGTGGAGCAGGGGGATGTGGCCTGGAGGAGGCTGCGGCCCATGGAGAGCCCCCGCAGGAGCAGGCCCCGGGCCGGAGCTGCAGCCCGTGGAGAGGAGCCCACGCAGGAGCAGGGGGTCTGGGGGGAGCTGCCGCCCACCCGTGGGGGACCCGTGCTGGAGCAGTTTGCTCCTGGGGGATGGATGGACCCCGTGGTACGGAGCCATGTGGGAGCAGTTCTTGAAGAGCTGCTGCCTGCGGGCAGCCCCCGCAGGCTCAGTTCGGGAAGGAGGCATCCCGTGGGAGGGACCCCGCGTGGAGCAGCGAAGAGAGTGACCGTGGAGTGTCAGAGGTGAAGTGCTGACCGCAGCCCCCATTCCCCTGCGCCGCTCGGGTGGGGGAGGGGAGTCGAAGAGGGTGGATGGGGGGAAAGCATATTTGGTTTCTTTCCTTTGTTTCTCACTTCTCTAGCTTGTTAGTAATAGGCAATAAATCTTACTGTCTCTCTACTCTGAGTCTGTTTTGCCTGTCACAATAATTATTGAGCGACCTCCCCCTCCTTATCTCAACCCTTGAGCCCTTTGCATCATATTTTCTCCCTCTTTCCCTTTGTGGAGGGGGAGTGAGAGAGGGCTGAAGCAGAGCTCGGCTGCCCACCTGAGTAAAACCACCGCAGCAGGTTAAGTGGAATGAGTAAGTAACTCAAAGAAATCTCCATGGAGATGCTTGTGGCCACTCTTATCAACCTGTTTCAATGTTGTGTTTCAATGGGAGTGTGTTGAGAGCTTCACAGCAAATGTACGCATTCTGTAATTCTGAAAGGTGATATTTGTAAAACTATTTTAATATATGTCTAGTCATTTAACTAAGCTGAAAAATAAAAACACAGGAGAAAAACAATAAAATTACATGAAACAGATAATTAGTAGAATTCTATAGCTTTCAAATGATGTTGAATTTTTTTACCTAAAGGACAATGACCTGATAGCTGAGGAAACAGTGGATTAATTTGGGTTTATGTGTAAAGCTCAGACCACCTTGGAATACTGAATTGATAATCTTAAAATTTATAGTAAGACCTAGATGTCACAGAAGTGTTGAAAGAGAGCTCTTATTTGCTTTAAAATGATGTAAAATGTAGTCCTAGAATTATAGCATATGTCATTTTTAATATCCCTGAATTTTGAAGTAAGAACCAAGGAATTTTAATAAGCAGAAAATCAGGAAAATTATACAGGTTGAACTCTAGGCTTTAATTAAACAAAATGTTATAAGCTATTCAAAAGTACAGATATTGAGAGGTGCTTATGCAGGTGGAGTAATAAATGGATTCACAGTAGCTAGTAGAGACTAAAATATAAAAGTCACATACCTACATGTGCATAAAACAAAATATATTCTATATTTCCTTGAGTGTTTCCCAAGAAATATGCTGATATTTTATTTATTTATCTAATTATTTATTTATTTTTTTTCACTAGGATCTTACAACTAAAGTGCATTAGATTCAAGTATGCCTAGGAAATCGTTTATCTTTAGGATAACACAGTTACGATAGTTTATTGCTCACATGCAGATTTGGGATTATTGAAGTTTTAAGTGAAGTTGCAATAGAGAAAAGGAGGATTTTTCAATTAAGTTCTCCTGTAGCTCAGCCCTGAGGAAAGCAGATCAATGACAAACAATTTTATTCTCCATAGTCCAAAGAAAACATTCATTATGATATTTTAATAGCTCTGGAAACTCTCTATATAACTAGTCAGATAACTCAACTGTTTTTGTCCTAATATATGAGTTTAATTCAAGAGTTCGTGAATTGGAAAAGAGAATGAGATGAGTCCTTCACGAAGTAACAAAGTCTTATAACTCAACTTCATTGAACTTGTTGGTTTTAACATTTTTGTGCTTAAAGAATGTGACTAAGCTGTCTAATATGCTAGCACTCCAATTTCTTTTCTCCCATATCTGGCAATATCCCAGA
The DNA here is from genome assembly GCF_964034855.1 of Anser brachyrhynchus. NCBI lineage: Eukaryota > Metazoa > Chordata > Aves > Anseriformes > Anatidae > Anser > Anser brachyrhynchus. Next base: position 59,504,605 of record NC_137697.1, read on the forward strand.
GCAAGCTGTTCCTGAGTGTCTTCTGCTTTTCATCTCTGATTTTATTTTCTGTTTCTGGTTTAATCTAGTATAGAGCACACACACAGATATTGCTAAAGAAAAGCTATGAAAATAGATTGCAAGGAAACACTCGCAGAAGACTTTAGAGAAAGGTTTCAAGATTTTAATAATGAGCTCTCTGATTCTCTGAATGGTTTGAAGGCAATTCAAAAGAGAACTGTCAAAATTCCCTCAGCAAAATGACTCTTAGGAAACTTGTTTTGTCAAGCTTTGCTCATGACAAGTATAGAGAGTAAACTTTCTGAATAAACAATGTGTGTTACCTGTAGATATATATATATATATATATATATATATATAATTTCAAATCTATTCTGCAGCTTTATGTAACCTTACAATGAGTAGGTGTTGAAATAACTAGACAGCTGTTCATAATTCACAGTTCATTTTTTTTTTCTCTCAATTTGTGGAAGGATAATTTCATTGCTCTTCTCCTCCTCCCCCCCTCCCCTTCTTTTTTTAATAACCGAAAGACGGAAACAACTTTTACAAGAAAATATTCATGTTTTTTTCTCTGTCTCCCTCACCATTCATCTTACAAATTCACCCCTGCCCCAGGTTATACTCCAGGGCTGTCCATACTCTGAAGACTAGACTTGTCTTGATCTTCCATCTTACATATAGTCTCACCAGACACCAAGGCAAAGAAACCCAACATTTTATGTCTAAGACATTATGTATATGATATTAAATATTGGATATTTATTATTATAATAATTTCAAAACCTATTATATCGTTTTTCAGACTTGGAAATCATTATGTCAGTTTGAAGTATTTAAAGCTGCAGTTCTTCCCCTGTAATTTAGTCTAAAATTGTTTTAATGATTGTTTGGTACTCTTGTTTGAATCCCTTCCTTTCCTTTGCTTTTCACCCCACCATGAAGAATTTATTCTTACAAAATTCTAAAATAAAATTGGAAGTTAAGGTTCTTGACTAATACACTAATTCAACAGTTAAGACATTAATGTAAGGATTAGTTAATATTAGATTTGCAGAATTAGCATACTGTGTTTCTGGGGACAAATACATACAAGTGGAAGAAGCTAGGGACAGAGTAAAACATCAATTATAAAGCTGCCTGAAAACTTCCCGTTTGTGGAACCTGAAGTAGTCCTAATCCAGGAGAAGCAAAGCCTCTAAGAAAGCATGGTTAAGGAGACGAATGAGGAAAACAGACTAATCCAATCATAGTGCTGTTTCTACTGCCATATACCAGTACCTGAAATGACCGACCAGCTTACCTTCTAGTCCAGGTGTGAGCTGAAACATGCCTGAGGAGCTCTGGCCTGGGACTCAGTACAGGATGCCACATCTGTCTGAGGATGGATGCCTACCTCCAAAGCTCAGGCAGCAACATTCTCTGTTCTTGTGTAACAACACTGCTCCTGGTAAGTGAACCACAGAAGCAATGTAGTGAACGTTTGTAACTTGGTGGTGGTTTTGTCTTCTGAATTATCAGTGTAGAAAAATGGTAACTTAATGAACATAGATATGAGCAGAAAAATAGTAGTTTAAAAATATCCTCTTGCCTCCTTTGCCACTTTTGGCTCTCTCAAGCTCAGGTCAGTCAAATCTAAATGTGTAGCCTACTGTTTTGAACACTCCAGAACTTGACATACAAGTCTATTTTTTAATTTCACAAACAAGCTCTTACCATCTTAATGGGTCAAACCAAATCCCCAAATTTATATGCTTTTGTTCTTCAGGATATCTAAATTTAATTTTAATATATTGAATTAGTTTCTAATAGAAGCTGTAGGCAATGTGAACAAAAGTATTTTGAACTCCATCTTCCATCCACAGTCATTGATCTGCAAATTTTTCTTTCAGATCGTGTTTAAAACCCTTTTCACCTTGTCTGCTCCCTGCCTGCCCATTGTGAAAACCTATTTGATTAGACAGCATCAAACAATTCATCAAGGCTTCTGATATTTTGGAAAAGATGTTGGTTAACTTTTCTGCAATACATTCCTAAATGGGAGATAGGATGATAAGAGATGAATTTGCAGGGGGAGTTTTGTCCATTTGATTGAGGTCAGTTTTACTGTAACTGATAACAAAGCACTGGTGTGCTTGAGATTTCAAGAGAACATCAAGGCTTCTAAACTGCTCTTCCCCTCTCCCTAAACCAAATGTGGAAAGAGAGCCTCACCTAAATGTTAGACCACAAGAGAATTAACAATACAGATTTGACCCTGCTTGATATGGCTTGGTGTGGATTTACATGTGGCTGAATTCTGAAATCAGAATGAAATAATGATGAACTAAATCATTTGGATCAAAGATTTGGGTTGTTTAGCAATAAGATGAACAGAGACTTTCTTAAAACGTATGCGTTTCTCTAACAGGCATACAGTGTGAAGCAGCACAGACCAGCTTTCACCAGGTATGCCTTCTCTGCCCAAGTTAGCAGAGTTTCAGCCACCAGCACAGCTCGAAGTAATGTTGATATATCCTTGTGATCTGCTTAATAGTTATATTGCATAGCTAGCAAATACTTCCCAAATTGCACTTTGTCAATGACCAACACAGGTGTTACTAACGGAGATTTGTTTGTGCTACAAGAAACTGTGTGGGGTAGATAAGACTTTTGAATACTAAAGGACAGGGATTGGCAACTGAGTGCTTCAGAGGTGAAATTGGCAAAATTTGGGTAGGTAAAAAAGACAACAATGGAAAGTGATAAACTGACTGACAATAAAGATATAGCTAGAAATAAAGAAAACATTTAAATACGTTGTCAGTGCACACTGCAGTGGTTTCCTTAGGCCTATGTTAAATTCAGAAGTTGAGTGCTATCTCTGAAACAAAAAAGACACAAAATGCTCAAGGATGGTAATACAGGATGAAATTCAATGGCTATTATTTATTTATTTATTTGAGGTCACACTAGTTTATAAATTTGATTACAGGCTATAAGGTAGATGATATTAAAAAAAAAATCTGTTAATTTGTGATGGAAGTTTTTAGAGAGGGATCTTTTTGCTGCACTCTTACAGTGCTGGTGACCTGGTCTCACTGGGTCTATTAAGTGCTTATGTTATGCAAATATATGAGAGTTTCAGTGAAACATTTTATTTTATTTTATTATTATTATTTTTTTAAACATGTTACTTATCTTTAGGAATGAGGTCAATATATACACGAGCTATAGTTAAAATATAAGATCCAATGTTCAGTCTCTCTGAAAATGCCACTGTTTAGCATCTGGACTCTTTACCATAGAAAACTAGAAACTGCACCTTTAGTCTGTGGGGCAAGGATAGCTGCTGACTTCCCATCAGTACTCAGCAGCATCTATTTCTAGCTATGGAAAGATGCATGATAAATCAGAGAATCACAGAATTGTAGGGGTTGGAAGGGACCTCAAAAGATCATCGGGTCCAACCCCCCTGCCAAAGCAGGTTCCCTAGAGCAGGCTGCCCAGGTAGGTGTCCAGATGGGCCTTGAATATCTCCAGAGAAGGAGACTCCACAACCTCTCTGGGCAGCCTGTTCCAGTGCTCCATCACCCTCACCGTGAAGTTCTTTCGCATGTAAACAGTTTAATGAAATAGCATTGACCAGCATTGACTTTTTTTTTTTCTCCCCCAGTTTTAACTGACTTCAGTGTCTCTAACAAACCTCGTCACGGGTGCTTTCATTTGAAGTTTCGTGTTTTCATGGAGCCGAGTACCAGAGGCCCTACTCTTGGTTGTAGCGGTTTCATATGGATATGTTAGATAAGAGATAGTACACTTCTAGGCATGTGGCATCTATTCAAACTTTTTAGAAGCTGTCATATTCTCTACCAATGTACCTTACAGAAATAGAAAGATGATGTTCCTGTCCAGAGACTGGAAGGCTTCTTAAAGCTATATTCTAAGTAGTTGGTATATACAAACTATATAGGAAGCATAAGGTAGATGTCTCTTTTTTCCGTTTGGGAGAAGTTACAATTTTTGAGTAGTTTAACATACATCCTGCAACAAAGCTGCTGTTGCATTATCCTGTATATTTGTCTCTTCTGTGTGTCTGTTACCACACCATCTCTGCATGAGGTGACTGTCTTGCAGATTATTTGGTTAGAATCCAAGTCATCCTTATTTTTCTGTTGATTTTGCTTTTATCCTAAATACACTTATATTCTATACATGCCTTTTCACTTTCGTTTCTCTAAATAATCTTTTGGACTTTCAAATGTACACAGATAAATAGTGAATGAAAAAGAATTAAAATATTCCCATTATCATCTACACATGAATGTCTCTGCTGGTGGGAAGTTGGGTCCTGGAGAAAGAACACTCACTATTTACTTAGGAGCAGTAACCTTTCTCTGGTGTAAAATACTGCTCATCAAACAAGAATTTATTTAACTTACCAAAAAATTGCACTGTACCAGAATCAACAACACTTCTTTTTTCTGTCAGTGAAACACAGGATAAGTTGCTGTCTTTACAGCCAACTTAAAAAATCAACTACTCCATGGGCCCAAAGGCTTTCTGTATTTGACTTTATGCCAGCAGACCTACTCTTGAGTGTGTAATGCCAAATTTAATCTGCACCCAGTCATGAGTTTCTGGAGTGCCCTTTATGTCATACTGCTGTCAAGTCATCTGTACTAGACTGACTTCTCCCTACACCAAGAAATCAACAATGAGAACAAGTGCCAATCAGTTTTCTTAATTAGGTTACCTTTTTAAATGACTGCTTGCATTCCTGGCAGTGTGATTTGAAACTGGCTCTTGAACCCATTGAGGTGACTGTGCCATTTTTAAAAGGCTCATTTTTGCTTTATTGTGTATCAGAGCTCTTGTTCCTCAGAGAGTTTTTTTTTTTTTTTTTTTTTTGTCGTGTGGAAATTCTGAAACTGAGTATCAGCATCTTGAAAATCATGAAGGAGTTAAGGGCTTCTCGCAAATTCATTTAAATGTCTATTTTACTGCTTTTCCAACTTTATCCTGTCTAGTGCTATCAGGAGAGCACATAGCATATTCTGTTCCAGTATCTGTGAACTGTGGAAAGTAAATTTGTGATTGAGAATTAAATAACAACATTGATATCACAAACATGTCTGCCTTCCTCCCAGATGGCCTCTGCTAACGCAAAGAACTTTGGCAGGTATAGAGACCTGCTGGTCCCCATGTATAACACCCTCATTTTACATCAAAAGAAAAAAAAAATATATTTATTCAGACAGCTAAGACTTATATTTAATGTAGTTCTAGTTAGATCTACACTTTGCTCTTTGATGTCATCAGTCTCTCTCCTATTCCAAATTTATTTTTAGAGGATTTTAGTGACCTTGAACATGAGATGAAATGGTATATTTTCTTTTCTCCTGGGATCTATATGTGAGAAATGTTTACTGTTAAAGGGAATCTTTGCCCAGAGAATTGCCCAAGAGTTTCACTTTCATCAGCATTCAAAAAAAAAAAAAAAGCCTATTTTTTCATTTCTATACAGTGCATTTTTTAATTATTATTATTATTATTATTTTTCCAGTTACACCCTTCTCAGTTTTAAACTGAGAGATCAAAACTGAGAGGTCAGAGGAAGAAGCGCTGTGCCTGTACAGTGCCTGTGTTGGTCCCACTGTAACATTGCTTCCGTATATTCTGTCAGATTTTTATTAAGTCCACAAGTTATTAATTCAGAACACATACTTACCTGAACAAACTGAATAATTATATGTACAAATGAACTGAGAATTATTCCCATGGTAAATTGTTTTCCTATTTACCTTCCATTCAGCAAAAGACAGACATTTATTCATTTCAAGTTAATTTACTAACATTAGTACCCATAAGCTGCTGGTAGTGACTCTGCTCCCAGTAGAAAGAGCAGTGCCTGGGCATATGCAGAAGCTACTGTAGATGGAGGCTCAAAATGTGTCCAGATCAGCACAAACCTTCAGTTGCAGCAAAATGAGAGAACATGAGTCTTTTCACTTTTCCCTGTGCCCTGAGGGGTAAAAAGTATCCTAATATTGCTGTTGTTCTTAAAGGTGCAGTAACAGCAGACAAATGCTTTCCCATTAGGTCAATATCCAAAATCACTCTAAAGTTCACAAGCAAGCTGTGAACTTGGTCCATATTTCATCCCAGAGAGTAGAAGCAGGAAAGCTTTTGAGGAACTTCTTATTTTTCTGAATGTCTTTTTTTTTTTTCTTTTTTCTTTTTTTTTTCTTTTTTCTTTTTTTTTTCTTTTTTTTTTTTCTTTTTCTCTCAAGCTGGGCTGCCTAGACTGTCTGCAGTATTCCATGGACCAGGCAAATTTATCTGCTGCAAGCAGAAAAGTGCTCGTACTGTTTGTTCCATGGTTTCTTGTCTTTATTTGAGTTTCTGTTGTAATGAACTGCTATATTTATAATTTTAAAAGGAATAAAATGACAGTACAACAAGAACACATCACATTCTTGTGGTACTATATAACTCATAGCTTGGTTTAAATTCCCCATGACATGAGACATCAAACTTCTAAGAACTGATTGTGATCTGTGACAAGCTCTCCACATGCTTCTAAGTATGTACAATTTGTAAAGATACTCTTTGCAAGTACATTGGGCAGTTGTTTGTTGTTGTTGTTGTTGTAGTTTGTTTTTCCTGATTACTTTGCTAAAAAAAAAACAACTGTTTTTGACTTCTTGGCTGACAAATAAAAACATTAACTTTGTACACTGAGAAACTGAACATGGAGTTTTAGCAGACACAGCCAGGGAATATTAAGATTGGTGTAATTACTTTCAAAAAACTGTTGGTGCAATTACTTTCTTTCCACCAGACCATAAAAGAGACTCTCTATTTCCACCAATGGAAGACTCTCTCCAGGTCTGACTCTTCTTCATCATCTAAAATTTTCCAAATTATTGCTCATCCTTTATTAATATCTGTGTATTACAAAGCTGATCAACTGATCTGAAGGTGGAAGAATCCTAAGGCTTCTAAGCTTATCTTGACAACATCTCTTTCCCCATGTTGTGTTCACCCCTTGCATAGGGTTCTTTCCAATGCATAGGGTAATTCTCACAGCTGGTCCCTGCCAGTATCCTAGATGGTTGTCTGTCAAAAAACAAAACATATACTGATAAGAAAGGCATGACTTTCCTTCAGAAGACTAGAATCATAGAATAGAGTCATAAAACATCTGACGTCTGACTTTCATTTGCAGGAGTTTGCTTATTTCCAAATCCATCAAGATTAGTTGAAATTTGTCCATGTTTATGGGGAAGGTACTGATAGACATAAGCCTAATCTCTTTATCAGATCAAAGAAAAAAAAACAAAACACAAAATTATATTAAAAAAAGTTTGTGTTCACATTTTTCTCACTTATTTCTAAAAATAATTTTATACTGCATGTATACTTTCTACATATTTGTTATCATGTTTGTGTACTTTGTTTCATGTATGCAGCATAGTTGCAGACTTAAGTTGTTGATATGGATTATGAACATTCAGTTGTAATGACTTATTTAGAAGGGAAAAAAAGAATGTCTCTTTTTTATTTTGCAATACTTACAAAAAATAATAACAGTAAGTTATAAATTTTAAAAACACAGACTATTTTTGAGTAAAACATAGTGATTACTTGCTTTTCTGGCCTCTAGCAATTGCTCTACTTCAACAGCAATTATTATTATTGCTGTTGTTGTTGTTATCATTATTATTAATCTCATCTCGTATTCTTAAGATCATTCTTTCCCTTTTCTACTCGATTGTTAAAACACTAGTACAAATCATGGCTATTTGTTCTGAACCTGTGTATTGTATCTTCTTCCTCTTCCCTGATGAGGATTACTTGTATTACTTGTATGCATGATGTCACAGATACAGTTGCAGTTTGCAGAGTGTGAACAGACATTTTTGGTCACAGAACACAGTTTCTTTGCGGTGAATTGTATGCATTATATACGCAGATCTTTTTTCTTTTTTTTTTTTTTTAAAGTGACACTGCCCGTTTTTCTGTTATACCTTAAGACCTTAAGTTGCTTACTGAGTATTCAGAGTTAGTGTTGGGTGAGTAAAGTAGACAACTTGATGAGTTTTCTTTTTGTAAAGGATTAATATGCTTTAAATGTAATGAAAATACTTCATCACCAGATGGCAATGTTGTATGAGACTAACCACTGTTTTTCTTTAAGGGTGTATCAAGACCTGTGGAAGGAAGTGGTACAATTTGGTCAGGAGAACGAGTAGCCATATTGGAAAAACTCCTTTAAAAATCTCCTTTAAGTACATACAGTGGAGGTCAGAAAGGATAATTTTATTCTTTGTCAAGTACAAAGAAAGATTGGAAGGAAGGTCATATGAAATTCAGCTCAAGTAAAAGATTAAGGACACCTTTCTTAAAGAAATATGTATTCACACTTCTTTGTCCTTTTTGCAATGGCTCTTTATAATAATTAACACCCAGAGACATTTCCAAGGTTACACATAATTGTATGCAAGAATTCTGCTGATCACAGTTCCCAGAAAAACAAAAACAAAATAAAAACAAAACAACAAAAACTACAAAAACCTGTGAGAAAATGGATTCTGTCTGAATGATTAGCAAGGCTATGGAATTACACTTTTTCCTAATGTTAAGGTGTCAGCTGGCTATATCTGTTGTAGCATTGTATAGTTTTTAAATGTTTTGTTTCTTTCCCTTGAATGTAATGTAATTCTGCTTGCACAGAATTTTCCCCAAAAGATTTTTCTGAACAGAAGAAATGTCAGGAAACATTCTGCATTGAATGTTCCTTTGAGTTCTCTGCTATTTTAATTTACTTGTTTTATGTATTATGCATCACAAACACAAATGGTCCAAAGGACTATTCATGTATTCCAATTAATGGATCCATAACAGGGAATCCACTGTTAAGATTGTAGTCATATAGTTTACTTTTAAAATTTGAATATTTAAATTTTAATTTAAAAGCTATCAGTTGAAATTTAATTTATTGAAATAGGTGAACATAAATTAGAACCAAACCAAAGGCAAAGTCTCATCATAAAAGCAAATCTAAAATTTAACATTTACACTGTAGGAAACATAATTTAATAAAGGCACACTTAGTTAAACAGTGCCTACAAAAGCACAAAGTGTTTCTTTGCATTTGCAGTAACTTTTGTCCATGTCTATCCCATAGTTGAAGCTGAAGCAGTCATACTATCAGTAAATTTGATGTGTTTTTGGCCCAATTAGTTCCTTCTTTCCTGACGTGCCTATAGTAGGTGACTTCTTGCCTTTGATTATCTCTTTGGTCTGGCAGGTAATTATGTCCACTGTTTTTCTGTGTTGGCTCCGGAGGAAGACTAGAATGATCTTGTCACTCAGATAAGTGCTTAAAGTCAGAGAGAATGAATCTGGTTCTACAGGCACACAAGACACACTTAGATTCCTTTATTATTTTTTTTCCCAAAGTTTCTTTCCTCTTTGTCATATTACTCCCTTTTCCTCTGTTGAAAGGCAGGAAGAGAGCAAAGGTACGTAGACCAGCCATATTCTCAATGGTTTCTCACAGAGATCATGGCTTGCCACCAGTTATGGATTTGTCTGCACCTTTGGACTTCATCTTTATAATTCAGGGTGAAACTGTAAGACCAGGTTAAGAAATAAATTATTCAAAGACGCTGCAGGAGTAGCACAGTCAGTTCTGAATGGTTATCTTGTTCTGTGCTTCTCAAGTACAGTTTTTCAAATGTATGCAGCTGGAACTGTCTTGATTTTGCATCCTCTTCCAGGTAGCAGACAATTTATCTATATTGCTGCTGGTGTCTGCTTGCCTGGGATCGTAACATCCTTTCCAAGGTATCCTTGGGAGTCTGTTTACTGCCATATCTGGTTGTATGGCTTAAGGGTAGATAAACTGACTGTCACCACCTGCCATCACTCAGCATAGTGAAGGAGGACTATAGGTGTTGGAAAGCATGACTTCAGATGAGACACCTGAGAGACTGCAGCTTTCAGCTGTGCCCAGAATGAGGGCTCAAGTGCGTATAGACTGCTGCAATTATAAATCAGCAGAGGAATTATGATTTTGCTGTTATTCCCTTTCCTGTACACTCCTGGTGAACAAGTTCTTTAGAAAGCAAAATGTCATTGCAACAGTAGTTTGATGTCCTATTGTAAAACAGTTTGTTTCTATCATAGAATCATAGAATATCCTGAGTTGGAAGGGACCCTTAAGGATCATCAAGTCCAACTCTTGATACCGCACAGGTCTACCCAAAAGTTCAGACCATGTGACTAAGTGCACAGTCCAATCTCTTCTTAAATTCAGACAGGCTCGGTGCAGTGACCACTTCCCTGGGGAGCCTGTTCCAGTGTGCAACCACCCTCTCTGTGAAGAACCCCCTCCTGATGTCAAGCCTAAATTTCCCCTGCCTCAGCTTAACCCCGTTCCCGCGGGTCCTGTCACTAGTGTTAATGGAGAAAAGGTCTCCTGCCTCTCGACACCCCCTTACGAGGAAGTTGTAGACTGTGATGAGGTCTCCCCTCAGCCTCCTCTTCTCCAGGCTGAACAGGCCCAGTGACCTCAGCCGTTCCTCGTACGTCTTCCCCTCCAGGCCTTTCACCATCTTCGTAGCCCTCCTCTGTACACTCTCCAACAGTTTCATGTCCTTTTTATACTGTGGTGCCCAGAACTGCACACAGTACTCGAGGTGAGGCCGCACCAGCGCAGAGTAGAGCGGGACAATCACCTCCCTTGACCTACTAGCGATGCCGTGCTTGATGCACCCCAGGACACGGTTGGCCCTCCTGGCCGCCAGGGCACACTGCTGGCTCATATTCAACTTGCTGTCTACCACGACCCCCAGATCCCTCTCTTCTAGGCTGCTCTCCAGCATCTCATCGCCCAGTCTGTACGTGCAGCCAGGGTTTCCCCGTCCCAGGTGCAGGACCCGGCACTTGTTCTTATTGAACTTCATGCGGTTGGTGATCGCCCAGCTCTCCAACCTATCCAGATCCCTCTGCAAGGCCTTTCCACCCTCATTCGAGTCCACAACTCCTCCAAGTTTGGTGTCATCAGCAAACTTGCTCAAAATACCTTCTATTCCTACATCCAGATCGTTTATAAAAATATTGAAAAGTACCGGCCCTAAAATGGAGCCTTGAGGGACCCCACTGGTGACCGCCCGCCAGCCTGACGCAGCCCCATTTACCATAACCCTTTGGGCCCTGCCCGTTAGCCAATTGCTCACCCATCGTATGATGTTTTTATTTAGCTGTATGGTGGACATTTTGTCCAGTAGGATCCTATGGGAAACCGTGTCAAAAGCCTTGCTGAAGTCCAAAAAAATCACATCAGCTGGTTTCCCTTGGTCCATCATACGGGTGATCTTATCATAAAAGGAAATCAGGTTAGTTAGGCAGGACCTGCCCTTCACAAACCCATGCTGGCTGGGACCAATGACTGCTTTGTCCCCCAGGTGCGCCTCAATAAGTTCGAGAACCATCTTCTCCATGATTTTACCAGGCACTGACGTGAGACTGACAGGCCTGTAATTGCTAGGGTCTTCTTTCTGACCCTTCTTGTAAATCGGCACAACATTTGCCAGCTTCCAGTCTACCGGGACCTCTCCAAATTCCCAGGATCGTTGAAAAATAATTGAGAGAGGTTCCGCGATGACGTCCGCCAGCTCTTTCAGCACCCGGGGATGAATCCCATCCGGACCCATAGACTTGTAGGGATCCAGGTGGAGTAGCAAATCCCGCACACGTTCAGGGTCGGTTGGGAGTTTGTCATCCCCACCGTCCCGGTCCTCCAGCTCAGGGCACCCTGGGTCCCGAAGCCCATCATCGGCATTGAAGACAGAGGCAAAGAAGGCGTTAAGCGTCTCTGCTTTGCCTATGTCATTGTCTGTGAGGAGACCTTCCCTATCAAGGAGCGGCCCTATGTATTCTTTAGTTCTCCTTTTTCCATTCACATATCTGAAAAAGCCCTTTTTATTTTCTCTCACAGACACAGCCAGCTTCAACTCTAGGTGTGCTTTGGCCACACGAATTTTCTGCCTACAAACACGAACAGCATCCCTGTATTCTTTCCATGACACCTGGCCCTCCTTCCAGTAGCGAAACACTCTCTGTTTCCGCCTAATCTCCATTAGAATGTTCCTGGTCAGCCACGCCGGCCTCCTGCCCCGCCTGCCTGACTTGCGATATTTAGGAATTGCTTGATCTTGTGCTTCTAGGAGGCATCGTTTAAAGAATGACCAGCACTGGTGGACATCGAGGCCTTCAAGAGCAGTTTCCCAGGGGACCTTGCTGACTAGTTCCCTGAGCAGCCTGAAGTCCGCTTTCCCCATATCTAGGGATGAGGTTTTGGTGGCACTTTTCCTTCTGTCACCGTAAATTTTGAACTCAACCACTTCATGGTTGCTTTGACCAAGGCGGCCACCAATCACCACATCTCCCACCAGACCCTCTCTGTTTTCTAGCAACAGGTCTAGGAGGGCACCTTTCCTAGTTGGCTCCGTTAGCACCTGCACCAAGAAGTTATCATCAAGGTGCTTCATGAACCTCCTGGACTTGCTCGTGTCAGCCGTGTGGCACTCCCAGTTAACGTCTGGCAAGTTGAAGTCCCCCATAAGGACAAGGGGAGTTAATCTCGAGGCCTCTCTTAGTTCTGTAAAGAATAATTTATCGGCGCTATCGTCCTGGCCAGGCGGTCTGTAATAGACTGCAATACATTGCAACAGTAGTTTGATGTCCTATTGTAAAACAGTTTGTTTCTATGTTGGACCTTGATAGTCAATGCATCTGTACAAAATACATGGCAAGATATTTCATTACAATTGTGTTTCTCATTCAGGCTGAGACACTTACCCAGACCACAGCAAAATAACTTGTCAAATTATTATAGCAGTGACATCACTTTCACCTGTAATTTCAGCCTGATAATGCTGAACAGATCAGGAGGCACAAAGTGTGAAAACTATGTCTATTAAAACTGATTTGGATTGACAAGGGGAATTATAGCATTATTGTCTAATGGGTGGAGAGACAACTCTTCGCATTTTTGGGTTCCTACAGGATTGCTTCCTTTTTAAGATACAGATATCAGGCTTCAAGCTGATTTTGCAAAATCTTCTGTGGATATCTGAAGTAAAATGCCCTTAACTAGGAATGTACTGTAGCATGAATATAACAATGCACACTTTTTTTTTTTTTAAGAAAAATACAAAATGAGATAGTATGAAAAAAGGTAAATATTTCTCCCTTCCTGAAAGGCTCCATGACATAGATTTGAAACCTTAAGTGGGGGAAAAATTTTACTCCCTAATCCTCTAGGCTCTGTCATAGTAGCTACTTTTATCTACGGATAAAGTACTATCTACTGACACCTTTATCAAGCTCTACCTTGCTCATTTTGAACTACATGGAGGTCAATCATCCTGTTAAAAAATAAAAAAAGGTAAGCAAGTTTTGATGACTCTTTGTATATGATAAAAGAGCTCTCATATAAAAAGATCCAGCAAGACAGCTTCTCAGGGAAAGCAAACATCTTGAACATAAACCTATTTTAAAATGTCATCAAATTGCATGTAAAAAGGGTTAATAAACATTTTAAACTCTGAAGAGAGGGAGGTGGGTTGGCATTGTCTGGTTTGGATAGCAACATAAAACTTACAGGCTAAACTGCCTGTTAGATACCTCTATATAATACTCTGTGGGTTGCTTTCACTCTCATGTAATTAAGAGGTTGGGGAACTGAAGGGCAATTTCAGTTTAAGAGGTGAAGAACAAAATTTGTGAACTGACAACAAAAGAGAAACCAGTAAGTCTGATTTGCTTTTGCATCAACATGAGAAAATAGATCATGCAAATTATAGGCCATTGTGGAGTGCCTGCTAATTCTAAAGCCCACTTTTAGAATAGAGAAGAGAATTATTTATTGAAATGTCTTATGAATTATGTTGCAGCTACTGATTTAATTCCTTTTATTTTTCAATAATTGTGATAAGTTTATAAAGATAATATTGCATGTAGGAATTCCTTAAAGGGTAGGTACAGTCTCTCACTCCATTTCAGTGTCTGAAAGGCTTCAACTTCTACCCTTCCCTTGCTCAGAAATTCTCTAGGATGCATGCCACTCTCTGTTATATCTGTTTGCCTGTTTCTGGCAGAAGGCAATTTGAGAACACTTTTAATGAATAATTGTGGAATGAAGATGTAAAATTCACACTTGCTTAATTTGATAAATAATTACGTGAGGGAAAGACTGATATTTTAATACTAAATGATAATTACTCCACATGCATTTTAACACCTATGCAGTCAGCTTTTGTCATGAAGCCTGATGTTCTGCATTTGTTTAAAATAGATAAGACCAATTTTGTTTTGTATCTCAATTGTGTAAGATTCAGGGGTACATTACAAGTCATCACAGGCAGTTAGACTTGATATTAATTACCATTACAAGTGCATTACAGGAGATGCTTCCTACCCGCATTTACACTTTGCCAACCCCTCCATTGATTTTTTTCATTCAGGCAGGCTTGCCATTGCTAGTCCTCTAAGTTGGACACCATCTGGATTCTTTAATAAAGGAAACAAGTAAATAGTTTAGCTGATAATATGTAAGAATAAAATAAGATATTTGTTTGTAAAAAGCAGAAGAAATCTTTCTTTTTCTTTCATTGGATATCTAGAAGTAATATCTTGGTCTGGGGAGAGGGAATAAAACACAAAGCATAAAATGTAGAACAGCTCATCAGACTTCTGAAAATACTCTTTTAAAACTGAATCATGTAGGTTTGATGGTACACACATGAGCTGGATTTTGTCACAGAGCTCTTCCTGTGCTGGACAAAGACTTATTTTCCGATCGTTTGTAACATCTGTTAGTGCTTGCTCTTGAGATTGAACTGACTTTAAAACTTTTATTAGAAAAAGAAAGCCTTTTGGTTTTAGTATTTCTCAGCTACTGAGCCTTGATTGTTCAAGTGTTGTTTCACTCAACAGAACTTAAATCAGGTTAAATGTGAAATTCAGAAAAATAGGTAGCATACATATTGATCTAGAAGCTTAATTTTTTTTTTTTTCAAACTAGATAAGCTAGAAAGGGATACACTAAGAAATAACATTATGTTCAGTTGTTATGGGTTGCATTGATACATTAGGATTTTGTTAAATGTGTAGGTGTGGTGCTATTCACAGTAAACAGTTCTTACACTCTCCCCTGGAACAGACAGAAGAGTTGAGATTTTATCATTTAAATTACAGTGTATGTAAACTTTACAATACCTAGTGTTCTCTAAGTAGTCTAAGTAGCCTGATTTCATTCTTTGTTGTTATCCCCATCATCTTCATCAAATGCTTTGATCACCTCACTAACAGAGGGATTGACATATTTCCTGTACTTTTTGGGACTTTACAAGACCTTGATATATTGGTAGATTGGTAAGATGTGTCTTTTGCGTGATTTATGGTAACCATATGCAGTGCTTGGTGTTTTAATCTATGTTTCCTACAGTCTCAAAAGTTTTTCTGTTGAGCATCTTGGTTTCTTCATCTGCTAGGGGACCATAGCGGTCCTGTCATCTTCCCTTCCTTTTACTGACATCTGGGTGACTGTTAGGTATGAGAAGTTTTATCAGCTATACTGGTGTGTAGTTACCACTTTTTGATATAATGCGGTTTTCCTAGTGTCTACATATCAAAAGGGTAGTGCTTAGATAATCATCTGCCTACTACTTGACTTCTGTGTTACAAACAATGAATGCGCAATAAGCACTTTCCTGGGGGTTAGTGCTAGGAGCTTTATCCAGCCTCAATTGGAGGTTTAACCTCAGTACCTGGAAAAGTTATGGAGAAGATTATCCTGGGCAATATTAAAAAATATGTAAAGAAAAAAGCTCTTATCAAGCACAGTCAACATGGGTTCATGAAGGGAAAGTTCTGTCTTAGTAATGTGATCTGCTTCAATGATAAGGTCATGTGTTTGGTGGATGAAGGGAATGTGGTGGATATAATATTTCTGGATTTTAGTAAGGCTTTCGATAGTGTCCCTCATAGCATCCTTCTGGAAAAATTGTTCAACTATGTTCACCCAGCTATGCTGGGTGATGAACTGGCTGAATGATAGAGATCAAAGAGCCACAGTGAAGGGGGCTACATCTGACTGGTGGCTGGTCACTTAGTAGTGTTCCCTAAGCTCAATTTTAGGGCCAACCCTGTTCAACATTTTTTATTAATGATCTAGATGCAAGAGTTGAGTGCACCCTTAGCAAGTTTGCTGATGATACTAAGCTGGGAGGTGCTGTTAACTCCCTGGAGGGACAAGAGGCCTTGCAGAGGGATCTGCTTAAAGTGAAGCACTAGGCAATCAGCAAGAGCATGAAATTCAACAAAGAAAAATGCCAGGTGCTGCACACGGGACGGAGTAATTCTGGACATAGGCACTGACTAGGCGACAAGTGGCTGGAGAGCAGCTCAGCAGAAAGGGGCCTGGGGGTGCTGGTGACAGCAGGCTCAGCATGAGCCAGCAGTGTGCCCTGGCAGCCAAGAATGCACCCAGCTGTGGGGTGTTATAAACTCAACCAGTCGAAAGAGGTGATTTTCCTGCTATGCTTAGCATTGGTGCTGCCTCGCCTTGAATATTGTGTGCAGTGCTGGGCTTCACAATATGAAAAAGATATTAAGGTCATTGAATGTGTCCAAAGGAGGACAATGAAGCTGATAAAAGGGCTGGAAGGCATGTCCTACGAGGTAAGGCTGAGGACTCTAGTGCTGTCTAGTTTGGAGAAAAGGAGGTTAAGAGCCTCATGGCTCTCTACAACTTCCTGAGAAGAGAAGGTTGGGAATTACATGTTAGAAGTCTAGGTGAATATTTCATCTGTTTACACAGAAATCTTTAATCAGATAACAGACCCAAAAAGAGAACTTAGAGAACACCAAGTGAAAAACTTAGTGTTCAGTGGAAGATCTTAACAAATTCACATAAAGACTCAGACTGTCCAAGAAAATACAGGAATTGACAAGTGAACGTTTTCTTTTTCTGTAGAAGGTGGAGATAGTTGTGGGAAATCAAATCTAGAGCTTGAGGTTGTAAAGTGAAAGTGAGTGAAAAGTGAAATAAGATTTCATGATCCTTAAGAAGGGAAGAATGGAAAAAGCAAAGTAAAGATCATGAAATTCAAGAGAGCACATTTCAGTGAACTTGCAGAATTGTTATTTAAGGTTGGTCACACAAGAGGAAAGACTAACAAAAAAGATGACAGCATGAGCTGTCGCAGGACAGAGAAAAAGAGTAAATATGCTAATTCAGATGGCTTTACTGACTTCAAGATAGACTTGCAAGCAAAATCAAAATGTCTTTCTATTTGGTAGTCTGGTGTAAGAGAAAAGTAAGATGTGAGTGTATAATAACAAAGAAAGACAAGACAGGATGAAGTTAGGTAGTTGGAAATATCAAGTGTGAAAATAACTCATTCTTTAAACAAGTTAATTGTAAGTTCTGTAATTTTGTTATTATTAAAGGAAGTTGAAGGGGAAATGAGACCCCTTCTTTTCACAAACTGAAAACCATCAAACCATCAAACAGTCCTTGCTGCATTTAGTCTTCACAAAAAGGCCATTCAAGAGCAGACGGCTAACACAGTTACTACCAATGACAAAAGGTTCTGTCTGAACTGCAGAAAGAACAGATTAAAGAGCACTTAGATAAATTAGTCATTTTCAAAATGTGTGGTCTGATAAAATTCAAAATAATGTGTTTAATGACATGGCTGAAGCACTTTCAGGACAGTTGGAAGTTTGGTTTTAGACATGATTGAGAACAACTGTGGAACAGCAGTGCTAGAACACAGCAACCTTATTTCTTAGTATTAATTTTTACAAAGAAACAGGGAGGAGGAATCCAGGAAGTATGGACCAGTAACCTACTTCAATTCCCAGAATTCTGAGTGTTTGAAATAAAACATGAAAAAGAGTATTAACTAACATCGATATATTGAGAACAAAATATGTCAAGTGACAGTTTGGGAGGGGGAGGTACAATAAAAACCATCAGCTTGTGATGCTGTTGAATATGATAACCTAAAAGGGAAGCTAGAATACCACCATCTTGTTTGAAAATTTTGTGGTAGTAACCAGCAACATTTAGGGACTCTGCTGCCACAAATTCAGTGTTGAAATGGAAAGATGTATGTATTGTGGTTCCATAAGGGATCTAGGGGTGTTCAGATTTTCATAAAAGTCAAAAATGATACTTATTGATATTTGCATAGTCGTATTGGTAAGAGAAAAAAGACTAAAAAGATTATCTGTGTTAAGATGAAATTCAAGAGAGGACAAAATAACTTGTTGACTTGTAGGAATTCCACAAGTACAGGGTGGGCAGCCTTACGGAAATATGGGGTATAGACAAGATAAACATGAATAGGTCACAGTATTGCTTCTTGATTAGTACAGCCAATCCAGTCAATATGTAAATGAGACTACATTGTGTACGGTGCTACAAAATAAAATGTCATAAAAAAGACAAAGGTATGTGTGTCTTCTGATGTTTAGAAAGGACTTCACTTCTGAAACAAGTGACAGTCCAGTCTTTATTTTCATATAGCTGATTTCACTAAATCAGTTTTGCTTAAACTTTTTTGTTTAATATGAAAGACTATGATATGTAGAGCTTACCCCAGAAAGGTCAAAATAAAACCTTGCTCTCTTTCTGCTTCCCCATTCCCTTTCCAGATACCACCACCACAACCACCACTCCACCCCGCCATGTGATGGGATTTTGTAGATCTGATTGATGATTGGACTTGGTGAACTTAAAGGTCTTTTCCAACCTAAATGTTTCTATGATTCTGTGATTTTATATACACATACATATTATACATATGTACACATATGTACATATAAACATATACATATATATGTGAAGTCTATTAATGTTTTCTGCTAAATTATAGTGATTTTTTCTTACACTGAGATAACAAACTTCTTATTCATGTTAATTACAAAGAGCATTAATAAATAAGTGCTTTCCATGAAGTGCTTGCTAACATTGGAGTAGATTCTGGAAAAATATGAGATTGATCCTGAATCTTACAAGAATTCCTACATGAATATAATAAATTTTCATTCTGGTAATGAATCAACTTATATGGTCTGTTTATTTTGTATTTAATTTACTTTATTAGATTTTTTAGGTTTATTATTATCATTATTATTAATCTGTGTATACTAATTTTAATGCTTTAATTCTCTAAATGAACATCCCTGTCCCTGACATGAATTTAAAGTCTTTGAAATGTTGTGTATATCTGGAGTAAAGAAAAACTGAGTAGCAACAGGGTAAAACTGTTTATATTTTGTCTCAGTGATAAAATTTAACATTGCATGTCATTTTGATGATATTGAGTCTCTGATATTTTCAGAAAAAAAAAAGGCCTTTCCTAATTATTGGAACAGAAATAAGATATTTCTGTTATAAGTCCTCCCTTATTTGTGGCAACAGGGTCTCTGACAGACCTCCATCTGACAGGTTGAGAATTGTCTAGGTGTAGGCTCAAGTCAGCTTTTCAGGCAGAAAACAGGTTGTGAAGGCTAGAAAGGCTTTCTATATAATGATGCTTATACCATAGCATTCCGTCTCCTTAAATTATGATGCTCAGCAGGTGCTTGATGTCTTTCTGCAACTCCACCGTAAGACAGTTGACTGACAAAGTAAGAAAAGAGATGAAGAGCTGCAACCACAGAAATGCCAGATTTCCGACAAGTGTTATATTAAAATATTCTCTTTGAAGTTTTAATAATTTCAGTCAAGATTATCGTACAGGAGAAAAGAAGTAATCCTAATGAATTTATCTTGAGTTCCTGTAGTCTTGTCAAAGTTCAAGAAGAATTTGGACCATGCTCTTTGACATATAGTCTGATTTTTAGTGGTCCTGTGTGGGGCCAGGAGTTGGACTTGATGAACCTTGTGGATCATCCTTCCAACTCAAGGTATTCTATGATTCTATGATATTTATCAGAAATCACTTCCATCATAAGAAATGTCAGCTTAAAGAACGAAATTTTAGTTCCATGTCCTGACATTAATTGTCTAACCCAAAACACCTATGGACATGAAATGGGTGAGGGCATCTTCAGTTTTAACTGAGTTCTGGATACTTCCTAATAAAGTAGGAATCCTGTATCTTGAGAAACATACTGGGGGGAATGGAAGGGGAGGGAGAACAAAACTTTAATACACTTTGACAAAAAGTGGGAGTGAAAGCATTGAAAATGCATGCCTTCCAGTTATTTGTTATCAGCTCAATAAAAAGAGTGTGCTTTCATCAGCTTCTTTAGAGTTTAATGAAACATTTTCATGCCAGATTTGTAGCCCACTTGTGTCTCGAAGTACCTGGAAATTTTGAAATTGAGAGACGTGTTGATAGTTCAAGAAACAATGCAATCTCTTACCTGGATATGGTTCATCTCTGTAGATCTAGATGAGTTGGTTATGGAAGACCATCTGAGATGGTATGGGAATCCTGGAGAAAGTTACGAGGCCTGAGGAGGAAATTCTATCAGTTGCATTAGGATTAAGTTCTGTGAGTACCCAACCTTAAGAGTCTGCAGTGCTTGGCAGCTGTGGAAATTCAATTTCTGTTGAATAGGACCATTATTGAGTAACAAAAGAGCTATCTGCTTCAGTTAATATTAACAGTGGAACCCCAACAAGGTGCCTAGAAGTGCAAAAGTCATGGTAAATTAAAGCACTTCTAATTCAAAGTAACATTTATTGCAACCTGGTTGTAGCATTGGTAGTAAATTTTGAGTGATTTCTTCTCTGAACTGTGGGAAGTTTAAATTCTGGCAGGCAATGGATTTCTGGGACTCTGTCTATTTCCTGTCAAGAATGCAAACCATTTCTCTGATTATGATGTGAGAGACAGGTTAATTGAGATTGCTTAGCAGGAGAAAATTTCTTGAATATTCATCACCTGCAAGGTACTGTGTAAGATAGACATCAAAAAACCTACATCCAGATGTCACTTTCTGCTAACTTAATTCTGATCATTGTAAAAAAAAAAAAAGAAAAAAAAAAGAGAGAATTCAGAGAGTTGTCTCCAGTGGAAACCGTAAGTTTAGTGTGGAATCAAAAGATGCATTTAGTTCTGAACACAGTGTCTTGGGTACAAAACAAAACAGAAGAGCATGCTGATTGAGTAACTTTTACTCCAAAACTATTTATTCCCCTTGAAAAATTAAGTATGTTTTTTAGGAGACCTCTATTGATTTTCTTTAAGAGTTTTTAATTTTAGAGTGCCTCAGCCTTATATAATAAATTTATAAAAACTCTTTTTTTTTTTTAAAGGTATTTCCTGTTATGTTGCAATAAAAATAGTAAATATTATTCATCAGACTCTACTGCTTCTCCTAACTAATGTTAATTATGGGAGGGACACTGCCTGTTGTTTTCATTGGAAAAAGGGATGCATTTGGATACATAAAATAATTGTGGCTACTTGCCCAGCAGGGAAAAATTAATGAGGTTTTCAATTTTATTTTAAAACTACATTCAATAAGATCAGACGTTTCTCTTTAAAAATGCCATTTTGCTTTTATTCAATATACATGTTCCTAATTCTTCCTTCAATTCTCAGACAAACCATAAAGGTCTGAAATTGAAAGTGCCTTTTGAGCTTTGTTTGGATTTCTGCTTTCTCAGTCAATCCACACCATCAGCTCAGGTGCCTTTGATATGTCTTTCAGACCTTTTTGGGAGGTCATACTATCATTCTCTTTCCCCACAGCATTCATGAGTCTTTAACAGACACCTCTGTGACTGTTCTATTAGTGAGATGCTGCAGGGAAGTGTTGTTTCTCTCATGTGGCACATGGATCCTACTTTAATAAATGGACCCTTGGCATATAGGAACTTTCTGAAACAACCTGATAGATATTTCTACAAACAGCACAGTAATTGTATTTGAACCATTTATTTTATAGGCTGATGGATTTTGGACTTCTATAAAAGCAGTTAATCCAGGATCTCCACTGGTGGAGATTTTGGGTAGTGATGGAGAGGTAGAAGTATGTTTTATTAGTAAAGTGTTTAATCTTTCCACCTTTGCGCCCAAAATAGGAAAGGAGATGTTTAGTATTAAAAAAAAAAGAAAAAGCCACTTCTCTTTCCTTTCAAAGTGAATCCCGAAGAAGTATTGCCAGAAGCTACTCAAACAAAATAACTTTACTAGAGGATGACTGTGTAGGGCAGTTATACATTATGGTTGGGTAAAATTATCTTCTAAACATTTCAGTGAAGTAGCTCTGGCAATGTCATCACCAGCTGTAAACAGGTGAGAACAGAACTTCCAACATTTCCAAGCCATAGAGGCTTCTGGAGATACATATGCACTGAATTTTTTAAAAATGCCAGATTTGGTGCTTGCATAATATTGAATGTCAGTGATATACAAACAGACTTCTAGTAATCTTTGCAAATCTGATGAGATACTTTATCAGCAAATGCTTGCATATTTATGGTTGTAAGAGGCACAGCTCCAGACCAAACAAGAAATCTTTGAGATGACCAGGAACTAAAGCCTTCAGCAGATAGGTGTGGTGTTAGATCCTTTCCTATGCTTCCTCCTCTTTGATAGTGACAATCTGAATCCAGTTTTAATGAAGGTGCAGGATTACAGTTATTTTATCTTAGCTGGTTTGGTAATTCCCAGTTGACAGCACATATTATAGTACTACAGTAATAACTCCAGTACATACAGGAGCCATAATCATGCCAAGATGGCCTGACTATACAAAACACCCAGGAGTTAAACAGGACTGTGTGCAATGCCAAACTAATGAGTAGGAGCCAGAAAAAAAACATGAAGGTATTCAGAATTTGATTCAATGGCAAAGGATTGGAAGCATCCTTCATCTCTCAGAAGATAGTTACATTGTGAAGAGATAAAGCATCATCATAATATAACTTAATGTGAAAGAGCTGATATTTCAATAGCAGCCAATGGTTTGGAAGAATGTTTTCAACACATTGCTTTTGAAAAGGTTATATATTAACTCCATATAACTAACTAGAACTGAAAGATGGCTGAAGTTTGTCATTGACAGAATCCAAAATAACTGACTAAAATAGCTGGAGAAAGAGAGAATGAGATACCTTGATTATTAGCAGTAACTTGAACAAAGTGGGGCAAGAAAGTTGTTTTGAGGGGTGACTTCAATATACTAAATTGCATAATGCTGGGGCTGCTGTTTTCAAACAGGAAAACAATTATTTTCTATTCGTTTTTTTGTTTGTTTTCAGAGTGTGATTGCTTTATTTCTAGTTAGTAAGTCATAAATAAAAGGAAATTATCTTTTTAAGAGTGGCAGTTTTTTCAGTTATTTTTGTTTCTGTCCATTGTGTCATTACTTTAAAGGGAGTATGTCCTTTGGGATTTTATAAATCATATTATTCAATCTATCAAGTATCAACAGAAAACAAGAACTAAGTTTTTTTTTTTTTTCCAGAAATGCACCTATATTTGGTGTCTTGTAACCTACCTCTTAGTTTATAACTGTAGATCTCAAATCCAGTTTATGGAATTCTTAAAACGTACTGGAGTTTTGCTTGGTTTTCATTTGACCTTGCGGGTCCTTCCTTCCTTCCTTCCTTCCTTCCTTCCTTCCTTCCTTCCTTCCTTCCTTCCTTCCTTCCTTCCTTCCTTCCTTCCTTCCTTCCTTCCTTCCTTCCTTCCTTCCTTCCTTCCTTCCTTCCTTCCTTCCTTCCTTCCTTCCTTCCTTCCTTCCTTCCTTCCTTCCTTCCTTCCTTCCTTCCTTCCTTCCTTCCTTCCTTCCTTCCTCCCTCCCTCCCTCCCTCCCTCCCTCCCTCCCTTCCTTTCCTTCCTTTCCTTCCTTTCCTTCCTTTCCTTCCTTTCCTTCCTTTCCTTCCTTTCCTTCCTTTCCTTCCTCTTTCCTTCCTTCCTTTCCTTCCTTCCTTCCTTTCCTTCCTTCCTTCCTTCCTTCCTTCCTTCCTTCCTTCCTTCCTTCCTTCCTTCCTTCCTTCCTTCCTTCCTTCCTTCCTTCCTTCCTTCCTTCCTTCCTTCCTTCCTTCCTTCCTTCCTTCCTTCCTTCCTTCCTTCCTTCCTTCCTTCCTTCCTTCCTTCCTTCCTTCCTTCCTTCCTTCCTTCCTTCCTTCCTTCCTTCCTTCCTTCCTTCCTTCCTTCCTTCCTTCCTTCCTTCCTTCCTTCCTTCCTTCCTTCCTTCCTTTCCTTCCTTCCTTCCTTCCTTCCTTCCTTCCTTCCTTCCTTCCTTCCTTCCTTCCTTCCTTCCTTCCTTCCTTCCTTCCTTCCTTCCTTCCTTCCTTCCTTCCTTCCTTCCTTCCTTCCTTCCTTCCTTCCTTCCTTCCTTCCTTCCTTCCCTCCTATTGTACCTTTGATATTCTGTGATATTCAGGATATTCTGTGTTGCTCTTTCTTAATTTCTAGCTACATTTTCTCCTTTTTAAGACACAACCAGAGTTACATATAGCAACAAAACATTGCTGCCCCATGGATTTTCTCTGTGGCATAATGCTTTTCTCTTGTTTTGTTCACTATCCTTTTTTTTTATTTATTTTTAAATAAACTGTGACATCTATTTATTGTTGAGTACTGATGTTAACAGAAAACAGCCCATGACAGCTTTAAGATTTGGGTATTAATATATAGTTCAGTGATTCCCTTGATTTTATGAAGACTCCCACCTCCCCCCCACCCCAGGCCCTGTGCCCTATAAGTTACTGAAGTCTGTCAGTCATTCTGTCAGTCTGTCAAATTTACCACAGTTTATCACAGATATCACAGTAGACTATCACAGGCAGAGTATTCAAATGTCTTGTGTTGCCCTCTCAATCCTGAAACATGCAAGTTATCCAAAGTTATGATAGTGAAATATCAGGACCTATATATACATATATGGATAGACCTGTGTATAAATGAAGTAATATTATTTACTTAATTATTTTAATGTGCTGTATTAGTATAATAACAAAAGTTAGTATTATAGGTGGGAGAGATCTACTGCTGCACAATATGAGGAGACTTTACTACCATTTGGACATACTTATGCATTTTTGTAAAAGTTCAGTGTTCAGTTTTCAAAGAACCACTGAATAAAATTTTTCCCCAGTCCCCCAACAATAACAACAAAACCCTTGTTAGAGTTGTGCATAGTAATTTTCTATTTAACTATTTCCCGAGTGTGAAAGGTTAATAATTAAGGAAAAAAAAAAGTTTTATTCACTTTAAAATGTTTTATTTTTATGACATTATTTAAGGTGTGAAGGTCTGCACAAGCAAAAACTTTTTATATGTACTATGACATAACAATCATCAATGGAAACAAAAGTTTAAGAATCTCAGATTACATATCATTGTTTTAAATGAATATTACTTTACAAGTGTAAAGTACATGTTGCCTAAAAGTGATTCTCTGCACTGGGGATTAAATGGGATTCTTAAAATCAATTATCTTTCTATTTGTGCATGCTGCCAGCATCCAGTGATGTAACAGAACTTGCCTTCTGTTTGAAAGGACTGTTTTGACTTACATATTGTGCAGTAATATCTCTGGGGATTCATTCAGTAATCACTGATGTTTCATAAGGCACCTTAATTTTCTTACAATATTGGAAATACACTATACAATTTGATCTGGTATGCAAACAAGTTAGTTTGTGAATTTTACAAAGATTCTTTGTTTTTTACACACTGTTGTTATGAAATAGAAAATAAACTGCTACTTGCCCCATTGTTATTATACTCCAGTTTTAATGGGATTACTCACAGATTATGGAAATTTTTGTAACATTAGCAAGGGAAATGGAAATAGATATGAAGTGAAGGAACTGAGAGAGAAAAAATGCATATAAAGTTGAAATAGAAAAGAAAAAATACTGTAGGATAGCAAATCTATTTTGATTCCTGCAACTCCCTTTCTTGCTAGTTTTGTATTTCATACACAATTGCCCTCTCTAGAAATTTGCAAAAAAACTATCACTAAAATTGTCAGCAATTGTTTCCAGTAAGTTTAGTATCATCTATGGTGTTGATCCACATTCTCTTTGATAACCATGGGAAGATATTTTTGCAAGGAGAGAGTATGCATAGTAATTGTAGTCATCCAGTATTTCTTTGATTATTTTTAAGGTGAGCAATTGTCTTAGAAATGCTCTAAAGGAAAGGAAGCCTGTAGGGTATATTTCCACAGCAGTGAGCTGTGCTCTCTTGTAGACAGCAAGCTATTTTATAGTTAGCCACCTTCAAAAAGGTTAGCTGTAACATCATGTGGGAAAGTACAGACTTGCTCCCTGCATATAAAAGTATATTTTTAGCTCCTTTTTTGCTAGCTGTTAATGCCATACAGCTGTTCCATTACCCAGTTTCAAGTGAGCAATGATATGCTAGCCTGAGTTATCACATCTTAACTGTTGTACAGACACCCTCAAATAAAAATGTGTTCTCTTTCTGGGAGAACCCAGACTGTTTTTGTTAGATGTTTCCTGGATGAACCTATGCAGGCTACCTCCTAGCACATGAGATGACACTATGGTTAGCAGTAATAATCTATAACTCCAGTTAGTGTTAAAGTTATTAGTGGCAGTATGTCATCTTTGGTTATTGGTGAGTCATGTAAAACATCTTTAATGAATTATGACACACTTTCAATACAGTTGTTTGGGCTTTTGGTGATTTGAAACAATGACAAGCTTGTAGTATTCATGGTTTTGCTCTATTGTGCCTCAGAGGTAACTTGTCAAACAAAAGTCAACAAATGCTTTACAAAGAGCTACAATAAGAAACAGATTTCATTCCTGTTTTGTGTTCTGTTCTTGGCCACTGCTTGTACTCTAATGTGATATCACTGTTTCAACCCTTATACAAAATACAGACATCCGGTAGGATTCTCTTTGGAAGTCTAAAAGAATTAACATGATCAAGTATTTGTGACCTGTTAAGGACCGAAAGATCACAAACAATACCGAGGGTAAAATACTGTCCTCTAATTTCAGTTCTGAAAGCAAGTGTCCTATATCTGAGTTTGAGTGGCTAGTTTTAGGAAGCTTTCATATCAATATGTTTTCAACAAAGTTTTGACAATGCAAAAATAGTTCTGCCTTCTGAGTTTCTATTATCTGAATGTCTCAACACTTCCTAAAAAAAAGGAATGGAAAGGTTCTAATCTGGAAAACCTGTGTTTAAATAAAAAATCAGCTTATGAAAATGTGAACATTGTTTTCCGATTTCTCTCATCTCTGTTCTTTCTGTATAAGGAAAATGCTAAAATTCTCATGAAACATAATTTTCATCTTCCTAATTGTCCTTAGGAGACAATAGCAACTGGAGGGTGTTTTATTTTTTTTTTTTCTTTTTTTTTTTTAAATCAATTTCAATTTCATGACTTAAAATAGTTACAAACCACATGTCACTTACAAACCTTCCTGTTATAACACACTGGCTTTGTACAGTGATTTCCAATCCCTTTCTCCCATTCAGAAAAACACTTTGTGGTTTTACTTTTAACCTTTAAGTATTTTTAGAATGGCATACCATTGTGCTTTCCGCAATATGTGTCTTGGAATGTAATGCAATAAGATATTAGTTTGTGCAATGGAAAGTGTGAATAGGAAATATACTTTAAACAATTTGTATTGATGTTTTTGCATTTGATCTCAAAATGGTTCTTTAAAGAAAAAGTATTGTAAAATAATTATAGTAAGTAATTGCTTGGCTCTCACAGAACACGAAGTTTCTTTAAAATAGGAAACAATAATAGAGCTCTACTATTATTTTGCAAAAACTAAAGTTGTGCATTTTAATAAGAACTTTTTATATACTGATTTTTAAAGAAATACTTTCTTCCTACCTAGTGATTTTCTTTTTCCAGCCAGAAGAGTTCAATGTGATTTCACAATATGGTTGTAACCTAGTTACTTAGCCCAAAGGCTAGGGTCTCCAGCCAAGAGGGCGGGAAATTGAGGTCATTCGCTCGGTGTTCATGGAAAGACTTGAATTGCCACCTTGCTGAGGCATTCTCTTTGTAAGTAAATACCACACCCACCCACCCCACCCCAGATACGTTGCCTTAGCTGCAACTGCTTAACATCTGTTAGTAAGTATGTGATTATTTTTTAAGGTGTAGGACTTTGAACAAAACCAGGCCTTAATACCTTATTTGAGGTTAGGCAAATGTGTATGGAGAACTCTCCCTGTGGCAGTACCCCTGCAGAGTACAGAATGTCTAAGCCAACCTTTTCACACTGCCTTCTCTGGTATACCTCTCTCTGTACTCCTGTACCATACATACAGGAAAGCTGCTGTTTTTGCAGGGAAGCCGTTCCCCTTTTGTTGTAGAGGAGTGAGATGGATTTGTTTTTGATTTTCATTTTCTACTTCACAGAGAGCAGCAGAAGCAGATATAGAGCTGCAAGTTGTTTCTTTAAGTTGTTGTCTATTTTAATTCCACAGTCGCATTTCCTACTGAAGAAGTTGTTTTGCCCATGTGTATAGTTTCCATTCACGTTGGTAGATTCTGTATTCATTCCACCTTCCTCTTTTACTCCTCTTGCAGAAGTTTTATGTGTCTTTCTCCTAGCAAAAAATGGCTGTTCAGCAACCTTTGAGCCTGTCATCTTAGATTTAAAAAGAAAAATTTATTGGCTTGTTTTCTCCTTACTCTTTGGCATTGTCCATGTGCAGCTGGCTTCTGCAGATGTTTACTTAACAGAGCTGGTGACTTTTAAAGCCTTGCAAATGTCTGCACTGTTACAAGTTTCCCCTTTACTCAGAGCTACAGTACACAGGCTACATCTGTCCTTAGTAGATCTGGCTGCCTTCCTTACCTTCTTAAATATAACCTTCAACTTATTGTGCCGATATATTTGCTTGCAGCAGTACAGTAAGTAAACATGTATACGTGTTATCGATGTTGGAATAGTCTTTCTAATTCAAAATAATAATAATAAAAAAATCCATTCTCAGACTAAACATTTTTCTGATTACCTTTGCATACTTCTATACTGCACGGGTTTTTCAGCTGAACTCATTAACTTTTTTTTTTTTTTCTGTATCAGTTCTAATTGCTTCCTCAGCTTTCTCAGTTTTGTTCCTTACAGTGGATGAATATTTCTGTATTCATAAGAACATCTTTCATAAATCCCCATTCTTGTTGTGACTCTGAGGACTCCCACCTTCTGTAAAACGTCCTTTCCACACATTTTTGCTGAAGTGCTTTAACTTTTGAGCTATAGGGGGAAAGCATGCTAGAGAAAGAGAAATGCTACTGTCAAATACCCCTTCTTCTGTTACACCCACTCATTTGTTTGTGGCTGATTGGGATTTAGGGAGCAAATATATGGAGGATGGTTTGTGTGTAGGCAACCTTATATGTATTTCTGACTTTTTGTAAAGCAAATAGTAGCAAGCGGAGCATGGTCCTTGATTAAAGTACTTTACTGCCTGAAGTATGCATCCTGAGTGTGCTTTTGAATCTGGAGATACTGAATGAAGTAAAGTCCCCCAAAGCTAGAGCAGTTGTTTTGTCCAAATAATGAGACTGTTGCTAGTGATGACAAGTCATATCTCCAAACTTTAGAATGGAAGGTTTATAACAGTAGTGACCAATTAAAAAAGAAAGTGGGAGGTGGAGCCAGCCCATTTCTTCCCTTTCCTTTGGGAGACTAACATTTATCATAAATTTTACAGTAAGAAGTTAGAGAAGCAAATGATATTTCAAAGGACATTTCAAATGCTGGTTTGGAAGTGTCCCAAGAAAGAGCCAAGAAGTCTGGTGGCTTCAAAATTTAACTCCAAATTTAAGGAAGACAATGTTTCCTTCAGCTAAATTACCCTTATAATCTAAAAGGAGAGAGAGAATGGCATTTGATTTGTTACTAAAAATGTTATTTTATTTTATTTTATTTTATTTTATTTTATTTTATTTTATTTTATTTTATTTTATTTTATTTTATTTTATTTTATTTTATTTTATTTTATTTTATTTTATTTTATTTTATTTTATTTTATTTTATTTTATTTTATTTTATTTTATTTTATTATTTTATTTTATTTTATTTTATTATATACAACAGGTAACTGCTGCATGTGCCTTATAAAAATTTCTTATAAACAAATTTATGGTGATGTTTTTCTTGGCTAAATATTTTCATGTGTAAATATGTATGGTTTTCATAGAGGAACAAGGAAGGGATAACATGAAATAAGCAACAAAAAGGAAGACAAAGACCTGCATTACATTCATTTTGGGGAACTGATCCTAACTGAGCTGATGCAGGGGTGCTGTATCTTAATAATATCAACTATTTTAAGGAGGTAGTGATGTTCCCAGAGTGTGAATAACTCTGCCAAGAGTAGCTATGCTAGCTTTTCTTGAGCTGTTCCATATGAGGTCTACTTACTTTGGGTTTTGTCATTCATAGAAAGGGTGTTTAAAAATACTTTCCTTTCTGCTAGAAACATAGATTTTAAGAGGGTGCTTACAACTAGTCTAGGATTTGATATGACAGATATTTATAACTAATGCAGAGCAAAACACAAAATACACTTAACCTTTATTCAGTTGCATTGTAAATGTATTCCACTTTCTTTCAACTGGAGTGAATTATATTAATAACTTGTTATTGTTAAAATGTCAAGAGTATTTTCTTTCTGTTTGAATTATCATTTCTCTGCTCAGGGTATTGGGTTCTGCTTATCGCTCCTGACATGGAAAGGAAGAAATGTAATCTTAAGTGAAATGTTCAGACTTCTCATGAATAGGTAGGTTATTTCTTTCAGATTAGCTCAAGTAATAGTTACAAAGCTGACATATGGAATGTGGAAGGAGACAGGAACCAGACAATGCATGGAAACTGAAACACTCTCTCGTTTAAAGATACAGTCTCCCTGGGACTAATAGAGTGATGTGCACAACATGTCAGGTACTTCTGTATCTGGCACTTCCTTATATTTTCACCAAGCTGATTTCAAGCATGTGACTTTTATTTTATTGTGACATTATCGCAATAATTTACAGCCTCCTTTCAGTGTTGAAATGTGCTTGTTTTGGGAGGAAATCTGAGATGTTCCAGAAAAAAAAAAAAAACAATTAGGAGTTTTAAATTTCATTCCATCTCTTCAGCTGATGAAATATATTCCCTGTAAAACACCTGGTTAATCAGATAACTCTTACACAGCTTTTCCCCCCTCAGTACTTCAGAAAGAGGTCATTTTTCCCATTAAAGGATAGTTACCTTCTGGGAAGTAGGTTAATCCACTGTCCAACTGGAATGTAAAGGCTGAAGTAAAAATTGTGTACATTTTGTAGTTCGCATTTTTCCAGCATGGCTTATGAAGCAAACAGAAATGTAAAGTTAAACATGTTTGTGTCATATTTATTGTTTATAACCAGAAATGTAACAGATACTCCTCCTAACGACTTTACTACAGCAAGCTAAATCAAATTCCAGTTGATGTATTCTTTGGAAAGTCTGACTGGCTCAAAGGGAGAAGAAATATTTCACTTTATATTAGATCCCTTTCTTCCAGCTTCTTATATAATAGTACTGTTGTATATTCAACCACCAAGAATAATCTGGCTAAAGTCTGTCAGTGTTAACAAAGCCTTCCTTCATTTTGTGAAGTGAAAAAAACTGACTTGGTTCAAGCCAAGTTGTGTGTACTTTTACATCGTTATTTTCAAATTAACTACGGCTTTACACTAGCAGCTATCAATGCATATTAAAAGCTACCGGTGAAACAGTAAGGTTCAGGGTAACATAATGGTCCTTGTTTTTGTGCATTTTTCTTTAAAAATAAACATTGAGGTTCACTAGTATTAGTAACAGTATTGTTTGCCAGCTGGAGTATTTTATTTTCAAATGAAAAAAAAGGGAAAACTAGATCCTACAAAAGTGTCAAGGACTTTTGTAGGGAATGTGTCCTAGCTAAAAATTCTTTATACACTGTAACACTACTGGTGTAATTTCATGACTGTAATTCTGCGGAAACATTGGCCTGCCCAATGCAAAAACTTAGCTTTTGTCTATTTCAAAGAGCTAACAACATCAAGAATTTAAACTGTTAATATGATATTATTGGTGGTGGTGGCGGGAAATAGTGCCCAAACATCATTCTGACCTACACAAATAAACAAAGCAAAACAACCAAAAAAGGACATCTTTTATTCAAAAATCATTTTTGCACCGCAGACAAGCAGACCAGAGTAAAACCTTACTGTGAACATTGTAGAGTTTGGGTGAAGTTCAGACTGGAATATCATCTTTGGGGCATTCTTCCTATTTCTTTAGCAGAAATACTGAAATATGAAGTTAATTTTTTCCCAGGGAATTTTTTTTGCTGTGTTTCTGACATTTGTAAATTACACTGGAAAACAGTGGGATGGAAAATATATTGCAGAAGAGATGTTGTTTAAATTATTATTTGTTTTCAAGGAGAGTTTTATTTAAGTGTACTCAGGATTTCTCTCCCTTACCCAGCCCCAGGAAAGGAAAGAACTGGATATGTTTTGGAGAGCTACACTCTGAGCATGACTGGAAGGGAAATTAAGAAGTGTCTTGCCAGCTCTTAAACTATATAACAAAGAACAATTAATCTTCCTTGGATGATGCTGTAAGAGAAGGCATGTGGAAACAACAACTGGTTCCATCATGTCGTTGTGTAGTACTAAAGCTGTCTTCAGTCCCTACCCTTAGCTGTGAACCAGTTTAATCTGCCAAATTATTATTGTTCTTAATATTTCCCAAAGAGTTTTCTAAATTAATGGGCCAAGAAGTTATTAATGATCTAAGAGGTTACTATTTATACAGTGTTTACATCCTTTTTATCATGGTACACTTTGAAGTTAAGGATAGTTAATGCTTTATTTATTTATTTATTTATTTATTTATTTATTTATTTCTGTATCAAGTGATTCCACAAATAAAAACACACACAAAAAACACTTGTACTCTTTCCTTTTTCACCCAATAAAAAGTGACATTTATTGGACTTACAGAAAAAAAAAAGGGAGAAGTGATATATTCATAGGGTTGCTCTGTAAATAAATATGCTTCTATCTATTACATATTTATAAGATTTATCATTTTTATCAGGTTTATTCTTTTTCAATATCTTGGGAAGAAAAAAAAACAAAAACAATTCATTTGAGAAATAGAACTGGTAGAGGAAAATTCTTCTTCACCCTCAGAGAAAAAAAAGTATTAGTAGTTAGACTGCTCAAAATATTAGCTATGAATGTTGCTTTATTATCACATAATTTTCTTTTTAAAAAAGATTTATTTATTTTTATATATATCAATTTTGGAATGAACTCCTGCCTAGGATATTTCACATACTAAATGGTAAAAAATTAAAGTCTTAGATTTATGTGATGCAACTGCCTGAGTGGAAAGTGTTGTGGATTGTATATGGGGCCAAGAGCCATAAAATCTTGGACTCTGGACCCCTTTTCGATGCTGAGCAGCCTATATAATTTTTTGTACTTACACAACGCTCAGCAAACATTATTAATTCAAGCTTCACACAGTCACTGTGAAGTACAGAGGTGTAATTATCTCATTTTTTCAAGTGGGAGAACTGAGACTCATAGAGGTTATGCTCTGCAATAAAACAAGTTCAGAAATAGGGTGGGAACCAAGGTCACTTGGCATTTATTCCTGGCCCTGGTCTGCTGGAGTACTATGTAAAGCCTCAACCCCTTTGCCTGGCATATGGGGTTAATGTTACTTTCCTCTTTGCAGCTGCTTGTGCTGAAATTCATGCCAGGCAGTAGAAGAAGATATCCATCTGTGGAACCCATCTTCCATGGAAGCTATTATTGTCTCATTTTGAGTATTTAGGAAGTTTCATGTGGAAAAAAAAAAAAAAAAAAAAGCAATTCCAGCTCTGCAGAAGACAATGAAGAAATTCCTTATTTTAATGGACATTAAAACTCTGGGAGAGGTTGCCATAATACGAGATAAGGGATTTCAGAGCAGAACACCAGACCCACACTGGCACGAGAAGTACCCACAGTTCTTTAGTTTACTCACCACAGCAGCCCAAGGCAGTTACTTATCCTTTGTGTGCCTCAGATTTTTTTCTTGCTTGTTTTTAATTTAGTTTTAAGCCACACTGTGCTGCTAAAACATGGGACTTGAGCCTAGGAAATCCTTGGTGTTACTGTAGCATTTGGTGGCTTCCAGGTTGATCTGGGTGAATTTCTTTTGTAGAAGCTTCTTGAACATACACTTCTAACCAAGGCTTTCAGTCATTTTCTTGTTGCTCCTGAGCAGTGCCAAGGTGCTGGATCAGAAGGCAAGGTGGAGTGAGTGAGATGGGTGCTTGCATTGCAAGCATTGCTGGTCAACTCCCGTGAGGTGGCTGGTGCTGACAAGGGGCAGTGCCCCAGCCCTTCCTGAGCAGTGCTGTTGGGCTGCCAGGCTGGTGGGCTGCCGGGCTTTCCACCCCTGCACGTGAATCAAAAGAACTGTGGAGCATGAAGAAACAAGAACTTTCTGACAGGCCCCCCCGTGCCAGCTGTAGAGCAGGAGTAATTCTATCTCTACTTTATTTAGAGCTGCACCTGCCTGCCAAAATGCCCAGAGTGCGGTGTATTAAAGTGCATCTTTTCCTCACAATACATCTGTGTTGCCACAGATCAAGTTTTTACCTCTAGATCCTCAAACAGCCCTTTGCTTTCTGGGGTTGCATGGTGTGGTACCAAAACGTGCTATGCATTTGCAGGATTTGCAGGTAAAGCCCTTTTATCTATCTATCTATCTATCTATCTATCTATCTATCTATCTATCTATCTATCTATCATCTATCTATCTAATTTATCCATCTATTTATTTTTCAATTAACAGCTTTTTAAAATAATGTTTTCACTTGCTGTGCATCCCAGCACTTTTTAATATTTCACCTGTTCGTAAAAAGTTTTGATATAGTGAATTACCTTTTATACAAGTTGTTTTTCTTTGTATTTTCAGAGCCTGCTGTTCTCTCAGTTTTCCAGTAAATTATTATTTTCTCTGTATTACTTTACATGTTGTAATTGCTTTGTTATCTGGAGAAGAAAGGTAGGCTCAGCTTACTCCTTTCATCACTGCCAGAGCCTCAGTGAACTAACTGTAGTTCTTCTCATTACCATTGCTTTGTTCTGCCCTGTTACAATGATAGTTGCCCTTGTCATCTTGTAATGTTAGCTGTGAAACCTTGTGGTTAAGAACAGAGAGAAGGTAAAAGATTGTGGTGGGGAAAGATAAATTAGGCAGTATATTTTGCAAAATGAGTTGATAAAGAAATGTTTGTGTTTCCTATCATTAAATAACTGAGTCTGAATTCATTATGTAAACACAGCAGCACACACTGAAGAAAGTCTAAGATGCTTTGTTGCAAGAGATACAGAAAGAGTATGACTGAGAGTTTGCAATGTTTGGTCCCAGTGTAATTTTCGTCAAGTTAAGACAAATGAAAATTTCCAGGTGTCTCATTGTCTTTAAATATTTTTTTTTTCTCTCTGGCAAGCTTAGTCTTGCTCCCTCCCAGCCTCCCTGTTGCTTTTACTCCTGCCATGTGAACTTTGATGACACAGCTATACTATTTTTGTTTGTTTGTTTTTGTTTTTAACCTGTATTTTTATGTCTCTTTCCCAAAGGAATGAAAAATTGTGTTTTCCTCAAAGTGATCAAATAAATAAACTTGATTAAAATTAAGGGCTATGTTGTGATCCTGGGGGCCCGCTAATGCTATTGAAACCAGCTTGTGGGATCTTGTGGCCATCTAATTTTGGTCAAGCCAGCTAACAGTTAAAATGAGATCCCTTCTGTGGCAAATGAAAAGTAGAATTGACCGAATAAAAATACAATTAGGCAAAAGAAATTAAAAAAGAAAATCTTCAGTGTGGATATGTACACCTTGTTTTCTCAATTCTGTAACAGTTAGTCAAGCTGTTGTTTTTTATGACCTCCTGAGGAAATACAGAGTTGTCCTCCTCTCATTAAGAATCACTTAATTAATTAATTAATTCCATGTTGAATGAGACCCTGAGCAACCTGACCTAGTGGATGACATCCCTGCTCATTGCAGGGGTGTTGGAACTAGATAGTCTTGAAGGTCCCTTCCAACCTACGCTGTTCTACAATTGTATGAATTACTTGTGTCCTGGGAGCTTTCCAGGGGAAACTAAAGATTCAGCAAGGCCTAGAAGTTTATATGGAAGA
Organism: Anser brachyrhynchus; assembly: GCF_964034855.1. Classification (NCBI taxonomy): domain Eukaryota; kingdom Metazoa; phylum Chordata; class Aves; order Anseriformes; family Anatidae; genus Anser; species Anser brachyrhynchus. The sequence goes on from NC_137697.1 coordinate 59,540,831, forward strand.
CTGTTTATTTTATAAGAATTTGGAAGATAAACTTAACACATGGTCAAGACGACTGAGGTGACCAGGTGAAATCTAAAGATACTATTGTATAACAGAACCAGTGGTGGATGAGTTCCAGCACAGCAGAGTTAGCTGTTGAAAATGCCTGAAAGCAGCAGGTGAGATAGCTGCCAAAACAGTGGTTGTGTGATTCTCGTCCTGTGTCTCAGATTAGCTATGAGATGGGGCTACCCTGTGTTTGAGCCATGACAGTCTCTGTGCCAAAATATTCATGTTAACATGTGGATGTACCTCCCATTTGATTTTTTTTTTTTTTTTTTTTTTTAATTAAAGTGCTGCTTAGCTCTTTTATGGCATCCGACTGCTGGAGTCTAGTCCTTTCTTCAGCGTATGGAAATACTGATACAGTTGCTCAGTGAGAGCAAATTACAGAGCAATCTTAAAGGTATTCCATTCTCAGATGGCCTAGACACAGCAACAGCTTTTTAAAAGATTGATTAGCCCTTTGGTAAAGCCTGAGACTGTGGTTTCTAAGATTTAAAAATCCTACTGACTACAGTATCCTTGTCATCTTAGGACACATTCAACTTTATATTCATTAAAGCAGATAGCAGCAGCTGCTCTCACATCATGCAAGCTCATCTCGTATGGAGAGGCATGGATACCCAGAGTGTATTCTTTTGGCTTGCTCTCTCCAGTGGAAGGTATGCTCAAATGGAGAGAAGTATTTGGTGATTGTACTCATCTGTCAAATCTTGATAATTCCATACTCATGACATGCCATCCAACTCCACAAATGTCAAGATGACTAAACATGGAAAAGTCAACTTGTTGATTCTGGAGTCTGTTTATGCACCTGGTAAAATGGAGGGGAGGAAGGAGAGATCCCAGTGCCGAAGCACAATTGCACACTGCACTTACATATTTTTAGCATTGGTGGTGTCTGACCTGTGACCTCTTTGTCATGACCAAGACAAATACTTACTAGTGTCTTCATGCTTTTAAAAGGCCCATTGTTAGACACATAAAGTTGCACAAAATCATAGCAATGAAAATGAATGCCTGCCATTTAAATTTCTCTGAATGGATAAATTCAGCGTGATTCACTGTTTCAAAAAGACAGATCTGATGCCAAATATATATAAAAAGTGTGCAGAATTGTATTAGAGCACTTGGTCCTTATCAAAACAAACAAACAAACAAACAAAAACACACACACACACAAAAAAGCAACCACAGACGAATCTTACAAGGGTAGGGGAAAATACTGAACAAATCAAGTATTTTCACCACATATAGCTGTGCTTTTGGGTCCTGTATAGCTGCAACAACTAATTTACCTGTCCACTGATGAAGGAAATGTTTTGTTTGTTTGTTTGCTTTTAACTGTTTCTAAAAACAATTGGATTGTTTCTACTGCATTCATTATCCAGGTGTGCCGCAGCATAGAGAAGTGGTTCAACTGAGAATATCTGAAGCCTGTAAATTAGGACTACAGAGAGGGACTAGATGCAATATTATGTGCCTGCATATAACCCATCAGAAACAGGCTAACACTATTCCCTTTGCAGATGGAATTCAAGTCAAGTTAATGTCTCTACATTTTTACATTTTTATTTGTTCAGTCTGTTTCAGTTCTTTGCTAAAGAGATGTTGGAAATGCTGACCCAATACTTGTATTTATTTTTCACTATTATGCTTTTAGATTAAAAAGAAAAAAAGACATTTTTTGTTTGTTTCTAAAGTGAAGGAAGCTTTGTGGTGCACATAGGCATTACAGGACTGAAAAACATCCTGTCCCTGGTTTTACTAATATTCTATGTGAGTTATCTAATTGTTCTTTATTAATATTGATGACCTAGAAGAAAATCCTGCCTGTAAGAGTATTTTCTGATATGAAATGCAGTGTTTTCTTCAATATTATTATAAAAGATAATAAGTGTGTCTGTCTGTAGTGGGTTTACATGGCAAAGTTTTGGTAGCAGGGGGCCACAGGGGTGGCTTCTGTGAGAAGAATCTAGAAGCTGCCCCATGTTAGGTAAGTGCCCTGCTGTTGACCAGAGCTGAGCCAATAAGTGATGTTGTTTGTGCCTCTGTGAGAGCATATTTAAGACAGGGAAAAAACAAACAAACAAAAAAAACCACTGTGCCACACAGCAGCTGGGAGATTGAGAGGAGCGAGGAACAACCTTGCAGGCGCCAAGGTCAGTGAAGAAGGAGGGGGAGAGATGCTCCAGGCGCCGGACCAGAAGTCCCCTGCGGCCTGTGGTGAGGACCATGGTGAAGCAGCCTGTCCCACTGCAGCCCATGGAGTACCACAGTGGAGCAGGTTTCCACGCTGCAGCCTGTGGAGGAGACCACGGTGGAGCAGGTGGATCTGCACGGACGGAGGCTGCGGCCTGTGGAAGACCCAGGCCAGAACAGATTCCAGGCCGGAGCTGTAGCCCGTGGAGAGGAGACCACTCAGGAGCAGGTGACCTGGCAGGAGCTGCTGCCTGTGGGGGACCCAGGTTGGAGCAGTTTCCTCCTGAGGGATGGACTCCGTGGTATGGACCCATATCTGGAGCAGTTCTTGAAGAGCTGCTGCCTGTGGGAAGCCCACGCTGGATCAGTTCCGCAAGGACTGCATGCCGTGGGAGGGACCCCACAGCACAGGGGACAAATGTGACTGAGAAGGAGCGGCAGAGAAGAAGCACTATAGACTGATCATAACCCCCATTCCCCCGTTCCCCTGCGCCGCTCGGAGGGAGGAGGTGGAAGAGGGTGGATGGGGGGGAAGGTGCTTTTGGTTTCTTTCCTTTGTTTCTCACTTCTCTAGCTTGTTAGTAATAGGTAATAAATCTTACTATCTCCATATACTGAGTCTGTTTTGCCCATCACGATAATTACTGCATGATCTCCCTGTCCTTATCTCAACCCTTTAACCCTTTTCATCGTATTTTCTCCCCTTTCCCCTTTGAGGAGGGGGAGTGAGAGAGCAGATGTGGTGGAGCTCGGCCGCCCACCCGAGTAAAACCACCACACTGTCTTACCTTATTGGTCTTTTTTAATAGCTCCTTTCATGAAGGACTGTCTCTAATTTATCATAAAGTCTCTCTTGAAATGTTTAGGAATACTAGTATAACAGTAGAGTAAGAAGCCACCCAGCTCTTAGGGAATCAGTCCTGGCTGTGTTCTTGTAACAAATTTGATACTCTTCTCCCGAGAAAAAGACAGACATAAATGTTATTTTTTTTTTCAGCATAATAAGTCAACAATTAGCAGGAAAGAATTTTCAACACAATTTCACCAGGAATCTTTCTGATTCCCAATCCAGTAAATAGCCTGTCATCATCAATTAAATGCATCTTCAGATAACTTATTCATAGAATCATAGATTCATTTAGGTTGGAAAACACCCTTAAGACCATCAGGTCCAACCATCAATATGACTCTACCAAGTCCACGACTAAAACATGTCACTAAGTATTACATCCACATATCTTTTGAATACCTCCAGGGATGGTGACTACACCACTTCCCTGGGCAGCCCATTCCAGTGCCTAACCACCCATTCCATGAAGAAATTCTTCCTAATGCCCAATTTAAATTATTCCAGTTGCAACTTGAGGCTGCTTCCTTGTATACAGTCTAAACTTTTTTGAGAGTAACTTGAGTCCATTTCCTCTCATCCTATCACTTAATCACCTGAGAAAAGAGACCAACACCATCTTCATTGCAGCCACCTTTCAGGTAATTGTAGAGAGCAAGGATGTCCCCTCTCAGTCTCCTCAGACTAAAGAACCCCACTGCCCTCAGTCACTCTTCATAAGTCTTGTCCCTTCACCAGCTTCATTGCTGTTCTCTGAATGCGTTCCAGCAACTCCGTATCCTTCTTGTAGTAAGGGGCCCAGAACTGAACACAATAGTTGAGGTGCAGCCTCACCAGTGCCAAGTACAGTGGGAAAGTCACTTCCCTAGTTCTGCTGGATTTGCTATTTCTGATAAAAGCCAGGATGCCCTTGGACTTCCTGGCCACCTGGGAACACTGCTGGCTCTTATTCAACCAGAGGTCAACCAGCAGTCTCAGGTCCTTTTTTGCTGGGCAACTTTACAGCCACTCTATCCCACCTCTATACTACTGAATGAGTTTGTTATGTCTCAGGTGCAGGACCTGGCACTTACCGTTGTTTTATGTCAGGCAGTTGGACTTGGCCAATTGGTCTCACCTATTCCTTCTCTGAGGATGAGAAGATCCTCAAGAAAAGCTCTGCTCAGTCTAGGCATTACCAATATTGTTGATAGTTGAAATGTTAGAATAAGCTCCATATTAAAAATGCAAGTTTGTGAAATGCAGAGTCATGTACAGTTGTTAAAGACGCGAGAATGCAAGAGCAGATATTCTGCGGAGTAACTGCGATAGTTTTGCTGATATGCGTTTCTGTCAAAGCTCTCTTCTGTGCTCTTTAAGATTACCATATTTATTTTCACGTGACTAGTGTAGATCTTTCATGTTTTTGTGATTTCTTTTTTTTTTTTTCTTTTTTTTTTTGATGGTAGAAAACAATTCTAAATTGGCTTTGGATTTAAGAGATTCTTTTTGTTGTTTAGGATGTTTTTCTTTATTCATTATTTACATTATCATTTTTAACCCCTTCTATTTTTTTATTGTATAAACACCTATCAAGGTGTTTATACAAGTCAAAGTAGATGACATCAGTTGTTTTTCCTTTGTCCGCCAATTCTGTCACTGTCATAGAAGGACACCAAGTTAGTCAGGCATAATCTGCCCTTTGTGAAGCCATGCTGTCTGTCTACAATAACCTCCTTGTCTGCCATATACATTAACATGGTTTTCAGGATGATCTCTTTGTGCTCCATGATCTGGGCACACAGGTGAGGATGGCAGGTCTGTATTACCTTGGGTCCTCCTTTTTAACCTTTTAAAAAATGTGTGTTATGTTTTCCCTTTTCAGGTCAATGGGTACTTTACTTGACTGCCATGACTTCAAATTTGATGGATAGAATGTACTGATAAAAGGGGCTTAAGAAAAGGTGGGAAAGAGGATTTATTGTAATCCTTAAGAGTCTGCTAGTGTGTATGTTCTGCTTTCCTACAGATGTATTCAGGAAACACCGGGGAAATAATGTCCCAAATTTTAGGCTATTTACTAAAGCTAGGTTAGTATCCAAGAAAATATCTGTTGGGGAGATACTATGAAAGGTATTTGCTGAACAGAAGCAACAAGAACCACTCATAGTAATTCCTGCACTGTTAATTCAATACTCATAACAATAACAACAAAAAAGAAACTTTACTAGTAGATAGCATTTCATACGATTGAGACAGTAAAGTCAATAAAATTCTGGCTGCAGAACTGAGTAAAACAATTTAAATCTGTATTAACTACTGCTACTAATTTTAAATATCTAGAGACTTCAGTGTCTGGAATCACTGAAGAATTTGGCAAGTCTCATATAAAATCTGCAGAAAAAAATATCTCAAACTAGAAGAATTGGACAGATTTGGAAGCAAGTTGGAAAGGTTAAAAAAAGAGCTATGCAAGTCTTTGTGTCCTGTTTTGTTTACCTCAGTAATTGAATCTCGTGTGAAATTATTTACCTCCTTGACCTTCAAGTGGTAAGTTATTTTCTTCACTATCATCTCCTAGGTTTCTTTTGAATAATAATAATAATACATAAAAGTCAGGCACTTTTGCTTTCTCCCTTATGTAAATGCTACATCGTTAAGTTGTTTCTTAGTTGGGTAAGGGTGCAAGGTCCTGCTGTTTCACAGCTGTAGTGAAAGTGACAGAAAATCACTGGCAGAAGACTTGTCTGAGTCTTAGATGCTGTTGAGCAGACTAGTGATTCTGTAACTTTCAAACCAGACTTGGAAAGATTTGAATGATTTTGTTCTGAACTTTTAGTATTCTTTTCTTTTTAGACAATGAAGTACACTAACAGAGTTTTAAAAGAAAAGCTTGTCATATAGTGCATATAGTGCATATTGTGCATATATCACCAGCTATGTTGAGTGAAACAGAACTTGGATTTGTGTATGTCACCTGCTAAATCATTGAGTCATAGGGTAGTTTTGATAGGAAGGGACCTTTAGGACCTTCAGGTTCCAAACCTCCTGCCATGGGCAGGGACACCTCCCACCAGACCAGGTTACCCAGAGCCCCATCCAACCTGGCCTTAAACACTTCCAAAGATAGGGCATCCACAGCTTTTCTGGGCAACCTGTTCCAGTGCCTCAACACCTTCTGAGTGAAGAATTTCTTTCTAATATCTAACCTAAATCTACCCTCTTTTAGTTTAAAACTCTTACCCCTTGTCCTAGTATGACACACCCTGCTAAAATTCTTTCAGAAGTGATGTTGGTTACTAGGAAGCATCAGAAGGATCTGGAAGTTTTTCTGTGCTTGATTCCTTTGATGTTTCACAGGTATCAACACTTTCCCAAGGATTATAGAAAAACACTTTTTAACAATGTGATAATATTAAATTGAATACTCTCTCTCTATCCCAATAACTTTTATTTTATTTATTTTTATTTTTATGTTAAGCTGGTAGCTTTATCTGCAGCATTCTTGCATGGATTTTAAACTCTTTTCACTACCTGGTATGGTGCTATCTGTTTCATGGTTGCGTCTTTCTTCTTACCGTGTGTATACAACTCCAATCCGCTTCCCTAAATTGATGTCAAGGTCAAAGTACTATACCTAAATGCATGCTAAAGTTTTGTTACTATGCTTTATTTGTTGTGTTAATGTTTCGTTACTGTGATCTCTCTTCCCACCACCTTTGCTCTTTGTTTTTGAGTTTTATCTTCTGTTATATTTAACTTGTGCATTTATTTTTTATTTTTTATTTTTTACATTTATAGATGTGATTTTTTTTCTATTTATTGGTACACTCTGGGGCTTTAGCCTGACTTGAAGAGTTTGAGGTATTCCGGGGAAAGATTACTATCTAAACATAATATATTCACCTAATAATTCATCACATGCACACAAAGATATACGAATTCTGGGTCTGTTTTTATTTTATTTCATTTCTCTTATAGCTTGAGAGTGAACATGAAAAAAAAAGGTTTCTGATGAAAAAATTGTTTTGTTTTGTTTTGAAAAATATCCCTGAAAGTATCAATTAAGTTTATTGAAAAAATACTGAGTTTTAAACTAAATTGAAACATCAACAGCAAAACCCCCTCTTGTTGGAAAAAAATATATTTTTTTTAGTTTTACCCAATTTTGGTAGTAAATTGCATAAAGGGGTGATAGGGAACAGAGAGACAGATAGAGTGAAACAAGAACAGTTTTGAATGAGAATGATATATGTATGTCACAGTAAGTAAGGATTACCTTCATAAAGCAGTGGGGATAAATCTCCCCTTTGTCTAGTGGACCACTGTGGGTTTGGACATAAGAGACATAAGTTTAATTAACTCATTTGTCTGAGGCAATTCAAATTTATCTCTATCTCCTTAAAACTCATAGCAGAGTACTGAGGACTGTAGTGATTACATTTCTGTGGACTTAAGTGCGTAAATGGCCCCATGGCAGAAGCAGTTTCTGAGAGCTGGGAGACTTAAAATGGACTCTCTAACACGCTCTGAATAAGGCAGTAACCCCTGAGTCCCAGTTTATTGGGAAATAAGAAGGAAATACGTTCCCTGTTCCCGCTAATTCCCACGTTCTGGGCTTGAATTTATTTTGATGAGGAAAAATGAGGAAGAAATTATGTTCTTCAAGATGATGATTCAAAGCAGGTGCTCTGTAATGGGAACAGAAGTGAATGGATGGCTTGCAGAAAAGCTTGACTACATAAACTTGTCATTTACAGCCTCTCAGCCCCAGGCCTTAATATTACTGTGTTTTTCCAGGAGTTGAGATTATTGTGACTCTGTGAAAAGTTGCATATGAAGCAGCTTCAGTTTCAATATATGTATTTAAAACTCTGTTATGCATATATTATTTTTATGTCTTCTGGGAGAAGTATGTAGGAAAAGTAGGAGAGATGGACTCTGGTTTACTCTATCTATAGACTGCAGAAGGTCAAGCAGAGTTCAGGGTTAAAGTGTCCAAGTGTCTGTATTCCTTCCTTCCTTCCTTCTTTCCTTCCTTCCTTCCTTGTATAGAATTCCTTCCTTTCTTTGTATAGAATTTGTTGTCAGTAGACTGACAACAAGTCTTGCTAATCACAAACCTGTTGTAGAATTAGCCTTTCACCAGATTTATTAAAACAGAGATATGGTCTAATATGTCTATCTCAATTTGTTCTTTTTTTTTTTTTTGCTGTCAGTTTGCCATTTTGACAATTGAAGATTGGTGTTCAATGTTGCAAGTCTTCTGATTCCATTTTTCATACTAAAGGCTATGTTAATTCTTGATGTGCAGCCATCATCAGTAAAACGGAAATAAAATTTACAAACCTGTATTACTTCAGTCTCAGTGTAGACCTCTTGTCTCAGTTTGATGTGAAGGCTACAAGACACTTAAGGACAGATAAAACATTAATGTTTTATTGAAGTACAGGGGCAAAATTATGCCTTAACTTCACTGTAATTCTGTCCTCTACCTGTACGTAAACTGCAAGAATTTGGTGGGTTTCAACAAAAGTGTTAGAAGAGCTGGATAAAAGTTTTTATTTATTTATATATGTTTATTTTTTTTTTAGTTGTACTAATACTGATGATATTGCCTTCTGTTCATTCTAGTTTTAAAATGTAGATTTTTTGAACGCACTGTTGAAAATATTTCTCACCTTTGTTTCATCTATCAAACTTTCTGAAATTATTCGAGAATTTCATTTGTAACTGCACTTTAGAGATGCTTATCTTATAAAGCTCATCACTATCAAAAATCTCTCAGCATTAGTTTGAGCTTCTGTCAGTGTTCCTTTTTCTGCTAGCTGGTGGCAAAGTATTTGGAAAGCATTAATGTTGAAGGTAAAGCTAAAAGTTGTTGTAAGGTGTTGGGGCATTTTATACATATAGTAAAATTTCTGTTAAGAGTAAGGATAACCTTTTAAGTTTCAGATGTGCATAGCAGTTTTGAGGTTTTTGTTTGTTTGTTTGTTTGTTTGTTTTTAAATTAAAAAATAATGATCTATACAGAAGAGTGGTCTGGTTAACAAGTCGTTATCAAGATTAGGGAAAATGTTCAAAGTTTGAAGATGCAGTGTATTGTTTTGGAAAGTTAAAGTCATTAACTCTAAGTCTTTATTCAAATGATCCCATTTGAAGAACTGCCAAAATGTAAAGAAGTATATGTTCATGTTAGAAAAGAGGAAGACAAAATTGCATAAAGTACATGCTTTACAAGATTTAAAATCACATATGAGGGAATATTAGCTATGGAACTTTAAATGGAATATGCCTTAAAGCAGATACAGAGATTAACAGAATCGTGATTTTTTTTCACCTGCACAAATCCCTTTATATGCATTGACATAGGTCTTCATTGTTGGCCTTGATCATACTTACTGACAGAAAAATTGTGTAAAAATTGTCCCCTTAGCTATCTAACCTTTTTATGGAGACAAAAGAAGCAACACAATCTGTCTGCTTTTGGAGTTATTTTACATTCAAGGAAGATTTTAATGTTGGGAATCTGGTCTATGGTTGTACTCACAAGTGCAGAGTGATTCTGAAGATAAGTAAATATTAAGGGTTATGGAGGAGGAATGTGCTTAGTTGTAGACTTCAGAGTTGGAGACATCCCACTGTAAACCAAAAGCCTCTAGCTGTGGTGTAATCTACCATACAAGGTCTGTGAATTCTTCTGTTCAGGTAGTACTGTTGGCAGTGGCAGTATAATTTTCTTCACTCATTTGACCTGTCATCAATTCCATTAAATACAATACACTGCTCCCAGCTGGGCACCTTAGAAACAGCTCAAAATCTAACTTCTGCAGTGTGGTGGTCAGTCAGCTAATTCCCTCAGTGAGTCTATTTTTGTGATGTATGGTCTTCCAACACATATTGGTTTTAATATTTTTCAACTCCCATTACTGCACCTTTCTGAAGAAGCAGGGTGAAATGGCCTGTCTCAGGCCAATCAACAACTTTATCATATCCATTCTTGGCCCAAGTAGACATACAGTGTCTATTATCGTCTTACATCTGTTTGGAAGTATTGAAGTCCAGCTAAACCTTTCAGTTCACTAGTGGATTTATAGAGGATAAAGGTAATACTCTTCCATTTAAATATGAAGGGCTGTTACATAAAATAGCGAATGACTCTATTGTAATCCATCCCCAGAAGTTACCATGTCCTCAAATAGCTTTTAAAATATTAATGGGGAACAATGCAAGAATCAGTGGATAAAACTGACATGTATTCTCATTCTTGCATGCTTTTTCTTTGGCTACCTGTGTGTGTTTAAAATCTCCAGCTGCATAAATATTTGCTTTGCAAAGACATACGGTAATGTTCCTTAAAACTGATTAATTCAGAGATCATATAGTAAAAAGCATGACAGCATGTTTGAAGAACACACATACTAAAATGGCTTAAAGATTCATTTATGGACACAAAATAGCATATTAATACATTTTTATGCAAATAAAACTGTTTTATTATTATTATTTTTTTCTCCCAAAGAACTATGTATCTGAGCAACAGTAAAAAGTGATATTTTCTGAGCTCAGTTGATATTTCATCAAAATATGCCTGGTGTGCTCTCTTTGTGAATCATTGCCAGTGCCTTGAATGGCTGTGTTAAGGGTTGGATAGAAGCTGTAGCTCAGTTTTTTCCTATATTTGTCTACTCTTTGGCAATAATTTTCTGGGTTTACTGTCTCCAGTACAAGAAAATAAATGACATGCACTGTGCATTGCATTAGCCAACCCACATCTGTTTCTGTTGAGCTGCAAGATAATTATGCAAAGTGCTGAAAATCTGTATCCAGTGATACGTGGTAATTTGTGTCAGTGATCTGTTTGATGTAAAGATGAATTATTTGCTGCAGAGCCTGCCCAGACAAACAAAAAACAGTGACATGTCATTTCTAATGGAAATTAAGCAGAATATATTCAGCAATATAATTCAGCAAAAAGTTTTAATAACCTATTAGGTAACTCACAAATTGTGAGTGGACCTGTGCTTCGTAAGTGTTAGTTCATTATAAGATGTGATGACTGATGAA
>NC_137697.1:59553167-59648354 GCF_964034855.1 Anser brachyrhynchus
TGTGATTTGGACTCCTTTCTTGGGCTGAGGAATTGTAGTAGCTGTTGTGCAGGAGTGTTGTTCTCCTTCCCACCCCCTCTACCCCTGGCCCCACAAAATACTGTGGAGCATGGAGAATGAAGAGAATTTTAAGTCTTACTTTGATTTTGAAAAATTCAAACTCCATCAAAGTTCTGATGGAAGTACATTATATCATTATTAGTTTGTTTACTATCATAAGATTGTTTTCCACTTTAGACCTCTCAAGATAAGGTACATAAACACAATGTTTTAACCACCAAATCATGAAATCAGATACATTATAAGAAACATTAGACTGAGGGCAGTGTAAAAACATTCTTACGTTTATTCAAACTTTTTTGTGCTTTGCAACATTTTTTTTCTTCATATTTATCTGAACGAATGTTGTTTCCCAGCACTGAAACATTTCAAGAGTAGTTGTTAAAATCTGGCAAAATATGTAAGTGAAAACAAAGTGTGTTAATGGAGATTAGAGAATAGAGCAGCCATGTGAAGTTGTTTAAATTAAATTGTAGACATAAAATCATCATGGATGCTCACTACAGGTCTTTGCATGTTTAAATCAGTAAAAACTAGCCTGCTGTATGTTTGCTGATGGCAAAGGTAGGTTTTTATTTTCTGGATGTGTCTGGTCTACGTGCATTAGATTGCCAGAGAGCAGGACAATGCTTGTGAACTTTTGATGAAAGAAATAGATATTTTGGACTGAAACTGAATGTGTGTTGTGTGTTAAAAAGAATGTAAAATACTAATACATAAAAAATACTTCAAAATGTGAGAAGAAAGTAACAATAAAAGAGATACCTACAACATTTTATACCAATTTATTACTTTGATTATGCACAATTTTAACCTTGATTAATGTGTTTGCCAAATCCAAACTATCTTTAGCATTAAAGCAAGAAATAATTTGATGTACATTGTGACTTGTATTTCACTATAGCTTGTTTTGTGTCTTACATGGAACTGGAGATAGTCAGAGTTTAAGGTTGAATTTACTGCTTTTATTTCATTTATTTATTTATTTATTCACAGCAGCTAGAAGCATTCACAGAATCTAGGTCTTTATTCACAAAAGCATTCTGTTATTAATAAAAAAAAAGGAGAGAGAGAAATTAAAAAAAAAAAAACACAACACAAAATGCTCCTTTATTTAAATATATATATATATATTAACAAAGATCTTTTTACTGCTTTTGCAGATGCTAATTCATCACACCTTATCTTCTCACACAGGCTTTGGCCATAAAAATACTCATTTCCTTTATCCATCATGACATATTTTTAAACAGTCTAAAAATAACACAATGCAAGGCATGATATTGCCATAGTGAAAACATTTTGCATTTCCAACATTTGGAATATGTTAACCTTGCAGTCTCCTTTCCTCGCAAAGGTGTCATGTTGGTGTTCCCTAACCTCTGAGCTGTGTTAGAAGAACTGCACCGAAGCTTGGTTACTGCAATAATACAAATAGTACTTCATGCTCTTGGAATTTTTCAATGCAATTTCTGTAACTTCATATGTATTCTGTTTTTTTTTTTAGCAATACTGAATACTGTCTGGCTTTGCTCTAGAAGTCATTGTGTTCTACTCTCAACTATTTCTTGTTACGCTACGTAAACAAAGCTGGCTTTAATTATCAAAAATGATGTATGCATGACAATAGAAACTATTCAAAGGCAATATATGAATGTCCTGAGACTAACTTTTTTTTTTTTTTAATAAAAACAACCTTGGAGTGGAAATGTTTTATAGGAAGAAAGAAAAAATAGCAAAGAAGGAAGGCCTCTTACTTAGCTGCATTCTGAAAATTATACTGCAGCACTGGTTTGGAGTTTGTATTGGCTAGGAGTGGAGAGAGGCCACTTTCTCACATACTTGGTTTTTATCACAGCTTTGTGTTTTTCTGACAGTCACCTCAGAGAAATCACTGATCGACTGCTGCCTGTTAACTGTCTGCTGAACTCTTTCCAATGGCAAACAGGCATTTTTCGCAGCTGTTGTAGACTGATTGGAGCTTTGTCCTATTTATGATTTCATCCTAAAATCTCAAATAATGATAAGGTTCCTCCTTGTGTCCATTTATAGAAGAGTTTTCATGTGTGTTAATTTGACTTAGGTGAAAACCACTTCAGTGAATTTGAATATTTTGTTCCAGTGAAGCACAAATATGGAGCACATTTATGTATCTGTGAAATCTCTGTGGAATTAAGTTTGCCACAATGATCTACTTCATACAGTGCGAGGTGCTTAGTACCCCAGTAATCTTTGAATGAAATAAAGATACTACTTGAGAAACATAGAAGTAAACCACAGAAGTAGAGACAAGAGAGTTTGTGTAATGTGTTACAAAAAATCGGGTGGTACAGGAATGTGGTCATCAAAAATATTGAACAGAAATGGACAATATTAGAAACACTCCATAGGATGCCACTCTAGGAATCTACATTAAAAATTAAGAGGTATGCAAAGAAACTCTTTTGTCTGCATTCTGTCAGTTAATGTGTAAATTGATGTAAAGTCAGTCCATTCTACTATGTTTAGCAATCAATGTCGTGATCTACTCCTCTCTTCTGCTTGAAAGTCTGGAAGTGAGACTAGAGCTTGATGATTATGATGTGGAAGATTAATCTCATTGCTTAATTTGGTGGCATTTATCCATTTATCAAACACTTGGCTTATCCGTCCTTTCACCTTTCTCTTATTCTACCCGTAAAGACTGGAGTGCTGCAATGACTGGTTATAGGCTCTTCAGAAGGGACAGGCAGCACAGTAGGGGTGGTGGTGTGGCTCTCTATATTAGAGAGTGTTTTGATGTTATGGAACTCGAGACTGAGTCTGGGAATGGTAAGGTTGAGTCCCTGTGGGTTAGGATCGGCGGGAAGGCCAACAAGGCAAACATCCTGGTGGGGGTCTGTTACAGACCGCCGAACCAGGATGAGGAGATGGATGAGGAATTCTACAGGCAGCTGGCAGAAGTTGCGAAATTGTCAGCGCTCTTTCTCGTGGGGGGGACTTCAACTTCCCAGACATATCCTGGAAATGCAATACAGCTCAGAGGAAGCAATCTAGGAGGTTTCTGGAGAGCAGGGAAGATAGTTTCCAGACGCAGCTGGTTAGTGAGCCTAACAGGGGAGGTGCCCTGCTAGACTTTCTGTTCACAAACAGAGAAGGACTGGTGGGAGATGTGGTCAGGAGCTGTCTTGGGCAGAGTGACCACAAAATGGTAGAGTTCTCTATTCTTGGCGAAGTCAGGAAGGGGACCAGTAAAACCACTGTCTTGGACTTCCGGAGGGCTGACTTTGAGCTGTTCAAGACACTGCTTGGCAGAGTCCCTTGGGAGGCGGTTCTGAAGGGCAGAGGAGTCCAGGAAGGCTGGGTACTCTTCAAGAAGGGAATCTTAACGGCTCAGAAGTGGTCTGTCCCCATGTGTCCAAAAACAAGCCGGCGCGGAAGAAGACTGGCCTGGCTGAACAGACTGTTGTGGCTCTAGCTTAGGAAAAAAAAGAGGGTCTATGATCTTTTGAAAAGAGAGCAGGCCACTCAGGAGAACTATAAGGATGTTGCGAGGCTGTGAAGGAAAAAAAATAGAAAGGCCATAGCTCGTCTGCAGCTCTATCTGGCTACTGCTGTTAAAGACAACAGAAAATGTTTTTATAAATACATTAACATGAAAAGGAGGACTAAAGAGAATCTCCATCCTTTACTGGATGCAGGGGGAAACTTAGTGACGAGAGATGAGGAAAAGGCTGGGGTGCTTAATGCCGCCTTTGCCTCAGTCTTCAGCGGCAAGACCAGTTGTTCTTTAGATACCCAGTAGCCTGAACTGGTTGAAGGCGATGGGGAGCAGGATGTGGCCCTCATAATCCACAAGGAAATGTTTGGCGACCTGCTACAGCACTTGGATATACGCAAGTCGATGGGGCCAGATGGGATCCACCTGAGGGTACTGAGAGAACTGGCAGAGGAGCTGGCCAAGCTGCTTTCCATCATTTATCAGCAGTCCTGGCTATCAGGGGAGGTCCCAGTCGACTCGCGGCTAGCAAATGTGACGCCCATCTGCAAGAAGGGCCGGAGGGTAGACCTGGGGAACTATAGGCCTGTTAGTTTGACTTCAGTGCCAGGGAAGCTCATGGAGCAGGGCAAGTAGGCAATCAGGCCCAGTCAGCATGGGTTTATGAAAGGCAGGTCCTGCTTGACGAACCTGATCTCCTTCTATGACAAAGTGACACGCTTAGTGGATGAGGCTAAGGCTGTGGATGTGGTCTACCTTGATTTCAGTAAGGCTTTTGATACTGTTTCCCACAGCATTCTCCTTGAGAAACTGGCTGCTCGTGGCTTGGACTGGTGTACGCTTCGTTGGGTTAAAAACTGGCTGGATAGCCGGGCCCAAAGAGTTCTGGTGAATGGAGTCAAATTCAGTTGGAGGCCGGTCACTAGTGGAGTCCCCCAGGGCTCAGTGCTGGGGTCAATCCTCCTTAATATCTTTATCGATGATCTGGATGAGGGGATCGAGTGCACCCTCAGTAAGTTTGCAGATGACACCAAGTTAGGTGCATGTGTCAATCTGCTTGAGGGTAGGAAGGCTCTGCAGGAGGATCTGGATAGGCTGGACCGATGGGCTGAGGTCAACTGCATGAAGTTCAACAAGGCCAAGTGCCGGGTCCTGCACCTGGGGCGCAACAACCCCAAGCAGATCTACAGGCTGGGAGATGAGTGGTTGGAAAGCTGCCTGGCAGAGAAGGACCTGGGAGTACTGGTTGATAGCCAGCTGAATATGAGCCAGCAGTGTGCTCAGGTGGTCAAGAAGGCCAACAGCATCCTGGCTTGTATAAGAAGCAGTGTGGCCAGCAGGACTAGGGAAGTGATTGTCCCCCTGTACTCAGCTCTGGTGAGGCCGCACCTCAAGTACTGTGTTCAGTTTTGGGCCCCTTGCTACAAGAAGGACACCGAGGTGCTTGAGCGAGTCCAGAGGAGGGCAACGAAGCTGGTGAGGGGTCTGGAGAACAAGTCTTATGAGGAGCGGCTGAGGGAGCTGGGATTGTTCAGCCTGGAGAAAAGGAGGCTCAGGGGTGACCTTATTGCTCTCTACAGTTACCTTAAAGGAGGCTGTAGCGAGGTAGGGGTTGGTCTATTCTCCCACGTTCCTGGTGACAGGATGAGGGGGCTAAAGTTGCGCCAGGGGAGGTTTAGGTTGGATGTTAGGAAGAACTTCTTTACTGAAAGGGTTGTTAGGCATTGGAATGGACTGCCCAGGGAGGTGGTTGAGTCACCATCCCTGGAGGTCTTTAAAAGACGTTTAGGTGTTGAACTTAGTGATATGGTTTAGTGGAGGACTTGTTAGTATTAGGTTAGTGGTTGGACTAGGCGATCTTGGAGGTCTCTTCCAACCTAGACGATTCTGTGATTCTGTGAACCTGCAAAATGAGAGGAGAAACACTATCCTCAAAAACCCTATAGAGTATGTACTATCAAACTATATTGTATTATAGTTGTGCTTCACAGACTACATGCATCAAAGGACTTTCTATTGTAGCCACTGCAGTTTACCTTGTAGCCTGTCGTTTCATGCTGATCTTTCACAGTCAGGCCTAACTTATTTACTCTGTATTTAATGATATGCAAGACTTCATTTCTGAATAGATGCAAGCAGGCAGCACACTGGAAACACAAGCTAAAGAGATGCAGGTGGATGTTATCACATAAACAGAATTTGGGTTCCTGAAATTACAATTATGACACCCCTGGATGATCTCTGATCCTGCCATATTATGATATGACAGATGTATATTGCTGTGATTTCTCTAGTGACACTCACTCTTGCTTCCTTGTCAGTTTTAATAGCAAAGCAACTGGACAGACTAAATTGAAATGATTTCTCCTCTGTGAATGTCATAGTCAAAGCACGCTGTCATAGTAACAGCTCAGGCTTTCTACCACAATGAGGTTAGCATACACAATAGGTTTGTGCCACTTGGAACCACGTCATGTTTTGTAGTGACACTGATACTATTATGTTTTACAGAGTGAATTGTGTGAGGCTGCTCCCTCCACCCTGCTCTCTTCCTTCTGCCTCCTTCTTTTTTTCGGTTAATCAATAACAAATGTTATTCCATAATATCTTAACCCCCCTCCCCCGCCCCCCTTTTTATTTTTTATTTTTTTGCTGATAGAATCTTTTTCAGGAATCAAGTAAATGCTCTAGATGAACCAATTTTATTCTTCTTTGTCCCTAAAATGATTTGTCTCAGGGAGGAGTGACTGTTTTCATTGTTTCCTAATGGAGATCACAGGGCAGAAAGGCATAGCTTGTGGACAGAAAGGAAAATGAAGAATTTGAGAACAAACTGCTTCACCTCATTCTTTTCACTCTTGAATTCTATCAGTTTGCAGTCTTTGCTTTTGATTTTTGTAGGATTTAGTTTCTTAAATTAATACTTGTTCACTACATGAATTATTTGGAAGTAATGTGATGACTTCTAGATGCAGTATTTCTATAGTGGTATAAAAATGTCCCTTTCTTGTTGCCAGAAAAAAAAATGAAAAATAAAAAAAGAATCTTTTCTGGTTTAACCTAGCAGACTGCTAAGCACTGTACAGCTGCTTGTTCACTCTCCCCAGGTGAGATGGGGGAGAGAATTGGAAAGGTAAAACTGAGAGAGATCATAGCTGAGGTAAAGACAGTTCACCAGGTAAAACAAAAGCTGTACATGCACAAACAAAGCAAAGCAAGGAATTCATTCTCTGTTTCCTGTCAGCAGGCAGGTGTTCAGCCACTCCCAGGAAAGCAGGGCTCATCACATGTAACAGCTCCTTGGGAGGTCAAACACCATCAATCTGAAGATTCTCCCTTCCTTCTGCTTTACCTCAGCTTTTATTGCAGTTTCATATGGTATGGGACATCCCTCTGGCCAGCCTGTGTCAGCTATCCTGGCTGCGTCTCCTCCCAGCTCCTGGTGCACCCCTAGCCTTCTCGCTGGCAGGGCAGCACAAGAAGCAGAGAAGTCCTTGGTTCTGTGCAAGCACTGCTGTGCAACAGCTAAAATGTCAATGTGTTATCAGCATTATTTTCATCACAAATCCAAAATACAGTGACATATGAGCCTCCATGAACAAAACTAATTCTATCCTAGTGAAAACCATGACAGAATCATTCAGGAATGCTTGGATTATTTCTGCTGTAAGATTAAGAAACTGTGTCAGAAGGTCAGGAAAAGTTTCCTTTGACTCCTCTGAGGTTAATATTTCTCCTGTTTGTTCTTTAACAAAGAAATATTTTTAAAAGAAAGATAATAATAAAGAAAATAAACACACTAACAGGCTGACCAGGCTTCCACTACAAGGGAGATGTGAGGTGGGCAAAATATCTACCTGGAGTGACATTGTTAAATGTCCTCATTTGGTAAGGTAATGGAAGTACTGAGTTCTTCCACAGAAAAAGTGAAAATATCTATCAAAAGGAATGGCATAATGAAACTCCACAGTATTTTGTGACTGTTCTTCTAGCCACCTGGCTTTCTCTCAGAGAATGACATATCCAATGACAGACATGATGCAAATGGCTCCTAAACTCTTAGTAAAATGATCACTGATTTATTGCATAGATGTACAACCTTTTGGTTCTACTGCAAGTGGTTTCCTAATGGGAGGAATGCTTATGGCTATGAATCTACGGCAGAGGAATATGCTTCCTGAAAGCCTGTGAAAATTATCTAAGACTACCAGGGGTGCATTTCAGATGCACTTCCCTGTTTCTTAGGGCTTTACTGATAGGGTTATATCAGTTTGGACCCTGCTGGGAATACTGCTTCTCAGCTTCTCAGCTTTAGTGACTACCAACACTTTTAACTATAAATAGTGGAGACTGGGCTTCCCATAAAAGTCATCATGACATTTAGGAGTTAGGCTTCTATGTGGTTAACACTGCATAATACTAGTTCTTTTGTGTGTTCCAGCATGGAGAATCACAGAAACAAAATTATGTACAACTTGCTCTATGCCCAACAGATTATGAGAGCAATTACCTTTCAAGATCAGGTTGTTAAGTGCTAAGAAGTATTTTGATTATGATAAACATAATTTTGCAGCACAAACTACCTCTGTATCTGAATCAGTTTAACCCACTCAAGATAGTATGTTTTAATATTCTTGAGAGATGATGACCTTGTTTAGTTTATTTATTTTCCATGCAGCAGCATGTTTCTGCTTGTGGACAGAAGATACTTTGCTCTTGCAAAATATGCTTTTATTTTTAATAGCACCCATTTCAATTAGAACAATTAAAACAATTTCAATAGTTTCATGCAGGATTGTGCTCAAGGGAGGAGGGGAAAAAGAAGGAACCAAAAAAAAAAAAACCAACCAAAAAAACCCTCTACCAACAACACAAAAACAAACAAACAAACAAGCAAACACAAAAAACTACTAATTGCTACTAGTATTTGTTACCCCTACTTAATTTATAATGATATATGAATAAGACCGCCATTTAACATCAGTATTTACATAAAGAATGAAGAGTGAGTGACATAACTTTAATAAAACCCTTATTACTTGCAAAAGGAATATGAGTCCACCATGAGTCTGTAACCAGCCAGTAGTATTTCTTCATTGCGTTTTATTTCTTCAGGGTCTGAGACTAAATTGTACCTGATGTTCTATGGTGTAGTTTCATTCATCTCCAAACTAAACTGTAGGTACAAAATACCAACGTGGTTTATGAATTTGGTCTGATATAAAACCAAGAATGACAGTACATCATGGTGACTAAATTTTCTTTTGTTTGTTTATAATCATAAAACATAATGATTCTACTATAAATATTTAGTTTGCGCTACTAGGCTTATGCCTTGGTAGCATAAAAATATTAAATATTTCAGCTGAAATAAACTTAGAAAATTGAAATTCAAACATGCTCATCTATGGGTACTGAAGAAACTGGCA
Source organism: Anser brachyrhynchus (assembly GCF_964034855.1). NCBI lineage: Eukaryota > Metazoa > Chordata > Aves > Anseriformes > Anatidae > Anser > Anser brachyrhynchus. The sequence continues at coordinate 59,562,135 of NC_137697.1, forward strand.
GAAGTGCTCACTGAGCCACTTTCAATAATTTATTGGCAGTTCTGGTTGACCAGGGAGGTCCCAGTTGACTGGATGTTAGAGAATGAGACTCCAATCTACAATAGGAGCAGAAAGGAGGATCAAGTGAATTGCAGGCCTGCCAGACTGATGTTAATACCAGGGAAGGTTATGGAGCAGATCATCTTGACAAACTTCACATGTCACATAAGGGACAATCGAGTGATCAGAAGCAGCCATCATGGTTTCATGAAAGGCAAGTCCTGCTTTGCTAATCTGATCTCCTTCTATGACAAGATGGCCTGCTGAGTAGATGAGGGAAAGGCTTTGGATGTTCACAGAATCACAGAATCGTCTAGGTTGGAAGAGAACTCCAAGATCATCTAGTCCAACCTCTGACCTAACACTAACAAGTCCTCCACTAAACCATATCACTAAGCTCAACATCTAAACGTCTTTTAAAGACCTCCAGGGATGGTGACTTAACCACTTCCCTGGGCAAATTCTGTGTTTATGTCTGTTGTTTACCTCAATTTTATTAAATCATTTGACATCATTTCCCACAATATTCTCCTGGAAAACTAGCTGCTCATGCCTAGGATAGGTGTACAGTTCATTGGCTGAAGAACGGGCTGAGTGGCTGGGCTCAAAGAGCTCTGATGAATGGAGTTCAGTCCAGTTGGTGCTTGGTCAGCAAAACTGTTCCTCAGGGCTCAGTATTGAGATCAGTTTTGTTTAACATTTTTGTCAGTGATCTTGATGAAGGAATTGAGTGCACCTGCAGTATGTTTGAGGACCATACCACGTGAGGCAGGACTGTCAATCTGCTTGAGGGTAGAAAGGCTTTGCAGAAGGATCTGAATAGGCTGGATTGATGGGCTACGTCCAACAGTTTGACAAGGGTAAGTGCCGGGTCCTGAATCTGGTCATAACAAACTCGTACTCAAAGGTATAGGTTTGGGGAAGAGTGGCTGGAAAGCTGCCCAGCAAAAAAGGACATGGGGCTGCTGGTTGACACGTGGCTGAACATGAGCCAGCAGTGTGCCCAGGGTGCCGGGAAGGCCAAGCGCATCCTGGTCTGCATCAGAAATAGCGTGTCCAGCAGGACTAGAGAAGTAACTGTCCTACTGTACTTGGCACTGGTGAGGCTGCACCTCAGTTATTGTGTTCAGTTCTGGGCCCCTCACTACAAGAAGGATACGGAGTTGCTGGAACACATTCAGAGAAGAGCAATGAAGCTGGTGAAGGGACTGGAAAACTAAACTTATGACGAGTGACTGAGGGAAGTGGGTTTGTTTAGTATTGAGGAGATTGAGGAGGGACAGTACTGCTCTCTACAACTATCTGAAAGGAGGTTGCAGTGAAAAAAGTGTTCTCTTTTTTCAGGTGACAAGTGATAGGATGTGAGGCAATGGCCTCAAGTTTTACGAGGGGAAGTTTAGATTGTATATGACAAAGAATTTCTTCATTGAAAGGGGAGTTAGGCATTGGAATGGGCTGCCCAGGGAAGTGGTGGAATCACCATCCTTTAAGATATTTAAGAGATGTGTGGACGTAGCACTGAGAGACATGGTTTAGTGGTGGGACTTGGTAGGTCTGGTTGATCATTGGACATAATGATCTTGAAGGTCTTTTCCAACCTAGATGATTCTATGAAATTTTATGAAATTAATAAAAATGAGGAAAGAGAAAATCTAATAAATATTTGTAAATATTACAGCAGTGTATTTAAAGCTGCATATTTGGCAAGATTTAATAACTAAAAAATGTTAATATTTGCAACTTTATTCTGCCATACTGCGGTAAGTTTGTAATCTGTATGTGGCTTGTAATGGAGATAAAAGACAACATCATTTCCTTACAAAGTGGAATTTTGGGAATCATGAAGTAATAAAAACAAATTATAGCAATGAGAAATACTTTAGCTTTTAACGAATCAATTAAAATTTTTGGTCTGTTTGGGAATAAGAGCTCCTCTACAACAGCAACTATCACCCACTGAGTATTTAATGCACAGTATGGGTACTGTGAAAACTAATTAAAATATTTTTGCTTAGATTTAGTGAGACGGCGTATATTCAAAAAATACGAGGTGTTAAATACTCATGCACTGCAGTCTAGTATAAGTTATTAAGTAGTTTGATACAGATTAGTTTGCACTTTTCTCACCAAGTGAGGTCCTGAAGACTTGAAAATAGTATTTTTCCTAAATTATATAAAGCCTCACACTGTGTCTAGCCAGAGAAACTTTCTTAGAAATAATTGCTTGTGTTGTATGAAGATGAATCGGGACTATGTTTTTAGCCAGTCAATCACAATGAATTTTGTACCCACAAGCAGATATTCCACAAAACTACAGTTACTCACAATTTTTTCCCCTCAGTTAATCTGGTCCTGACTAAATCTATCCACAATTCATTCATGCATTCATTTTTTAACAGAAAATTTTACTCAGAAATTATAGTAGGTATAGTCCTATAAGCTAGGTCTAGGAATATATATTTCTTATTGATATAAATCAGCATAGCTTATCTGAAGGTAGTATAGCTGTGTTGATTTATGTTTTAATGTCTACACTGTGATTTTTAATTATGCCCTTTAACTTTAGTTGCAAGAATTGAAAAACAAAACAAAACATTTTCTTGAAAACATTATGGTTGGAATTAGATAAATACTGTTTGCAGTGGTTCCTTACATTGAATGGTGTGTTATCATCTGTAGAAGAACAATTTCTGTGTAGCAAAAATAAAATGAGCACATATTTTCTGTAATTTCTGTTGTGTTTTCTGATAAATTTAGACTAATGGTTAAAATTAAAAGTGTTTGCTAGGAATAGTTTCTAGAACTTATTTTTTTCAGTAGATAAAGAAGTCTGTCAGTTTTGACATGTCTAATTGTGTTAGCAATTGTGTATGTTATGAATCTTAGTGAATTTCAGTGCTTAATCCCTCATTATCAAATGTACAATTAGAGTTGTAGTTGCTGTATCACTTCTTGCCTGTAATTACTGAAATACTTTACTAATAGTGTTAACCATTACTCCTCTGCTTTGTTGATAGTGATACAAAGGCACAGAAAAGTTATATCTCCAACCTCATATGTCAGTAGCAAAATCTGGAAGAAAGTTTGAGGTTTTCATGTCTCCATTCTGTTTACTGCCCATAAGGCAAAAGCCTCTCCCCTTCAGTAGTTAACATAATATGAAATATATTTATAAAATATTGAATGGATTGTTGTAATATGACATACATTTTAATCTATCTAATCCTTTCCAGAAACTGAAGGTATTACCCCTATAGCTTCTAAAGGTCAGACTTTGAACTTCATGCTGAAATAACTGCATCACTTTTTTTTTTTTTTTGATCATAATCATAGAATCTTAGAATAATTAGGTTTGTAAAAGACCTCCAAGATCATCTGATCCAACTGTCCCCATACCACCAATATCATCCACTAAACGAAACCATGTCCCTAAGCATCATGTCCAACCTTGCCTTGAACACCCCCAGGGACTGTGGCTTCACCACCTCCCTGAGCAACCTGTTCCAAAGCCTAATTACCCTTTCTGAGAAGAAATTTCTCCGAATTTCCAACCTGAACCTCCCCTAGCACAACTTGAGGCCATTCTTTCTTGTCCTATCTCTAGTTATTAGTTATCTAGCTAGAGATGTCCTATCTCTAGCCCCTGTGAGAAGAGGCAGACTCCCAGCTCCCCACAGCTTCCTTTCAGGTGGTTGTAGAGAGCAATAAGGTCTCCTCTGAGCCTCCTCTTCTCCAGACTAAACAACTAAAACTAAAACAGACTAAAAAATAGACCACTGCTGCAGGAACAATACTTTTGCTCAGTAAATTTAGTTCCACCTCTAATACACAGTACTCTTTTGATTGACAGTGTCTTAATACCCATTCACGCAAGCTATCTATGCAGAGTATGTCTCTTTTGCAGTAAAAGGTGAAGGATTGTCATTCTGTTGTAATCCTCAATTGTAGGTTTGCCAGTATGGGAGAGAGTGTATATAATTAAAATTGCAACCAACCCAGGAAACCAAGCCTTTCTACTTCCATTAAAGAGCCATTGGTTGCAGTCTGGGAAATTAGGAGCTCTGAATTACCACTTAAATTTGGATTTTTCTTCTGTTGGTGTCCTTGTATAGATGGAGAAGCCCTTCAGGCTCCAGTCATTAAAAAGCCTGTCAGCAGTCTGTTCTTAGTTTATTCTCATTGCTTTCATTTTCTCAGTGTATCAGGTACCTTGAACAAATGGCTGACTTCCCCTGACAACAGACAAGTAAATACTTAGACAAATTTCCTTCAACAGCTGTGCTACAGGCTTCAAAACAAACTGGAGCTCTGTGCCATGCATTTCTTGGTGCTCTCAATGTGACCAGGAAAACTCTGTGCTCTACACTACAAATAATAATGAATAATATTTTTACTGAATAATATTTTTACACTGAGAAGCTTTGGCGATTTATTTATTTATTTATTTATTATTTTTTAAACTAGCCTTATGAAAGCTTGTGTTAAGTTGATCCTGCTTTGAGGAGTAAATATTGGAATTTGAGTGGGGTATGAAAATCCAAAGGTTAACCAACAGTGTGTTTTGTGTTTGGATTCTAACACAAAGTATGGAAAGGGATATTACCCATACTCAGAAGTTGTGGTAATCTGTGCTGAGTTAAAAATAAACAAACAAACAAACAAGACCTAATTTCTTTCATTAAATTAAAAAAAAATAATAATGGTTTGGGAAGCATAAGAAAAACTATTCTAGCACTAATATTGCAATTTCAAATTAATATGCTAATGCTAAAAATGCTGGACTAAAAATATGATTGAATGAGGTTTTCTGATAAGATTTCACTGATGTTGTACCGATACTGATACACATTCCTTAGAAGTAGTTTTTCAGTGGACAAGACAGTTTGTTGGCTGATTTTTATTTTTTTTTTTAAGGAACTGGATTTATGGGGCTGAAATGTTAATGAAATGCCTGCTCTGCTTGTGCGCAATTCAGTAGCTGTGCAAACTTTTTGCTGTGACCTCTCTCTGCAATTGAGATGGTTCAGATTTATTCCTTTCATTTTCTTACTGTGTTATTAAGTCTGAGATGGCAGGAAAATTTTTGTTCAGAGCTATATTGATATTTTGAAGTAAGTCCCCACACTGCAGTGTTTTAGGTGGCAGAATGATTTGGTCCGTAGTCACACTAGATTTTTCTGAGGTAGCTAAGATAGGAGCTCTGAGCCCCCTTTACCGAGGACACCTCGACCTCTGGTGGGACCCAAAAACAGCGATTGACCATTTTTATAGTTTCAAAGCATGTTTTAGGTGGGCATTACCAAAAAAGGTATGTCCAATCATAGCATAGATGCTAGGGGATCAGCACCAGCTGCTACTTTTTTTGCTGTTGCACCAAGTTACCTGATCCAATTGTGCAGATCAGAACTGATGTAGTAGATGTTTTAAGAACAAAGGAAAAGGAAAAGGAAAAGGAAAAGGAAACGGAAAAGGAAACGGAAACGGAAAAGGAAAAGGAGAAAAAGAAAAAGAAAAAGAAAAAGAAAAAGAAAAAGAAAAAGAAAAAGAAAAAGAAAAAGAAAAAGAAAAAGAAAAAGAAAAAGAAAAAGAAAAAGAAAAAGAAAAAGAAAAAGAAAAAGAAAAAGAAAAAGAAAAAGAAAAAGAAAAAGAAAAAGAAAAAGAAAAAGAAAAAGAAAAAAAAAGAAAAAGAAAAAGAAAAAGAAAAAGAAAAAAAAAGAAAAAGAAAAAGAAAAAGAAAAAAAGAAAAAGAAAAAGAAAGAAAACTTGAATGTTGCTGCTGTGTTTTTTGAAAGGGGCCAGTTTTAGCTTGACTCTGCTTTTTCCAAGCGTTTTAAGAGAGAGGAGAAGCAGCCCAACAGTCATGTGGATACACAATATGGCTATAATCAGTCTACTATATGAAAGCAGAAGGATTAATTCAAGAAGGAATGGAATGAAGTAACACAGGATGGAAGAATAGCGAGTTTGATTTGTTCACATCTAAAATTCAAAGCAGGCTTTGAAGAAAATGAATAAAGCAGAGATCACTGAACTTAAAGTGAACCCAAACAAATTATATTCATGTGGCTCTAAGAGTCAACTGATGAAATCTTTATATATGTGAATGATCTTTTAAATGTAAGTATAGCTCAGTCTATTTGGAAGCATGTGGTTTTCCTGGCTAGCAAGTACTTTGTACAGTGATTGATCTCTACATATTAATTTTCTAACAGAAACAAATAATGGAGTAAGTGTTCACATTTCTCAGGACACAGTCAGTAGCTCCCTGTTGGTTGCTGTCCAGTTCCCTTTCCAATGAATCAGTGTAAGAGTAAGGTTAGTGATATAATTAGGTGATTACAGTCTTTGAATGTTTAATTAAATATGAGTTTGTGCAAGTATTTTGTCACCAGGCTGTTGAAACTTGCTAGGTACACCCTTTTGGAAGTAGCATATAAACTTGGGAAATGATAGTCTTTGATCTTAGAGATTTTCTGCTCTTTGAAGGTTTTTTTTTTTTTTTTTTCCTCTCAAGTCATTGCAATACAAGTGTTAATTTAACAGAGTACAGTGGAAAAATAATCTTAAGTCAGAGAGAATAAACACACAAAGACCTCCTAGTTTTTCTTGTGTCTTTTAAATTTAGTAATGCTCCTTCAAAAGAGGAGTTCTCCTAAGAGTTTTGTGTTTGCTGCACTATTAGGAATCCCACGGTAAACAATTTTTTCTTTCTTCTTTCAGTTTAGTTTCCAGGGTTTCTCTCTCTATCTCTCTCTCTGTCTTAACCCCTATTGAAAGGTATGTTTTCTCCTGTACTCAGTAAAATTATTGCCAGTATAATTTTTTACTTCATAGAAATTCCTTATTTCTCAGCTTACCACTCCTCTCTTCCTGAAGACCATTTTTTAAGACCTCCGTTGCCATGATGCTTGAGTTTCTCATGCTAATTTCCATGAGCATTTTCAGAAACATTGTTATAGGATTGGCTAGTACTATTTCCATGTGTGAAGTGGTAACTTATTTAAAAGGTTGATGTATATTTTTTTTTGGTGGTGGTGCTGTTTGCTGTTTTTTTTTGGTTTGTTTTTTAGTATTATATGTGATCATCTCTAAATTAGGTATATGGTAATACTCAAGTGTATTTTAACAACAGCTGTTTCTGGGGTATGTCTAGAACATGGAAAGCCTACTTTCAAGAGATTAATCTGTTTAATCAGGATTAGGATATGACTTGAGGGTTTTGGAAGAGTATGCTGCATGATTTTTATTTTTTCTTTATTATTGTAAAGCTAGTACTGAGTGGCTTTCAGAATGAAGTGTTAGGAACAACATTTCCATGTATTTCTACAGTTATTTTCAATTCCAAGGTCATAGGTTAATCATTTGCTGTCTAGAGAAGTTGGCAGAATTTAGTTCACCAAAACTCTTGGTTTGGGTGCACAGATGCTCAGTAATGGAAATGTTCTACTTTGAGAGAGATGTGAAAGACATATTTTTCTTCCTACACAACCCTAAGTGGGTCTTTCTCTTTCAAACTATATCCCACTTGAGTAAAAATCTACTTGCACATAGCTTAGACCAAATAAGCTACTGCTGTCTCAAGTGATTCAGTGGGCTGCAGTCCTGAAATAGATCTTCTTGCAGTTTGCTGTTGCTAGCTTTCCAGCAGGCAAGTAAGCAGCTGTATTATAAAGAATTTCTGTCCCTTTTGAAATAGTTGCAACTACTGTTGACTAAGTCTTCTAAAGTGACTACAATATGTTTTGTTTGTTTTGTTTTCCTGTTTTATAAGAGCAGTGTCTAAATTTTAATGTAAATATGGTTGAGTTAGTACAAACAAGACGGAGGCTGTTGCTTTTACAGGAAGTTGCTTGTGTTGGCCTGCTAAGTTTTCCTTTCTGAAAAGGTTGTGACGTGTGTTTGTGTTGGTTGCTGTTGCTTGTTTGTTTGTTTTCCAGGGAAGACTGAAATAATTCTAGTTTGCCAAGCATTTACCAGATGCTTGTTATTTTTCAAAAAGCTCCTTCTCTCATCATCAGGGAAGCTGAGTGATGGTGAAAAGTGTTATCACTTTGTCTAGTAAACTGTACTTTCCATCCAGTTATATGTTTGGTAGAACAAATTTATCTACCATCTAAAAATTCCTCCAATAAAACCAAAAATTTTCCCTTAGAAAAAGCAAATCAATTAACTGACATATCTTTTAGCAGAAATGTTCTAAATGTGATCGCATTGCAATTTGTTTTGCAACACATCATGCTAAGCTTATCACATTTTATGAGTTTGTGTTTCAGTGTTACAGACTATCTTTATCCTCTTCCCACAGATTTTCTCATGAAACATCTGTAACTGAAGAAACTGAGGTGTCAAATATAGAAAGAGGCGAAAGCCTGAAAGAGAAAAAGATAAATGTCAAATTCACCAATTACTGGCATATTCAGTAGCATGGTGATTAGAAATACATGAAACAACTTCCAGGACAGCTGTCCTGCTAACAAGGATATTCCTTCCTCTGAGATGCATGACCATTCTTTTAGCCCAAAACATCATTCTGGATCTGAATTAAAATTTGCCAATGGAAAATCACTCACAGTTGGACAGTTTCACAAAGATATTTGATTTTTGCCAAGGTATTATGTTTCCAAAAACGACATGACCATTTCCTGAGCAGCTTTACCAACCTGGATTAAAAAAGAACTGACCTGGAGCATGGGCTTATTTCCCCTCAGTGATCTCCGAGTATTGATACTGGGAAATTAAATTGACATTTAATGATCCATCACAAGGTCTTTCAGTCTTCTATAACATGTGGATAGAAGAAATTGTTATTGATTACTGCTTGGTCAATTAGAAGGCAGTAGGATCCTGATAACAGGGTTTTTGACTTGTGCTGATCTCTGTGCTACGCTGGTTAACATTTGGGAACATGGCTAGTGGGAAATGACTGCAATGCAGTTGTGCAAGGTAGGCGCTTTTCTTGTATGATATCTAATGCTTGTATTTTTATCTTAGGATAGCAAGGGTTGTGTAATATTAAGAGTGGAGTCATACCAATGAGTATATCAAATTTCTGTGCCATTTACAAGGCCTCTACTTGTTCTGCTTCACCCATCCATTCTTGCACTTTTCACCTTTGCCTGATGCCAGAACGGAAACTTCCCCTCAGTTCCTATATAGCTTGTACTGCAATGCAATGTTATGGTGTTTCAGACTGCTTTAATTTTAAGTCATCTAGTATTTTTGAATCTTTTAATAGATCGAAGTAATGAATGTTTTAAAAATTTCAGGGATTTTACATAATGGTCTTCTAACCATATGGGGCCTTGGTGATAGGAAGATGCTGACAAGCTGGGAAAGACAACTGCAATATGTTTCTTGACTCTTGTATTATTTTTGATAATATATTAAGGAAGTTTAAATGGCAAAGTACAGACTGTATTTTTGTTTGTGCAGTAAGGATTGCTCACCCCCCCCCCCCCCCCCAAATGCTCTTAAATTACAGCATATGGTTGTGATCAGTGCTGAAAAATGACCTTCTGAAATGTACAGTTCTGTTTGTTTGTTCACTTTTAGGTACCTACTAACATTTAAGATGCCCTTTGTTATCTCAGACATCAGCACAGAATGACAGGTAGGACACTGGACCTATGGAGAAGCGTGATTTTCTGACTAAGAGTTGAAGGCTTATAAATTTATTTGGAATATCTCAAATAGCCTGAATGTGTATGTTTGTGGTTTAAAAGGTGTCTTCATGTCCAAACTTTTATTTACCTTTTGTCTTACCCTTCTATTTTGATGTTTTATTTGACATAAGATCTACAAGTTTAGATGACAATAAATAATTTTGGTAGCCTTCTTTATCCATTCAGAACTAGCTATTCGGAGCTCACTACAGGAGCAAAACTGCCTGTACCATGGGAGTGAACCATAAAGCTCATAAATCCTACCCAATATCCATTTTTCCTTTCAGGATATACCAGCAGAAATTGACTATATTAGAGAGAGATGTTAGAAACTATGATTCCTTCTTTCCTTTGACCTCTTAGTCTCTTTCTTTGAAAATTGTTTTTTTCTTTAGTAGGGAAGAATTATGAAAATGTATTTTATTTTTTCTTTAGAAAAGCACATATGTACTTTTTGGGAAATGCATATTGATGAGGGCCCAGAATATCACCTGACTTTAACTGAGCTGCACTTTGATCAATGGAGACTGATAGTCTCATGGGATCCATAGTAGTCAAACGTGGTAAGGGTAGAAATAGGTAAAGAAGTGCTAATGTAGTGCTAAATTAGATCTACTGAAAGCTCCAGTGTATCATCAAGATATTTTACAGATTACTTTGGGTTTGACAATATATGAATAGAGTCGTCCTCCTCTTTCTCTCCAGCCTGCATCAAGGCAGAGCAAGCTAGCTTCTGCCCAGCATTTGAGCAAGAGCAGGATTGTATTGATTTGCAATATACACTGCAAACATAACCTTTACTGGCAATGACAAGGCCTTTTTCTAGAGATATTCTTGTTAGCTCTGCTTATCTGAATGTGTTAGCAGTTGACTCATGGAGAAATACTTATTGCCAGCTGCAAAGTACTGTCAGAAACGGAACATATAACTACTAAGAATTTTCTGCCTGAAGACATAGGTCATAAAAAGTCCACGAGCTCTGAAATCTCTTTCTCCTGCCTCAAAATAGAAAGTCACTGGGATATTGATCTTGGATTTTCAATCAGATTTCACTCTCTAAGAAACTGATTTCATTACAAATCAGAATCTTTCTGCAGCATCACAGCATAATCATGCAAGTAAATTAAGAATAAAAAATAGTGCATTGTGGATATTGTTGACACTTTATTTAGGGTTATGTCATCTAATAGTAAGACAGGTAAGAAAAAATCATAAAGGTGTCTTGGAATGAAAATTTACATAAAGATCCTGATTTATAACAGCCAAAGATACCCTCTCTGCCAATTCAATTTAAGATGCAACAGTATTCCTTGGAGTGTGGACAATAAGGAGGTATCCATATCTCCAAGGAGCTACTGTAAGCATAGGTTATAACGTGCATGTCCTTTCATGTCCTTCTGCATAAATCTTGCATTCTCTTTTGCAAATACAACAGTCACATTTTCTTGACTGAGGATGGCATATCTGTAGATGATTTACGTTTAAGAGTTTTTAGCATTCTCTGTCTATACATTTCTGCATCTGAGCCCTCAGTATAGTAGGTTTCTGCTCCTTTCTGGCAATACTGAATTTAAGTGAAAGTGTGACTTTTCAATACTGAAATGCTAACTTAAAGTGTAGAATGTCTCTAACTATTCACTTTGGTGGTATTTTATTTAGTAAGTAGCCAAATCCCTTTCCCAGACACTATGTGATATGCAGTACTAAGAACTAAGAGCAGCCTTTCTTCCCATCTCTTGTATCTGAATGAATCTTAAAAGATATACCATGAAAGAAAGTACAGTTTGTGTTGAAATCAGTAGGATCCTTGAAGCTGAATGCAATGAATACAGGACTTCACCATTTTCTTCCAAATAAACTTATTTACGATATCAGCTAAATTTGCCCCGAAATCCAGGGTCTGGTCATATGTAGTGGGTTTACATGGCAAGATTTTGGTAGCAGAGGGCTGCAGGGGTGGCTTCTGTAAGAAGAATCCGGAAGCTGCCCCTTGTTAGATAAGGGCCAGTTTCAGCAGGCTCCAAAGGGACATGCTGCTGTCCAGAACTGGGCCAATAAGTGAGATTGTTTATAGCCTCTGTGAGAGCAGATTTAAGAAAGGGAAAACAAAACAAAAGAACAACAACAACAAAAAGTCCTACTGCACAACAGCAGCTGGGAGAGCGAGAAGTGAGAACCAACCCTGCAGCCCCAAGGTCTGTGCAGCAGGAGGGCAGGAGGTGCTCCAGGCACGCAGCACAAGTTCCCCTGCGGCCTGTGCAGGGAGAGGCCCCTGGTGGAGCAGGCTGTCCCCCTGCAGCCCATGGGTCCCACATGGAGCAGATCTTCACGCTGCAGCCCCCCCGTGGAGGAGCCCCCGGTGGAGCAGGTGGATGTGGCCTTGAGGAGGCTGCGGCCCATGGAGAGCCCCCGCAGGAGCAGGCCCCGGGCCGGAGCTGCAGCCCGTGGACAGGAGCCCACGCAGGAGCAGGGGGTCTGGGGGGAGCTGCCGCCCACCCGTGGGGGACCCGTGCTGGAGCAGTTTGCTCCTGGGGGATGGATGGACCCCGTGGTACGGAGCCATGTGGGAGCTGTTCTTGAAGAGCTGCTGCCTGCGGGCAGCCCCCCCAGGCTCAGTTCGGGAAGGACGGCATCCCGTGGGAGGGACCCCACGTGGAGCAGGGGCAGGGAGTGACCGTGACGGAGCGGCGGAGACGAAGTGCTATAGACTAACAGCAGCCCCCATTCCCCCGTTCCCCTGCGCCGCTCGGGACGAGACGGGACGGGACTGGGGGAGGGGGGGAAGAGGAGGTAGAAAAGGGTGAATGGGGGGAAGGTGTCTTTAGTTTGTGTTATTTGTTTCTCACTTCTCTACCTTGTTAGTAATAGGCAATAAATTTCTTTAGTCTCCCTATGATGAGTCTGTTTTGCCCATGATTGTTGAGCAATCTCCCTGTCCTTATCTCAACCCTTGAGCCCTTTTCATCATATTTTTTCCCCTTTCCCTTTGAGGGAAGTGGAGAGACCAGTTGTGGTGGAGCTCAGCTGCCCACCTGTGTAAAACCACCACATCATGGAAACCTGCAGAAGGCTTTTTGTAATACTTCTTGCACATACTCCAAGTACTTTACATTCAATAACATCATATTTTTTTCTTCTTTCTAGGCAACAGATCTCTCTAACCACTTGATAGGCTAGAGTCACTGCAAATAAACACAGTTATGTGTTCAGCCAGGTATTGTGCTGTTTATAAGCCAGCTTTTTCTGTTTAGTTTAACAAACTAAGGATTCAGCAGTCCCACAGAATTCAGTAGAAGGATGAGTAGCTCAGTACATCTTGTGAAGGTGAATAACTCCTTCCAGAACTGAATCTTTGGATCTTGCCTCACATGATGACTCTCCTCAATTTTCATCTATTATATCAATATTATATCAATATAACTGTTTTCACTGGACTAGTCTGTGGGGGCTGCCTAAAGAAAACTTTCCACTTTCAGAGTCTTGATTTCCTTTATTTTCGACTGACAGTTGTTTGCTAAATTGTGTTGTGTTTTTGAAAGTGGCTTTGCTCCTGCTTTCGTGATTCATTTCAACACAGAAGGAAAACTCTAATTCTTGCCACAACGTGTTACAGTTAGCATTGTTATTCTAGGACATTCATAGGACATCTAGGGAACTTACAGTCAAGTAAGTCTCTTACTCATCTTAGTACGAAGGATTCTTCTATTGTTTTCTTAGTTTTCTATATTATCAGTCAAATCTCTAGATTCTTCCTATCTTGGAGTCTTATTTATTACATTTTACAGTTAAAACATTATTTTCATTAGGAAAGTTGGACTGAAAATCCAGATTATTCTTTGGTTTCAAAATATTCATGACTGTATTTTTCATGGTACAGAGGGTCTCTCAAAAGTATAGAGTTCCTAATCTCTGTTTAAAGACAGCTGTAATCAGTTGCTTATAAAAAAAATTCTGAAATATTGCAGTAAGTCAATGAGAAACATAAAGAACTGGGAGCAAGAGAGAGACACTTGTGTATCTGTCTACTCATTTTGTTAGCAAGTTTTTGTGAAATCTTGTTCTAAACCTTAATGAAACAAGATCCGTATGTATCTTGTTTTGGAGACCACAAAAAAGCTACCGTTGTGCTTCTTTTTGGCAGTAAGTGTCCAATATCAATTAATAGCAAACTAATTTTGAAAGAAGAAGAAGCACAAATAAAATTTGAAATTAAAAAAATAAAATCTTTTGAACAAGAATTTATTTAGCTACTTGTGTGTTTCAAGACATCTTTATCTGTGTTCTTACATAGGTAAGAAGTCACTGCCTGGTAGTAACTGCAAATGAAATGCTGAGTTCATCCTATCTGACTTGAAATTCTTCACTGAGGCTCCCAAATTAAGATCAGGCCTGACTGAGCCCCTTTTGGTAGACAACAGAAAGGACTCAGCTTTCTAGGATGAAAAGTACCACTTGGAGACACTTTCTTGTCTCCATGAGCTATGTATGGAGGATAGAACAAACTGTATAGAGACACTAAATCAAAAAGCTGACTGTTGAATGATCAGAGGTGTTCTTTCGTATGTCTTCTACTACCTCAAGCCCAAATGTATTCTCCTCATTTACACTGAGAGTCAGTGATGTTTACTAGGTAAGTATCTATGACATGAGATGTATTTCAGCTAGAAAATTGTTATCAGGTTCTGAAACATATTTCCTGAAGGACATATAGCATGTAACACCAGGATATGGAATTCTTGCAAAATGGTAACAATTTTTCAGACTACTTGTCTCTGAGTTATGCATTTTTTTTACTATTATTCAACTAGGAAACTAATTTCATATGTTAAACAATTCATGTTTCAGTTTTTCAAGAGTTTCACATTTCCCACTTTTAAGAATACCCCACCACCCCCCAGTCCCAACATGAAAGCAGGTGGACTTCCATTCCAACATGGACTTAGGTGGAGAAGAATCAATTCCATATTCATATACAGCCACATACTATATTGCAAAGTAATTGCAATATAGTTCAGCTTCTCTAATTTACAGCATTAGAAAACTAATAAATAAGATAACATGTCACTTTTGATCACTTCTGATTATTGACTTTTACATACGTATGTGAATGTTGCTTTTATCAAAACATATGATATTAAGAGTATGTTTAACACCTGACATGTTTATAAATCAAAGTAGTGTACTTGACATTTTTGAAGTCACCAAGTCTTTATTTTATTTATTTATTTATTTTGATAAATCTTGTTATATGTGCCTACGATACTCCTGTTCAGTGCTATACGTTGGTAAGTGGTGCATTTCTTTCTGTCTTATCTCATTAGGATGTGTTTATCATGTGCTTTCTGTGTAATAACTGACTGAGGACAGTGCCAGACAAGAATAGATGTTACACCTCTGAAAGGTGTTAAGATACATTTTATTTCTCTTCTAGAACACTAGCTGACATTTTGATTGGCTGTCACCTGGATCTGTTGGATAAATAGCATGAATAATGTACACTCCCTACTGTGTAGCCAAAGAGTTTTTCAAGATCTGAATAGACAGAAGGGATCTTTTGCCAACTTATTTATCTCCTGCCTTGTTCATACGTATTTCAACTGTAAGTTTATTTATGGAGAAATTAATTTCAACTTGGAAATTCTCAAGTTTTTAAAGTACAGCTTGAAATGGTGTTTGAATACCTGTTTTCAGACCAAAGGTAGACATTTGAATTCAAGTCTTACAAATTCTTTGTGGAGGATAAAATATTTGGAAAATGATTAAGTTAAGAAAAACATTCATGTTTTAAAGTATTTATTTTTCCTATGGTAGAGTCCTGTTCTGAGAAGGTTGCTTAATGGTGTCACAACTGCAGCAGCAGAGTAAAATGATCATAAATTTTCACAAAATTGAAAATTATGTCCAGAAACAATAAAAAGAATAAAAAATATGGTAATTTATATGTGAAATCATACCCAATTAGGCAGACAATAAAGACTTTGAAGAGATTTTTTTTTTTAAGTACAAAAAATGAATAATAAGAATAGTTCAAAACACATTGGACTCTGGAGGCTAATCTTTGATTCCATAGGACTGATAGAAGGCTAAGGTGTAAAAAAAATGCGCTCAAGGCTATAACAGGAAAATCTAAATGAGCTTTTTGTATTTGGGTTCCTCAGTATTAATTAGACATCATTGGAAAGGATTTTAGAGAAAAATAAAAGAGTAGTACATTCTTCTGAGCAAAAGATTTCACTCAAAAGGTCCAGAGTGAATTGTTACCAGCTATGTGATGTAAAACCTGTTACTCAAATCAGTTTTGGTGCCAGAAGAGAGGAAAGAGGCAAATGAGAACAAGTATTCAAAAAGGGCTCCAAAGGGAGTCTGGGAATCTACAGACCGCTGTATCTTACTTCTATACTGATTATACTGGTAGAAACCATAGGAAGGACTACAGCTAGTTAGGCACCTGGGAAACAGGTGTTAAATATCAAGCTTGTAAATCAAGTGATTCTGCTGGAGTATTGAAAGTCACATCAGCAAGCATGGTTGAGGGGACTGGCTGAGAGAGCACCGGATTTGAGGAAGAATGGTGGTTAATTACCGAGTAGAAAAAGGAAAACTGTGGTCTGTTTTCAGAGAATGCACGCTGTCAGTGAAGTTCTTTTATCACCTCTGCAGGCACCAATCCTATCTGATACTGTTTTCTTCAGAAAACATCTAGAAATGGGGTGAGCAGCAAGACGTCAAGGCTTTGACATTGGAAAACTACTCCAAGGTAGGAAAGAGCTGCTGGAGGTTGTCAATGAGCAAGTGAACAACAAAGTGCCAGCTAATATTTAATGTCAATAATCATGGAGTAACACAGGTGGCAAAACAGTTTTGACTATAAACACAATCGCTTGAAATTAATGGTGTCTCATTCCCGAGTGAATCCTTGCAGGCACCATGAATAGCACTCTGAAACATTCAGCTGAGTCCCTAGAAGCAATGAAAAAGGTAAATAAGATGTTAGGTAGTGAACAGGAATAGAGAACAAAACCTCATGACACCACAGAATTAGCCTGCAGTCTGTAGGCATTTTAAAATTATCACAACTGCAAGAAATTTCATCTTGCTCAGGGTTTAACAGACCTAGGGACAGTACAGAGAAGGGAAGGATCAGAGGTTACTTAATCAGATAGTTACTTCACAGAGAAGGGAAAATAGCCTAATCCTTATCAGTATGGGAAAGAGTTGAGTGAAAGTGATTTTGATAGATGTCCATGTAATCATAAATGGTGTGGTCAAAGTGAATGAGGAATTACTGTTGACTCTTTTTATATCCAATGAAGCTATTCTGCAGGTGATATAAAAGTCACCAAAATGAATAATTTCTTTCAAAAAAAGGATGTAACTGAAGTGCATAATTCATTGCTAAATAAAGTATAAATAGATCAAAAAGAATATGAAAGAAAGGTCCATGCAAAGATTTTAAACAGAATGGTTTGGATGTAAATTTTAGCTCACAATATTTCAGAAAGATGAGTGCTAGAACTGTGGAGAGGCTGTTATGAGCACGAGATAAGGATCATCTACATTCTTCCTATAAATTCATTTATTGTTATGTATTGCAGTAATTGCAAGGGTCAAATGAGGCAGTTATTCTTAGTATTTTTAAATTTATTTTAAATTTTGTATTTTAGAAATATTATTATGATTGTTATAAGACTAAGCTGGAGAATGCATTGAGACTAACTCAGTCTCAGACAATAACTAATTCAAGACCTATATTATTTTATACAGCATTTATGCTTATGTTGAGCAGTCAAGAAATACAGCTTAGATTTGCTGACATAGTATGTTGCAGACTTGTTACTCTATAGGCCCTTAAAAGAGTCATTACGTCTCTGAATAAAATGATTTCAGTGAAATTTGTCAAACACTGTTTAATGGTGTCTCATGGTAAGTCTTCCCTAAGTGAAGAAAAGTTGGATTCCACCTCTCCTACTGCCCCCAGAGGAATAGTCGAATAGTGTTTTTTTGTGTAGTCTAAGATCTGAAAAGATTTGATTGGGACTCACACTAAATGCTGAATTTTAGTGTAAATAATTCTACCACTTTCACTTAGATTGTGTGTATATATATTTATATATATTTGGCAATTATATCATATATATTCCAATAATACATTTGAGATGTTGTGTGCTGTCAACTAAAACAGTTCCAATTGCATCAGTTAAAATTTCCAACATCATTACCCTTACAAAATCTTTACTGTTACTTTATTAAAGTCCTTCAGGAGCTATGGTGGCTTTCAAGGGGATTTAAAGAAGAATACTGTACCATATTTTAAGCACCACTATGAATGATATATCACTTAAATGCATTCTTAAAAAGGGTCAAAAAATGGGTTTGAAATGAAGACTGTATTTGATCAAATGAGAAAAATTGTGCCAGGTATTGCAGCAGCCTCTTGCAGAAAATAATAGACAGTAAATGAAGGTAAAGGATGCTCTTTCTACTTAGCTGAAAATCCATTAGCAATGTGATTTTCCCTGATTTTCCCCAGGAAAGTCCACTATCTTACATCTGTGGGTTTCTGTGACCTGCTATGTGTTGGTGTTTGATGTGTTTACCGTCATGCTTGTTTTTGCAGCTGAAGTGCAGACCTGATGAAACCAAGCATTGGGAAGTATTGTCAGGTTGTTGGAGTGATCTGCCTACCCCCATGCCACTATCAGAAATAATTGGGAAGTATGGCATGCTCTTCTTTTGATTTTCATATGTTTCTCTGCTATTTGAAAGGGGGGGTGGGGGCTGGGGTGGGGAGCCAGGTTTGGTGTAAGTGGAAGGTAAATGGCAGAATGAATGCATTACTTTTTTCTCTCAGCACTGTAGCAATGAGGAAAGGAAAATATGTGCCACACTGTCTCATCCTTTGCCTTTGTCACTGGGCAGCAATGCATTTAATGGCTGACTAAATGGCTCTAGCCTAGCAGAGAACAGACTGCTTTAGCAGGTCTTTTGTGTATTTATTTTATTTTATTTTATTTTATTTTATTTTATTTCATTTTA
This sequence comes from Anser brachyrhynchus, assembly GCF_964034855.1. Lineage (NCBI taxonomy): Eukaryota > Metazoa > Chordata > Aves > Anseriformes > Anatidae > Anser > Anser brachyrhynchus. The sequence continues at coordinate 59,580,872 of NC_137697.1, forward strand.
TTTTTATTTCATTTTATTTTTATTTCATTTTATTTTTATTTTATTTTTTCTGACTGAAAATCATCCTAGAGTTTTACAGCATGGAGCAGGTAACAAAATACCCAATGAAGTTCACTCTGAAATCACAGAGTTTTCAGCAGCTGTGAAATCTTGTTGTGACAAATTGAAATATCTTGGAAGTAACTCTTAGAACTGAGCAGAAGGTTATAATTTCACTTTACAGCTGCACACATGAATGACTGAACAGTTAATTTAGATCAATAACACAATTTAAGGGTAGTACTGCAAAACAGCAGTCTATAGGTGTCAAGGATCATGTCTTTTAACAAGTTTATATAATGAACATACTGGGAACAAAGCTGAAATACTTCTACAAGTAGGTGTTTTTTTTTTTTTTTTTTCCTTCAGAATGAGATGACTTTCGTAATCCTGGTTGTACACTAGCATCATCTGTCACTGTGCTGCACTATATTAGAATACATATTACAAGCTCCAGAGCATTTTTGTATTGTAGGCCTATATGATTACTTGTTATGTTCTCTATTACACGAATCTTTGTTTGTACGTCTGCAGCCATATGAAATACTCTTTCAGCTTCATCTCTGTCATGCTCCTCAAATAACAAGATAACATTTTTTTCGTGAACAATAGATGTTCAATAACCTGAAAAGAATGATGCATCACACTTTTTTCTTGTGCCTGATGACCACACAGAAATGAGTTAGCTTTTATATTAAGAGTGTTAAGGTGCTCTGGGCAGAAGGCTGAGAAATAATTTTGGTTTGAGTCTCCACTGAGCTCCTGGTAGAAGACTTAATGTTAAAAATGCAATGCCTCTTTTTTTTTTTTTTTTCTGAAGAGGATGTATGCTGACAATTTATTTTTTTCTTATATGTGAAGAACATGAACAGCTGTGTAGGTTATGACAAATAAAGGTATATTTATCTGGTTGCTGTTTTACTGTCAAAGTAACTTAAACACAAAAATAAGTCAAAGACAAATAAGATGAGACTAAAAAAAAAGACTGCTAAAAGTGGTGTGATTATTGAAAACTACTGCTAGGATCCTTTAACAGCTTTTATGAAAACCTTCGAACATACAGGCTTTTATTTCTACTTCTTGGATAAAACTGGAAGAACACTCCCATATTTGCTATAGTGACAATGTTTCTTCTATGTGAACTACTTTGGAAGAGAGGTAACATTATTTTATCTAAGATTTTTTTCCCAAATAGACAATAAAATCTTTGTCTATATTAGCATAGCTGATATTGTCTATACTACCTAGCTGATCGAGGCAGTTAGCCAGTTGACGTAATCTTTTTGGATTTCAGCAAAACTTTTGATACTGTTTCTCACAGTATCCTTCCAGAAAGCATATCCAGCATACAGCTAGACAAATACATAATAAAATGTCTGAACAATTGGCTGATAGTGTGGGCTCAAAGGATTATAGTGAATGAGATTACATCAGCCTGACTGCCAGTCATTAGTAGGGCTCCCAAGGGCTCCATTTTAGGTATAGTACTCTTCAATATTTTTATAAATGGTCTGGATAGAGGACTCAAATGCATACTAAGCAAGTTTGCAGATGATACTAAATTAGGAGGACCTACTGACTCCCTTGAGGGTTAAGAGACCTTGCAGAGAGATCTTGACAGACTAGAGGGCTGGACAATCACCAACCACATAGCATTGAAAAAGAGCAAGTGTTGGATTCTGCACCTGGGATGGGGCAACCCTGGATATATATAGAGATTGGAGAGCAGACACATAGAAAAGGATGTGGGGATTTTGTTCAACAGCAAGTTGAATATGAGTTAGTGGAAAATAATTGCCTTAATTACAGAATCATAGAATCATTAAGGTTGGAAAAGACTTCCAAGATCATCTGGTCATATCACACTTCTAAAAATAAAATTTCTTCATACACTTTTTTCTAATCGAATTGCCCATAAACTCAGTGGGACACAGGTTGCTACCTTTGGTGAAAGCAACAAAGTAAGTAGAATAAATCTGAATTCAGTCAGGTCCTGTTGCTGGCCTCCAGCTTCCTCATGAAGGAGAGCAGAAGGGCAGGAGCTGATGTTTCTGGTGACCCAAGGCAATGGTGTGGAGCTGCAGCAGGGGAAGTTCAGATTGCATATTAGGGAAAGGTTATGTGGTCAAACACTGGAACAGGCTTCCTTGCAAGGTCGTTGATGCCCCTTGCCTGTCAATGTTCAAGAAGTGTTCAGATAATGCCCTTAATGATACATTTTAGCTTAGTTTACAGGCAAATCAACTAGACAAAAGTGTTTAAGGACTCTTATTTTTAGAAGTGTGATATTAAGGCACAAAAGAATGAAGTGATTTGCTTAAATTTTCACAATTTCTGTCCCGAAGACTTGGTGTAAATTCACAGGCCTTCATTTTAATAACTGAAACTCTTTTATCTTTCCCTGGCAGACTTAAAATGGGTTGAAGAATCATGTATTCATAGAATACTCTGAGTTGGAAGGGACTCACAAGGATCACTGAGTCCAACTCCTGGCTTCACACAGGACTACCTAAAAATCAAAACATATGTCTGGGAGTGTTGTCCAAACATTGCTTGAACTCCAGCAGGCTTGGTGCTATGACCACTGCTCTGGGGAACATGTTCTAGTGCCTGACGTAGAAAGGTTCTCAGTGAAGAATCTTTTCCTAACATCCAGCCTGAACTTATCCTGTTGCAGCTTCGTACTCTTCCGTTGGGGATTGTTGTGGTTCACAAGAGAGCAGAGATCAGTGCCTGCCCCTCTGATCCCCTCATGAGGAAGCTATAGGCCACCATAAGGTCTCCCCTCAGTCTCCTCTTTAGGCTGAACAAACCAAGTGGCCTCAGCTTCTCCTCATGCTTCTTCCCCCCTAGACCCTTTACCATTTTTGTAGCCCTCATCTGGACTCTCTTTAATCGTTTTACATCCTTCTTATGCCGTGGCACCCAAAACTGCACACAGAACTCAAGGTGAGGCTGCACCAATCCAGAGCAGGGTGGGACAATTACTTCTCTTGACCATCTAGCTTTACCGTGCCTGATGTATATATTGGTTGGCTAGTGACACTGTAGTGGGGGTGTACTACAGGTCGCCAGATCAGGAGGAGGAAGTCGATGAGGCCTTCTACAAGCAGCTGGAAGTAGCCTTGCAGTCTTAGATGCTGGTTGTCATGAGGGACTTTAATCATCCAGACATCTGCTGGGTAAGCAACTTGGCCTGGCATGCACAGTCCAGACGGTTCCCACTGAAGATAATTTTCTGACACAGGTGGTGGAGGAGTCGATGAGGTGGGGGGTGCTTCTGGACCTTTTTCTTACCAACAGGGATGAGCTTGTTAGGGATGTTAAGGTTGGGGGCAGCTTGGGATGCAGCGATCATGAGACGGTGGAGTTCAAGATCTGGAATTGATGAAGTAAGGCAAAAAGTAGGATTGCTACCCTGGACTTTTGGAGAGCCAACTTCAACCTCTTCCAGGACCTACTTAGGGGTATCTCATGGTGTAGATTGCTAGAAGGTAAGGGTGCTTGTGAAAGCTGGGCAACATTTAAACAGCACTTCTTCCAAGCTCAGGATTGGTGCATCCCTAAGAGTAGGAAATTGGGGAAGGGGGACAGGAGACCTGTGTGGATGAGCAAAGACCTAATTGATAAGATCAAAAGGAAGAAGAAGGTCTATGAAATGTGGAAAAAGAGCATGTCTGCTTGGGAGGAGTTTAGGAGTGTTGTCAGGACCTGCAGGGATGCAACAAGGAAGTATAAAGCCCACCTGGAGATAAAGCTGGCAAAGGAGATAAAGGATAATAAGAAGCATATATATATATATATATTTTAAGTATGTAAACAGTAAAAGGAAGACTAGGGATAATGTGGGTCTCCTGCTGAATGAGGGGGGTGTCCTGGTAATGGGGGACCCTGAGAAGGTGGAGATGCTGAATGCCTTTTTTGCTTCAGTCTTTGCTTCAAAGACTCCCCCCTGGGAGTCCTGGACCCTGGAGGGAGGAGAAAGAATCTGGGAAGTGGAGATCTCCCCCCTGGTTGATGAGGGAGTGGTTCGGGTGCATCTGAGTGGGCTTAATGCACACAAATCCATGGGCTCTGATGTGGTGCATCCACATGTGCTGAGAGAGCTGGCAGAGGTGATCACCGAACCACTCATCTTTGACAGGTCCTGGAGAACAGGAGAAGGTACCTGAAGACTGAAGGATAGCTAATGTTACTCTGATCTTTAAAAAGGGCAACAAGGAGTATATGGGAAACTACAGGCCAGTCAGTCTCATCTCTGTCCCTGGAAAGGTGTTAGAACAGCTTGTTCTGTATGCCATCTCCAAGTAATTGGAAGAGAAGAAGGTTATAAGGAGTAGTCGTCATGGGTTCACCAAGAGGAAATCGTAGAAGGCAACCTCATTGCCTTCTGTGATGGCATCACTAGCTGGGTAGATGGGGGGAGAGCAGTGGATGTCATCTACCTTGACTTTAGCAAGGCTTTTGGTACTGTCTGCCATGACATCCTGCTAGCAAAGCTGAGAAAGTGTGGGATAGAGGAGTGGACAGTAAGGTGGGTTGAGAACTGGCTGACTGGCCTAGCTCAGAGGGTGGTGATCGGCGGCGCAGAGTCCGGCTGGAGACCTATGACTGGTGGTGTTCCCCAGGAGTCGGTGCTGGGTCTAGTCCTGTTCAACATCTTCATCGACGACCTTGATGAGGGAATAGTGTCCACTCTCAGCAAGTACGCTGACGATACAAAGCTGGGAGGAGTGGCTGACATGCCAGAAAGCTGTGCTGCCATTCAGCAAGACATGGACAGGCTGGGAAGATGGGCAGGAAGAAACCAAATGAGGTTTAACAAGAGCAAGTGTAGCGTCTGGGAAGGAAAAAACACATGTATCAGTACAGGCTGGTGGATGACCTGCTGGAGAGGAGTTCTGCGGAGAAGGACCTGGGGGTCCTGGTGGACCACAGGTAGACCATGAGCCAGCAGTGTGCTCTGGTGGCCAAGAAGGCCAATGGGATGCTGGCGTGCATTAAAAGGAGCATGGCCAGCAGGTCATGGAAGGTGATCCTCCCCTTCTACTCTGCCCTGATCAGGCCTCACCTGGAGTACTGTGTCCAGTTCTGGGCTCCCCTGTATAAAAAAGACAGGGATCTCCTGGGAAGAGCCCAGTGGAGGGCCACAAAGATGATACGGGGCCTGGAGCATCTTCTCTGTGAGGAAAGGCTGAGAGACCCATGTCTGTTCAGCCTTGAGAAAAGAAGACTGAGAAGGGATCTTATTAATGTTTACAAATATCTTAAGTGTGGGAGACAGAGGGATTTGGCCAACCTCTTTTCAGTGGTTTTTGGGGACAGGACAAGGGGCAATGGCCACAAAATGGATCACAGGAAGTTCTGCACCAATATGTGAAAGAAATTCTACACAGTGAGGGTGACGGAGCACTGGAACAGGCTGCTCAGGGAGGTTGTGGAGTCTCCTTCTCTGGAGGCCCGTCTGGACGCCTACCTGTGCAACCTGCTCTAGGGAACCTGCTTTGGTAGTGGGGTTGGACCCAATGATCTCTGGAGGTCCCTTCCAACCCCTACAATTCTGTGATTCTGTGATTTATTGATCTTATGAACCTCTTGTAGAAACCAGAGACTGAACATTCAGAAAATGATTGCAGATTTTAAATGATTGGAACTGTGTGGAAAACAGAGGCAACAGAAAAGATGAAGAGTGGAAAGACACATGGCAAGAAATACTTTTCTATGATGCTTCTTTACATTTATGGTGTGTGACTTACTACCTTTATCATTACAGTGGTCCATGCTTCCTCTAGCATTTTTAAATCCAAAGAAAAATTTTCTGACAGCAGGAAAATGGTCCATAATTTAGCAGCAGACAGTGAATGTATAATTATTTTGGAAAAGGATGGTTCTTTGCAGACAGATTTTGAAAGGAGACTTACTGGAATTTCCTTGTCTTGGTTCTGCAATATAAACCAGTATTGTGATAGCCTCTGCCTTTCAGAGAAACTCCCTCAGGAAGGAAGTGTAAATGTTTTGAAAAAGAATGTATTTTTGTGTCATTGTTGGAAAAGTTGCTAAATTTGAAGATCCACTTGCTTTTAGTTTTTATTTTTTTTAGTCAGATTTTAGTGAAAATAAGGTTATTCAAAACAATTTTAAATTTTGTTTTGGTTTCTTTGTGAGGAATAGAGACTGGGTAATTTTGTCCAGATTTATTATGAAATAGAACCTCAATGTTTCTGCAAGTGTGTGACGGATTATTTTCTTCTCCAGCACACATGCTGTAACAATAAGTTTAATGGTGCTATTTAATTTAGAATTATTGTGCTACACAAGTTTAACAAGCCCATTTGCTTGTGGCAGGCAGAACATTGTGTTCATTGTATCTCTAAAATATACACTGTGTCAAGAACTGCAATTAATCCCCATTACTGGTTCTGGATCATCAAAAGCCTACTGTGATTCAAAAAAAAAACACCCTAGTTTCAGTGTACTGAGGTCATTTAAAACTAATCCTTTTTCAGTGTTCTAGCAGCCCCAGAAAATTGTCTTAGTTTCCTCAGGGATGGAAAGTCAAGCTTATATGTGTTTTTGGGATATTCTAGTCCATCCCATTTGGATTTGCTCTTGTTTGTTTTCCTGTGGATATTAAATTTAATGTTTGTAGCTGTAATATTTCCTGTTTATTTTATGTTATACGCTATAAAAGTCTTAATTGTCAGCTTGTAAGATTTTTGTGACAACATTCTTTACTCTTGAAAAAGAAACTGTAGTCCTGACATTTAAAGTAGAACTGTTATAAAACAGACCTTTTCAATGCACACAGCTTTTCAAGAAACAACTTTTAGTTGTTTCCCATGCAATCAGTTCTTTTGCACCTGTAGAACATCTGTGTAGTATGTAAGTCCCCAAATAAGAAGAATTCCTATATCTTTGCAGATTGTTTTCAAGTATCTAGAAATGCGTTTTTATTTGGTATGACCGCATGCTTCATATACTGAAGTCTACAATTGCAATTCAGAGGGGTGATGATATTTCTCATCTGTAGTCTGTGAGCTACATCATCTCAATTTTTACTGTTGTTTCCTGCCTCAGAAGTCCACCACATCAGAAAACTCCCATTTCATCTACCATGATTAGTAAGTGTATTGCATAAAGAAGCAAGAATTGTTGCTTATTTTTCTTATGTGGGGTTTGTAACAATCACAGTTCTAAAACTGAGATTTGACAATTTTTATCAATACGGGCTTTAATTAGTGGAGCATCAATGTTAGTTATCAATGAATAAAAAAAATGAAACTTGTTATTTTCTATGCCCTAGTTGATTTTCTTCTTGTGTTTTCTTTTTAAGATCCAGTTTTAGAAGGATGGATCAATTTAATTCTCTTTCTTCATTTCTATGTATTTTGATACCTACACAGTTTCTACTTCAGCTTTGTTGCATTGAGAATACTTTTCTTGAATATGGTAGAAACCATCTGTGGTGGTTTTACTCAGGTGGGCAGCCAAACTCCACCACAACTGGTCTCTCACTTCCCCTCCTCAAAGGGAAACCATAGAGAAAATATGAAGAAAAGGGTCCAAGAGTTGAGAGAAGGACACAGAGATCACTCAACAATTGTCATGGGCAAAACAGACTCAGTGTAGGGAGATTAAAGAAATTTATTGCCTATTATTAACAAGGTAGAGAAATGAGAAAGAAATAAAACAAACTAAAGACACCTTCCCCCCATTCACCCTTTTCTACCTCCTCACCCTGAGCAGCTCAGGGGAACGGGGGAATGGGGGCTGCTGTTAGTCTATAGCACTTCGTCTCTGCTGCTCCTTCACGGTCACTCTGCCCCTGCTCCACGTGGGGTCCCTCCCACGGGATGCCTCCTTCCCGAACTGAGCCTGGGGGGGCTGCCCGCAGGCAGCAGCTCTTCAAGAACTGCTCCCACATGGCTCCGTACCACGGGGTCCATCCATCCCCCAGGAGCAAACTGCTCCGGCACGGGTCCCCCACGGGTGGGCGGCAGCTCCCCCCAGACCCCCTGCTCCTGCGTGGGCTCCTCTCCACGGGCTGCAGCTCCGGCCCGGGGCCTGCTCCTGCGGGGGCTCTCCATGGGCCGCAGCCTCCTCCAGGCCACATCCACCTGCTCCACCGGGGGCACCTCCACGGGGGGGCTGCAGCGTGGAGATCTGCTCCATGTGGGACCCATGGGCTGCAGGGGGACAGCCTGCTCCACCAGGGGCCTCTCCACAGGCCGCAGGGAAACTGCTGCTGCATGCCTGGAGCACCTCCTGCCCTCCTGCTGCACTGACCTTGGGGCTGCAGGGTTGGTTCTCACTCCTTGCCCTCCCAGTGGTTTTGTAGCATTTTTTTTTTCTTTCCCTTTCTTAAATCTGCTCTCACAGAGGCTATAAGCAACCTCACTTATTGGCCCAGTTCTGGAGTTCTGGGCAGCAGTGGGTCCCTTTGGAGCCTGCTGAAACTGGCCCTTATCTAACAAGGGGCAGCTTCTGTATTCTTCTTACAGAAGCCACCCCTGCAGCCCTCTGCTACCAAAACCTTGCCACGTAAACCTACTACACCATCGTGTTTGGATTCCTAAAGTATTCTTCAAAATAGCAAGTCCTGCCAGTTTCACATGTCTTCTTAACTAAAAGGGGTGTATGAAAATATATGTGCTTATTTTTACCCCTTTTCTGAAAGAATACTATATTGTGTATCCAGCCCACCCTTAGTGTTTTGAAAGATAGTTGGAGACATTTCAGCCATCACCATTATTATACATTCCAAAATTTTATTATTATTATTTTATATTGTTTTAATGCTATGAAATGCAGTTTGTCTGAATTTTCAGAAGTTCTCCAGACAGATAGTTGTTTTACTCAGCCACTTAGAAAAGTTGTCAACAGGCTTTAGAGGAAATACATATCTAATTATCTAAAAAGTCATGTAAGTAAACTTAGCCCTACCTTGTCAATGACTTAAGAGAATATAATCAACGTGTCCCTGAGTGTTATTGTGCTTATCCATGTCCCCACAACATTTCTGAAGTTGAGTAATAACGTTCACATGCCTACAAAGCAGAACATAATGAGAAACAGGCAACAGCAAAATGACAGTGTTGAGTGTTTCAACAAGGCTCAGTGGTGCACCCAAATATTACACTTTTCTCATTGTGTACTTTGCTTATTATCTTACTGCCCTCAACCCCTTATTTTTAAGCACCTGATATTCTTTGGTTTATCAGTGGTTTGTGGTTTAAGCTTTTGTGTGCCTGCATTATAGCAAGGACTGTAGTGCTCAGGCAAATGTGTGCTAAACCATCACTTTTGTTTCATCATTCAGACCTTGATCTATATTTCTCTTTGTTTATCACATACACCTGTACTTATTACTGCAGATTGGAGTCATTGGTGCTGAAATCTGACTTCTTTTTGTACCACCTATCTCATATGTCAAGCTCCCAGCTCCCATCATAACATTTCAGATCCCTCTGTGTAAATCTGGGGTTGGGTTGTGGGGGCGGGGAAGGAGTAGTAGGAGGAAGCCTACACTATCTCCAGTATGAGATTTCTGTAAGCACCTTGAGATAGTATTCCTTGAGCTCAGGTGTAAAGACATACTCAAGCAATAGACAATGAAAGCACAAAACCCAAACATAATGAAATGCTTGTTCACCAGGGAATGACAAATGGGTCTTACCCAAAGCCAGCATGATCATCTGTGTAAAATGAATAGGAAATAGGCAAGAATGTATTCACCTTTCAGGTGTACATTTTCCAAATTCCTTATAAACCATAAGCTTTATTAACAAAGGAAGCCATTCTTGATGACAGACTCTGCTAAGCTCTTCTCAAGGGTGCAGTGAATTCAGATGACTGCTGGATTAAACTTTAGTGTGATTTTCATTCAGGGTGTAGCTAAGTACTTTGTGTGAAGATTTATAATGAAATGGCTGTATAAGAAAACTCAGCAGTCTTATGAATACACAGTTGAATTCTACAGGGTGGTATTATATATAAAAAGTATAGATCTTGTAGAGTGAGTGACAGGGGAAAACCCCTCTTTTGGAGCAAGAGAAGATAGCTTGTTTTGAGTGATGATACTGAGAAATTTATTCCATGTGATGAAGAATGGAGGTAGAAAATCTGGAGCTGCATTTCTTAAAATGGCTTTACTGAAGGATAAATAAACTGGATACTTAACTGGAAAATGCTGTCTGGAAGTATTCATCCAGATTTGGTTCCTTTTTGTGGTTCCTTTTTTTCAGGGCCTCTTTGTACATCATCTCCATTACAACACTTACAGCTATCAGTGAAATTCTGGATGGAAACTTTAAATGGCAGGTCCTCTGTGATGAAGCAGTCAAAGATTGAATATACTCATCACATACAAATTTACAGATAAAATGTGATTTCCAAATGCAAATACAAATGTGGAGTTACATATTCTCACCACTGCAACAATTTTGAAAAAGTTCTATTATTAATATGAATTGTCAAAGGTTTCTTATAATATCCATTCAGTCATCTTTCTCTCATGACTGTGCCATTATCTGTGCCTTGAGTAAGATATGAATGGCTGCTGAGGTGATAAAGGGTCAGTCAATTTTCTCTCTGAGTTTCAGCTGCAACTGTTGTATGTTACAGATGAACAGCCAGGCAATAAATAATAAAAATAAAATAAAATCAGATTTGCTGTGAAATTTGGAATAAGACCAAATATGAATAATGATTTGTGTAGTTAAATGTAGACAGGAGAGTAAAAAGGGAAAAAATCTCAATAATTGGTAAAAATCATTAATTGTAGAGAAAATGTATATATGATTAATTGGTATACTTGCCCTTTCTTTTGGTGCCTCTCTTTGACATTATTCTTCTCCACTGCTCTCTCAGATACTCCTTTTAAGAAGATGCAGTTATATAGGGGGTCCTCTGTATGCTTTATCATTACGGAAATAAGAGCTGATGAGATTTATCCTGTCCAAGATGTAAATTTCTGTGGGGTGCAGAAATGTGTTGTGGGGGTGAAAACCTCCTTGTGCTACCTGAAAATAATGCAGTACGGTAAAGTTTGTCCCCAGTCACCTCGGTGGTAATGACATACACACTTTATGCGCATGTTGACAAAGTAGACTGTTTTACATTAATCTTTTATTTAAAATTGAAAGAAATTTACTGCTCAGTAGAAAGGCTATGGAGAGAAGTAGAATTTGTTCAGTGCACTCTTTTTTTTTCTTTCAGTATGGGATAAAAAATAACAAAATGAAACCTCCAAGATACCCTGCTGTGAGATTAATTTTCTCCTTCCCTAGCACTCCAAAAATATACAGGCATAGCAGCTCCATTAATGTTCCCTTAATGAGAAGGAAAAGCTGACTGACTGGAGTTTATCAGGAAAATAATTTTCATTTCATTTGAATGTTGCTTTTTATACCCAAATTGTGTTTTAATTAAGTGCGATGCAGAGATTTAGCTGGTAAAATTTATTCAGATAAACTGCAACAAACAATGAAAATGGTAAGATTGAATGTAACATCTTGATTTTCTGTTTTGACCCTCCCCCAACTTTCCTCTAATTATTGTGTTCTTCTATGAAACCAATCTTAAAAAAAAAAAAAAATCAAGACAGAAGAAGTGAGCTTGTTCCATGGTGATAAAAATATTGTTGACTTTGCTAGCAAAGTAATTCACCAGTGGCTCATTTCCATCAGCTTTTATTTCACAGCAATTGTAAAATAAACCACTCGTAGCACATGCTGTTAATCTCTAGTCCCTGGGGTGTAACTGCTGTTACACAGTATGGGTCATGTGCTACCTAAAGTGTGCATTAAAAAGGTAGAAATTAATAGTACTAGCACTGATTCCAAGCTAAATGGTATTCAATGGACAAGGCAATTCCTTTAATAGCCCCCACCAATAGATAGTCGTGCAGACTACTTTTTAATTTCTGACTCCATCCATTAAAAGAGGTAAAGCAAAATGAATCTTGGTATCACAACAGAGTCTAAAGAAAAGCCATTCAGAAGAGAGCTGTGTATGCTTACTGTGCTGTTCATCTGTCCTCTGCTTCCCTTTTCCCCAGCTCCTCCTGCACAAATACAAAAGTATAGCACTAGAGTTAGTAAGTCAGTGTTAAGTTTGCTCTAGTTTAAATTACATTGTCTTACTTGTTCTGTTATTTTCAATAGCCTTGGTGTTAAATAAACATGTATTTAAAAGCTGTAAATTTTAAAGAAATTCAGTGGTTCTCTAAAAAATCTTTTCTAAAAAAGAAAATTATTTTTTGCTTTCCATAAAAATTGTCCATCTGTAAAATCATCTTTGACCCATATTTTAAAACATTCTGGTTCTCCAAAATATTAGTCTTCTGAATTCTTATAATATTTTTACAACAAAATGGATATTATAATTTTGAAAGGCAATGGAGCCCTTGGTAAGAAAGACAAACAGAGGAGCAGGAAGTAGAGACAAAGAATATTTCCATGAAACTGTTTTTCTCATAGCACATGCATAAATAAATTAAAAAATGAATCTGGTTTTGGAGCACACTGAGAATCTCAGTAGCACTTTGCATATCTTTGAGAGTATTATGATCTCAGGGATTTGTATTTTATTAAGAGAATATATTCAAACTTTCCCAAAGCATGAAATATCCAATCTTAGTGAAGTTCTTAGTGAAGCCAGTAGCAAAACAGTCATTGATTTTCACCTGGGAGAGGGAAGATTGGTTCCCAAATGAATTTACCACTTAATGCTAGTTTTCTGCATTGTAATACAGAATAAAATGTTCTGAATAAAATAGCTCTCTCCTCCTTGCCCACTTGCACAGCTCACAGTACTGCTGAGCTGGCACATAAGGAAGAGCAATAAAGAGGAATAATCAACTACTAGCCCACATTTACATTAACAAAAGCAGACTATTTCCCTCCTGAGGCAAAGGAGGAAGCAAGGAAAAAAACTGTATTTTTTAACAAGGCTGCTTCAGATGCTGTGTCTCTTTGAAAGGGAGATTAAGCCATCATCAACCCTTGCCTACTATAAGGAGTGACTGTAGTAGGAAAGTAAAGGACTTCAAAGAGGAAAATAAGCAAATAACCAGTTAAAACCTAGATGCTAATTAAGTGTCTTCCACCCTCCATCCTCCCCCCCGCCCTCCCCTCCCCCGGCCTGTTTTAGAATTTCATTGCCGTGAATTGCAGATTATTAATTTGTTCACAAAGCCTCTTGAATAAACAGCTACATTAAGATATAATTGTGTATACTAGAGCTTTGTTTTTCAGTTCTCTCATTCTGTATCAAAAATACTGTACCCTGAAAGAAAGAATGGTAGCTAATATACTAGCTACTAGAAATGTGGCATATTCTGGCAGTAAATTTCTGTTTTCTCCAGTGCATAATCACTGTAACACAATTGCCTTTGAGCCATTTCTAAAAGGAATGAAAATATTGGAAATTTAGCATCTTAAATCCTATCATCATAACAGTATTCTTGTTACTTCTTAAGTCCTATTGGAAAAAGATTTAGAATGTTTTTACTGCATTTATCTACTGCAGTTAAACACTTGTATAAACAATAAAAATACGGGCTGGGAAGAAACAAAGTTCTTTTTATAGACCTGGTAGTGTTAGGTTAATGGTTGCATTTGATGATCTTGGAAGTCTTTTCCAACCTAAATTGTTGTATAATTCTATGACATTGGACACTCAATGCGTTAGTTACAAGTTTCTGAAGTGCGGAGTATTTTTAGCAAGTTGAAAAGAGTTTATAATTTTACTGTCCATGTGTACTCTACTCACTGTTATTTGTTAATTGGATTGATTTATTTGAATAGGACTCCAGCAACTGCATATCTAAGTACTATAAATTAGAAAAGGATTTTTTTTTTTTCTCATAAGAAAAGGCTTCTTTCCCCTCTGAGTAGGCCTTCTTCTTTAACATACAGGCTCTGTTTCTTTGTGACTAGGATAAATGCTGATGTTTCTTGACCTGAGAGATACCTGCTAAATACGTTTTTCCATTTAAGGGAATTATGTAACTGTAGGAAATCATATGGCTGATGCTTTTGCATGGCTACTTCAGACCAAGATTACAGAAACTTTCTTGTGTTTAGAAGTTACATAAATAAGTCTTTAAAAATCTTGATTATTGTGTATTTGCAGGTTGAACTGCGGTCCTTCACACCATCAGCATGGTTGGTCTGTTAGTATCAGTTGTTAACTGTAGTATTGCTGGGGGGGAGGCTTGCTGGATGAACTACAGAAAGGAAATGTCTCATCCCACTACTAGTCTTTGTCTTTGTCTACACAGCAAGTAGTATAAGCAGCTGCAAACCCTTGCTAGTCAGATTGATTTTAGCTGGAGTTCCAGGTGTTGGGCCTCTCACATCATTTAGTCCCTTTTAATGATTTTTATATATATATATTTTTATTTTTAATGAAGATGTGTGTGGTGAGGATGGAGGAAAGCAAGGGTACCAAAATGTCACTTGGTGAGGTTTACTATTGAAATTTAATATTTGAAATCTGTTTCTTCAGCATTATGGATGCTTCACCTAAAAAGTCCCTTGTTCCAAGAGCTTGGTCTCAAGTTATTCACACCATGAGAATGTATCAATTGGCACCAGTCCACAGGCAAAACATTCACCACAGGAAAGAGTTCAAAAGGCCATTTCTGCCTCCCTCCTGTGGTGTTATTCATTCAAGTGTGTATGTGTCTGTTTATTTTAAGATGACAGTGTTTTCAAGATAATATGTCAGTTGTGGCAGAGATTAAAAAATACTTTCTGTCCTGAACATATTTTGTATTTCTAAGAACAGTGTACTTGAAAAGTCTAGGTGTCTTTTGGTATGGTATGGTTACTTTTCATATATACCGGGTATGGTCACAAGAAATGGACCCTGGTGATAGAAAATTTAGAAGCTACTGAAACTTATCAAAACAATGTATTTGAAAACCAGAAAGTGTATATTATACTGTTTGTATTGTACATGTCTTATTGTTAATTGGTAAATGCATTTAACTTGGTATAGATTTTAATGCAAGAACTGATTCCTCTGTAAATGTTTTTATCCGTGGATAACAAATTGTGATGGTATTCAGGAATCTTGTGTTTGGGAATTACAGTTCTTATACTTTACAATTAAAATATTGTTTAGCTAAGAGCTTTATTTTTTAAACATGGTCAACTCAAACATTTAGCAGTGTAATAGTGACTGTCTAGATCTATCAAATGCACATTGCAGTATAAAGTTTCTCCTATCCTTTGGATTATTTATTTATTTATTTTAAAGCTTCATTTGTGTTTTTTCTAGCTTGATTGACTTCTAGAATTTTTAAAGGTATATATACTTCAAAGGTCAGTACTAATATTCCTGTCTTTATTTCCTTGACAAATTTGTGACTTCTGCATAGAAAATACACGGGTATTCTTGGGATGTGTCTAACATGACCTAAAGGAAATTTGGAAATCATGTACCCAGTCCCTTGCAATTGAACTATTCTGTTTCCTCATCTATTTCTATCTCTCCATCGATATATACTACCTTATCTGCAGGAAAGAAGTGGTCTTTGGGTAAGATAAAATAAAATATAAATGCTTACTTATACACATAATTCATCAAGCAATCTAGTGTTAACTTCTTTTTACTACTAAAAGCAGTCCATCTAAAAAAGTGCTCATCTGACTGCAGAGTTCAGAATCTAGAAGTATTGATCTCTTTCTGCTAAAATTTTGTCTAAGGACTTTTCTGATTTTTTTTTTCTTTTAAGTTCATAATAATAATAAGGAAAAATTCAGCTATATGTAAATAATGCTAATAATACAAACTTCAAAGACAATATCACTTTGAGTTGTCATGTCAGCTGACCACATCTGACACAAAGGTTTTTAATGTGTTGTTAGGGAATGTGACTTATGTTATTAATCCTTTTATTTATTTATTTATTTTATTTTTTCTCTCTGCTAACTCACTTAACAAGAAGCTGTTTTTTCCAAATATCTTTGAAATTGTTAGTATCACATGTTAACACAAGTGGTACCTAAGAACATCAGATGGTAAGTTCAAGCATATTAATTACATCATTAAAGTAACATTTGGTGTACCACTGAGATACATTACAGTAACAATAACCTTCATGTATAATGAGATGCACAGCCAGCATGTAATGTGGAAGCAGCATACAACTGAGAGATGCTATAACTATCCTTGCATGGGGTAACTGAATATCCTTAGAAATAAGGAAGAGAAGATACTGTCTAAAAACTGACACTGGCCTGTTTTGTATGTGTATTCCTATGTATATAAAGTTATGTGTATGTATCTGAATATTGTCATACTCCGACAGCTAGATAAACTATTCCAGGGAATGCAGAGTTGCTTGGTTACATCTGCTGAAAACAATCTGTGCTGTGTATGAGAGCTCATGTCAGTATAGTAATTACCACAACTGAGATAAGGCCTGTGCTAAATGTCATTTGCAGCTGACAGACACATGAAGCCAAGCACTACTAAATGATTCAGTTATTCTGAGAGTGCTTAGCTCTATGTTTGGGATAAAATCATTTGTCCTGACTGTAAAACAAACACAAAACAAGTACAGAAAGATGCAGCACAGAGACCAGGGTGGAAAAACAAACAAAACAAACAAACCAAAAAAAAATCACAAATAAACAAAAAAAAATCCTCACAATTAACAGAAATGACCAAGTGGAGAGAAAAAAATTGAAAGAAAAAAAAAGAAAACTAATTGTAATTCCTAACAGTGATGCTAAACACTTTTTCTTTTACTAAAAAATTGCTTAATAGTCACCTTAACACAAATGTCCACCATTTTAGCTGGTACCCAGGAGACTGTTGTTTCTCAAAGTGATAACAACCAAAATATACTAAATGCAGCATTTTTTAATTGTCAAAAGATGAGGCATGTACAGATTACAAACAGTAGAGCGTTAGCAGGTTATACATCATTGCTCACATAATCCTTCCAGGAGAAAAGATGAGAAAGAAGTAATTTATGAAAGTCTTCTTATATTAAAAATGGTCAATGTTTTAAGTTCTTAAAAACAATAAAAAAAAAATAAAATGGGTACCATCAATCCATCAGAAAAAAAAAAAGAAAAAAAAATACTAAAAAAGACAAAAAGGTTCCCTTTTACTTTTTCCACACAAATCAGGCAGATTTTGAATGTGTGATGAAAAGTTCCTCATTCTGAGGAATAGTTTCACTCCAAGGGACCATTTTTCTCTCTGGAAAATTTTGGACAATTCCTACTGAGATGGAAAAAGGCTTTTTGACTTCTAAATGCCACTAAACACAGGTAATATTTACTAAATGCTTTATATTACACAGTAGAGTGTGATGCAGCTGCCTCTGAAATCAGTTGCAAGCTGAGAAGTTCCAATTGCTCATGACACAGTGTGATACAACACAGAAAACAGCTTGGTTTCCAAAACTGGTGTAAAGGCTTTAGCGTGGTAGCATGGTAGAGGTAAATTAACCTTCCTCTCAAATGATGTTGCTCTGTTCTTGATGCAGATGTGATCTACAGTGATTAAAGCTGGGAAAGGTGTCACCTGTAGGATTTCCTGCCTTGCACTCCAACTAAGCTGTGCAGGTCTCGTTGGCTGAAATCCTGGCAGAAGCCTAAGCTCATCATCCACTGTGTTTTACTTAGCTTGTTTGAAATCCAAGCTTTAATCTTTTTCTGTCTCAGATTTCTTTATCACAGAAGGAAGAAGAGATTTTTTTTTTCCATCTTTTTGTTTAACAAGGCAGATAAGAACTGTTCTCCCACTCCAAAGAGTTTGCAGTCTATTTCTTTAAAACTTGTGACACCTAGCCATTTACAGTCCCTGAGTGCTAGCTGTCAAGTAAACAATTCATAATACAGTATTCTTATGCTAAGAAGAAGGAAACTGTTGCTGAGTGTGTTATTGGTACCAGAAGAACCTCATTAAGGAATGGAGGAAAAAGATGTGCAAGAAGGGCATTGCCAAAAAACATTAGCACCTAAGGAAGAAGATAGTCAAAATCTTTCTAAATGGCTCTTTTAAAAAAAATATTTTTGTAAAGGTTCTGGCCATGGATGAATACAGAAGCATCCTTGCCAGCTATGTCACTCAGGTTTCCTTTCAGTGGTATATTTTAATTTTGGTACATGAATGATAAGACGATTGAATAACTGAATTAAAAATTGTCTGAAATTCCACGTGGTAGGCTAATCAAAGTGTGGTATGGTGCATATCAAGCAAACAAAGTACAAAGTACATGGAGGATTACAGGATGGGATTTTACAGTGTTTGCAGTGACAAACTTGACAAGACTGTGTTATTATTAGTGTGAGTATGCTGCTTTTGTCGAGTGTATCAGACATGAAAAACAGCAGTAGGTCTGCTAAGATTTCCCATGCATTATGGGAAATGTCTTGTTGCTCAACTAAACTAAACTGCTCTTGTTATTTCTTAAATCAAAATATGACCCTTCTAGTTAGTTAGGGAGAAATCCCAGGTAATAATGTGTTAGTGTCAAGATAATATATATATATATATATATATATATGTCTTTTTATTTTTTTTCCCAGTATATAACTGAACTTTTGTTTACATATCGTATTTTGCAGTGGTCTGTTGCATACTATTGCAGACAAAATGACATTTGAGAGGCCTGTCTACATACCCAGATGTATCTAACTACACTCTACGCTGCTTTCTAGCAGCAGAATGTGTATATATACCAGCAAGTTTGTCTCACTGTTGCTTATGTCCCTTACAAGTCCTTTGCCCTTAAGGCAACAGGGGCTTTCTTGGGGCAGTCATCCTGAAACATGGAGATGTTCTGGGATCTAGGTGAAATTTGCAAATTCTTCCTCTCATGTCCTGTGATCCACTTTCTGTAGGTATGATACCAGAATTTCAGTTTATGTTGCTAGATAGGATGATGATAGAACACTGTTATGGGTTTCAGAAGCAGAGAAGCTTGTAAGGGTGTTGTTGTCTTACTCCAGCCTTGCAGCTCATCAGGTGCACTGCTGTCTAGCCTTTGCAGAAATCTGGGGAGTAGCACAAGCAGCTGCCTGACTAGTAACAGCATGAATGGGAGGAGAAAGAGGACAACATTGACTGACATTTCCTTGAATGTGACATTTCCCTTATACTGTGTAAAGACACTTCTGGTCTTATGCAACCCATGCTGACTAATGAGAAAGAACTGACCAGTACTGGCTGCAAAACATTAGGATGGCAAGTGACACTTTTCTGGGGATGTATGCAGAGCTCAGCTTCAGTATCTGCATTTTGATAGCAAGGGGGTGTTTATTCAGGTAGTTAATCTGGATGATTAATTGAAGGTGAACTCTGCTATTACATTGATATTCCATGGCCCCAAAGCGATGGGTACTTGTGGGTTTTCTATGGAATGAGACTTGCGGGCACACAGTCATTTTCCTCTGCAACAGACCTTCCATTGCATTAGTTGAATGAACCATTTCAGTGCAGTGTTTCAAACTTGGCAGGTGCATCACTTAAAGGATGAGGAGGTATGAAGAGGCTTGTGAGGCTTGTGAAATTTGGAAATTATAAATTTATATACATATTAAGCAGATAAAGAGAAACTAGTTTTCACAAGCACTGAATAAGTGAATTTCAGCATGGCTGAAAATTCTTTTGATTCTAGGAGCTCTTGTTTATAACACATGACTATACTTGGGCTTTGAAATATGTTTTTGCCTTATGGTGTGACCAGGGATTGTCTTATTTAACAATTTCATGCTATTTTGTTCAATATCTAGGATCATCTGACTGCAATGGGATGTGTACAAATATTTTCTGATTAATGAGACTAGCTGATAAAACACTATGAGCAAAAATTACATTCTGCTGGTGCGGTCTGGCTAGTACTGTGTTGCTATTTTAAGAGTAAGAACTGTGATGCATATAACTAAAAATAATTTAATTTCATGGATGTTGTAAATGGTATATATAGGCACTAAGCAGTACAATATTTTGTGAAAATACATGAAACATGGAGTTTACTATTTTATTATAATTCATGTATTTCTCCTGCAGAAAACTCATGCATTTCTGCAGAATTTTATGAAATGTTTATGAAATTGCAATATACTTATGTTTGGGAACTATCCTTCCACATTCAAATCAGATTTTTCCTTAATCACATTTTAATTCATTTGGTCACATTTCCTTCCCTCCCTCCCTCCCTCCCTCCCTCCCTCCCTCCCTCCTTTCCTTCCTTCCTTCCTTCCTTCCTTCCTTCCTTCCTTCCTTCCTTCCTTCCTTCCTTCCTTCCTTCCTTCCTTCCTTCCTTCCTTCCTTCCTTCCTTCCTTCCTTCCTTCCTTCCTTCCATCCTTCCTTCCTTCCTTCCTTCCTTCCTTCCTTCCTTCCTTCCTTCCTTCCTTCCTCCCTCCCTCCCTCCCTCCCTCCCTCCCTCCCTTCCTTCCTTCCTTCCAGATTAAATTTTATCCACTTGTGCCAAACAAAGATTTGAATCAACAAGAAAAGTGGAGAAACAGAGCTTAAAACATGGGAATAGTATTGTAAAACTTATAACCAAAAAGTCACAGACATTCTATCCCTCCTAAAAGTGCAGCTTGCAAACTTTTTGGTGTATCGATTTACAACTGGATATAACTGTAGTCTGTCAGCCTTCTCTGTCCCCTGACAGGCTGTAAAATAGTATTCTACACTCAGATGCTTCAGAAATATGGCTTTATAATTTTTTTCAAATATAACAGTCTGCCTGTTCATGATATTTCTATACCTTGCTTGTTCTTTACTCTATTAAGTTGCAAGTCCTGGTGAAACCCTATCCTCCACCTTTTTCAGCCCAAGAAAACTACTTTCATTCAGTGCCTGGGTAGCCAGCCTTATTTGCTAAGATTTCTTAGAGCTGTCTGAAGGTACATCATTCACCCTCGCCCCTTCCCTTCCCCCTTCTGTTTTATTTGTCATGCACCAAGAAATAGCAAAATGTCCAATCCTCTAAAGCAAATCAGCCTAGGTGTGGTGAATCTGAGACATGAGAAGAGCAAAAAGCAATTACTGTTCTGTGTTCAGCTGCCATGGTACCAAAAGGAAAATATTTTCCATTTCAATTTTGAAATCCTGTCCTCAGATCCTCCCCTCAGTGTTGGCAA
This sequence comes from Anser brachyrhynchus, assembly GCF_964034855.1. Lineage (NCBI taxonomy): Eukaryota > Metazoa > Chordata > Aves > Anseriformes > Anatidae > Anser > Anser brachyrhynchus. The sequence goes on from NC_137697.1 coordinate 59,602,037, forward strand.
ACTGTAGCCTGTGTTTTGGAGTCCCTTCTTGTTTATTTTCTGTAATTGAGGGATGATTTGGGAGTGATTAATTATGAGTAGTATACAGCAGCATGTGATTGCTTTGCAAGTCTGAGTGACAGGACAGCATGAGTGACTTTTAATTTGATTTTAATTTGTTTAATATATATATTTAAATATTATATTTCTTCAATGCTCACTTCAGTGTCATATTGTTTGTTCAGTACATTAAGGCGTGTTTTTATTCTACCATATATTTGGAGCTTGGTTTCTTATGTGGTTTAATTTGATGACTCTTCAGAGGTGTTTCTCAAACGTTCACTTAACGGGGTACCAATGATTATCAGCTAACAGCAAGTTGGTTTGTGGCTCCAGAGCTGTAATACAGAGCAGGAACACAACAACAGCACTGGCAACATACAAACGGATTCAGAGTCACAGCTTGATGAATATTGTGCGAGGTACTACTTCTGCATAAACATTAGTCCTCAGACAAGTGCACGTTACACTCAACTGACTTGCAAATATATATATGCCACAGAATTGTCAAACCAATTTGCATTTATTCTACTCCTAGGTCATTGTGTTTCACTTCAGGCTACACCATAATCTTTCTGTGTTACCTGAAGGGGACAAATTTTAAGAGAAAACATTTTGTAGGCTCCCCTTTATATCTTGTAGTCAAAATCACCTTTGTGCCCAATGTTGCAAGGCTAAATGCAGGAGACTGTCACATTGAACAGTGCTGTTTTTCTATTAGATGTTAGTGTGCACCTTTACTGAGACATTGCCTGTAACAGCTTATAATACTGCAAGCTCAGCTCTTGGCTGTTATCAGACAATACTTCAGAAATGCTTATGAAACAAATAGTTTGACAAATTACTGGGGTAGTTTGGAATTTCTTGCCAGTTGTCTCATCTCCTTTCTATGCTGGATGTTTGATAGGACTTAAAGGATTTAATTTTGGGAGAGTGGGCAGGGAAAAAAGCTGATATGAAAGCCAAGGCACAAAGCAGACAAAGACCATCCAGTCAAAGAAAAAAAAACCCTCCCTGCCTCCTTTCACAGGCTCCTGAGATCCACCCTCCAAGGGCAGTAGCGTCTAATGGGATGGGGAATAGCACTGTTTAAATTGCAAAAAGACCAGTGAAGCTTGCCTGACCAGACCATGCAGATGATGTTTCTATTTACCATAATGTCTAGTCTTCCTCTTTCAGACTGTCCTGGTTCCAGTTAGGACAGAGTTAATTTTCCTCCTAGTAGCTGGTAGGGTGCTATGTTTTGGATTAGGATGAGAAGAGCACTGATAACATGCTGATGTTTTAATTGTTGCAGAGCAGTGTTTACACCAGGCCAAGGACCTTTCAGCTTCTCGCTCTGTCCTGCCAGCGAGCAGGCTAGGGATGCAGCAGGAGCTGGGAGGGGACAGACCCAGGACAGCTGACCCAAACTGGCCAAAGGGGTATTCCAGCGGGTGGTGAGCAATTGCATTGTGCATCACTTGTTTCATACACATTATTATTATTAATACTATTATTATTATTATTATTATTATTATTATTGTTATTATTTTCCTGTCTTAATAAACTGTCTTTATCTCAACTAACAGGCTTCACTTTTCTGTTTCTCTCCCCCACCCCAGAGAGGGATGGGGGAGGGTGAGCGAACGGCTGTGTGGTGTTTAGCTGCCAGCCGGGTTAAACCACAACAGTCCTTTTGGCGCCCAACGTGGGGCTCGAAGGGTTGAGATATCGACAGATTTGACCAGAGTGTGTTAAACTAAAATTGGTATAAGTGTTGGACCTGCTTAATAGTTGCTAGTCACAATGTTGATTGCCTTAATCTCCAGTCTGTTGTGTCTGTTTTCCAAATTGAGTTTTATAGCACATTACTTTCTGTATGTGCTCCCTGTTGCACTGTTTGTCCTTTCCGGGCCTTGGTTTAAGATTGTTATGGTACTGTGCAGTGTAACAATGGCTTATGAAATGATGAGATTTCTGGTCATGACTCTAACCTGGTATTTGTACTCAGCACTGTCGTCGACTCTATACTTTGGAAACCATGTCTCGGAAACTATTAGCAATTACACCTATTGCCTTTTTTCATCAGGGAGCCAATCTGTGAAGGGGACAGGGGAAGGCATGTTTCCCTACCTGTTCACTCTCCCTTTCTCCTTCACCACCCTCTTATCCCCCGAGCTAGTTACGGTGGTTCTCCGAGATGTTGAATATCCTTGGGATACTCAGACCAGCATGTTCTTGTTGTTATGTCTCCTGAATGCGCTTCAGGTTTTGTGGAGGGTTAAACAACTACTTAGGAATCTCATCCGGAGATCTGTCTTGAGGCGGGATAGTTGTGAGTGGCAGGGAGTGTGGGAGGATATGGGCAGGTTTCTAGAGCAGTGGTCACCTCCAGTGTTTTGGACATTCACCCCTGAACAACTGCAAAATCCTAAAAAGCTGGCAGAATGCTTGAAAAAAAGGCGTCATGACTCTGGCAGTTCCAAAGTGACACAAATCACTGTAGCGTGCTGGGGTCTGGCTTGTGCCTATCCAGCTGCAATTGATGCTACTCGCAACCTAGCGACAGACCCTGCAGCCGCTCCAGTTCCCACAGCTGCTCCAGCTCCTGCAGCCGCTCCAGTTTCAGCTCCTGCAGCCGCTCCAGCTCCTGCAGCCGTCCCAGTTTCAGATCCTGCAGCTGTTCCAGTTCCAGCTCCTGCAGCCGCTCCAGCTCCTGCAGCCACTCCAGCTCCAGCTCCCGCAGCCACTCCAGCCCCTGCAGCAGCTCCAGCTCCTGCAGCCGCTCCCACTCCTGTGGCTGGGTCAGAGAAACGAGCTGTAGCAGTGCAAGTTGCCCCTGCAGAAGATATTCCAACCCCTGTGGCAGACTCTGTGGCTGGGTCAGAGAAACAAGCTGTAGCAGTGCAAGTTGCCCCTGTAGACAAGGTGAAAAAATGGTGTAGAGACTCAGGTCGTTTAGAACGCAGTCTTCTGCTAGGTCTGGGTATAGAGAAGACGAGGCTGGGCCATCAAATGTGCAGGAGGATGAAGATGAGGATGAGGATGTCGAAAAATCAACAGTAACTACCCGAACCCTATACCAGCGTGAGCTACGAGATGTGTGAAAAGATTTTGGTCGCTGTATAGGTGAGCAGCTTGTCACCTGGCTGCTCCGGTGCTGGGACACCGGAGCCAATTGTGTGGAATTAGAGGGCAAGGAAGCCAGGCGGCTGGGATCCCTTGCTAGGGACGCATGTATTGACAAAGCAATTGGAGATGGAGCATGATCACAGCCTCTGGAGGCATCTCCTGTCAACTGTGAAGGAAAGGTATCCCTTCAAGGAAGAACTTGTGTGTCTACCAGGCAAGTGGACCACCATGGAGAAGGGAATTCAGTACCTGAGGGAATTAGCCATACGGGAAATAATTTATAAGGACCTAGACGACGCACAAACATCCACAGATCCAGATGAAGTCCGGTGTACACGACCCATGTGGCGGAAGTTTGCATGGAGTGCACCATCATCATATGCCAGCTCATTGGCAATAATGGCCTGGAAAGAGGATGAGGAACCCACAGTGGATGAAGTGGCTAAACAACTCCGGCAGTACAAAGAAAGTCTCTCCTCTTCCCTACAGGCCTGCATCTCGGCTGTGGAGAAACTCTCTGAAGAGTTCCACCAACTTAAAGAGAATTTATCTTCCCCTCCACCGGAACGAACCAGTGTCCACCAGCTAAAAGAAAATACTTTGGAGAAACTTTCTGAAGAGGTCCACCAACTTAAAGAGAGTTTATTTTCCTCCCCACCTGTACAAACCGGTGTCTCAGCTATTAGGGGTAAACGTTCATCTGTGCAAGGAAGACAATATGGTGGGCACACACCCTGCACCACCCTGTGGTTTTACCTACGTGACAATGGAGAGGACATGAGAAAATGGGATGGAAAATCTACTGCGACCCTAGAGGCATGGGTACGTGAGTTGCAAAAGAAAACAATTGGGAAAAAGGGGTTCTCTGAAAAGTTTGCTGCTCCAACTTCCAGCAGGCAGTCCTTTAAACACAGAAACGAAGATTCTGACCAGGACTAGAGGGGCCCTGCCTCCAGCCAGGGGGAGGAAAGGGACAATCGAGTTTATTGGACTGTGTGGATTCGATGGCCTGGCACGTCAGACGCACAGAAGTATAAGGCTTTAGTAGACACCGGTGCACAATGTACTCTAATGCCATCAAGCTATAAAGGGCCAGAGCCCATCTGTATTTATGGTGTGACGGGGGGATCCCAGCAGTTAACTGTATTGGAGGCCGGTTTTGCCATAAAACAGAATAAAGTTAAAGGACCTGCACGAGAGATCCAGTTTTTAGGAATAAAATGGCAAGATGGACACCGTCAAATCCCAATGGATGTGATCAACAAGATAACAGCTATGTCTCCACCAACTAGCAAAAAAGAAACACAAACTTTCCTAGGTGTCGTGGGGTTTTGGAGAATGCATATTCCAAATTACAGTCTGATTGTAAACCCGCTCTACCAAGTAACCCGTAAGAAGAATGCTTTTGAATGGGGCCCTGAGCAACGACAAGCCTTTGAAAAAATTAAGCAGGAAATAGTTCATGCAGTAGCCCTTGGGCCAGTCCGAACAGGACCAGATGTAAAGAATGTGCTCTACACCGCAGCTGGGGAGAATGGCCCCACCTGGAGCCTCTGGCAGAAAGAACCTGGGGAAACTTGAGGTCGACCCCTGGGGTTTTGGAGTCAGGGATACAGAGGATCTGAGGCCTGCTATACTCCAACTGAAAAGGAGATATTGGCAGCGTATGAAGGAGTTCGATCTGCTTCGGAAGTGGTTGGTACTGAAGCGCAGCTCCTCCTGGCACCCTGACTGCCGGTACTAGGCTGGATGTTCAAAGGAAGGGTCCCCTCTACACATCATGCAACTGATGCTACATGGAGCAAGTGGGTTGCACTGATTACTCAGCGGGCTCGAATAGGAAACCCCAGTCGTCCAGGAATCTTGGAAGTGATTATGGACTGGCCAGAAGGCAAATACTTTGGGATTTCATCAGAGGAGGAGGTGGCCCGTGCTGAAGAAGCCCCACTGTACAACAAGCTACCAGAAAATGAGAAGAAATATGCCTTGTTCACTGACGGGTCCTGTTGTATTGTGGGAAAGCATTGGAGATGGAAAGCTGCTGTATGGAGTCCTACATGACGAGTTGCAGAAGCTGCTGAGGGAGAAGGTGAATTGAGTCAGTTTGCAGAAATGAAAGCCATTCAGCTGGCTTTAGATATTGCTGAACGAGAAAAGTGGCCAGTTCTCTATCTCTGTACTGATTCATGGATGGTAGAAAATGCCCTGTGGGGGTGGTTACAGCAATGGAAGCAGAACAACTGGGAGCACAGGGGCAAACCCATCTGGGCTGCTGCATTGCGGCAAGATATTGCTGCCCGGGTAGAGAACCTGGTTGTAAAGGTACGCCATGTAGATGCTCATGTGCCCAAGAATCGGGCTACTGAAGAACATCAAAACAACCAGCAGGTGGATCAGGCTGCTAAGATTGAAGTGGCTCAGGTGGACCTGGACTGGCAACATAAAGGTGAAATATTTATAGCCCAATGGGCCCATGACACCTCAGGCCATCAAGGTAGAGATGCAACATACAGATGGGCTCGTGATCGAGGGGTGGACCTGACCATGGACACTCTAGCACAGGTTATTCATGATTGTGAAACGTGCTGCAATCAAGCAAGCCAAATGGTCCAAGCCTCTTTGGTATGGAGGACGATGGCTGAAATATAAATATGGAGAGGCCTGGCAGATTGATTACATCACACTCCCTCAAACCCGCAACAGCAAGCGCCACGTACTTACAATGGTGGAAGCAACCACCGGATAGCTGGAAACATATCCTGTGCCCCATGCCACCTCCCGGAACACTATCCTGGGCCTTGGAAAGCAAGTCCTATGGCGACATGGCACCCCAGAGAGAATTGAGTCAGACAACGGGACTCATTTCCGAAACAACCTTATAGACACTTGGGCCAAAGAACATGGTATTGAGTGGGTGTATCACATCCCCTATCATGCACCAGTCTCTGGGAAAGTTGAACGATACAATGGACTGTTAAAGACTACACTGAAAGCAATGGGTGCTGGGACACTCAAAAATTGAGATACACATTTGGCAAAGGCCACCTGGTTAGTCAATACTAGGGGATCTGCCAACCGAGCTGGACCTGCCCAATCAAACCTGTTACGCACTGTAGAAGGAGATAAAGTTCCTGTAGTGCACGTAAGAAACATGCTGGGTAAAACAGTCTGGGCTACTCCTGCCTCAGGAAAAGGCAAACCCATTCGTGGAATTGCTTTTGCTCAAGGACCTGGATGGAGTTGGTGGGTAATGCAAAAGAATGGGGAGGTCCGGTATGTACCTCAAGGGGATTTAATACTGGGTGAGAATAGCCCATGAGCTGAATTGTAGTATGTTTATTATATAATACTGTAAGTCATCACTACCATGATTGCTATATATCATAGATGAAAATGGTGATTAATTACAAGGTATTGGAAAGAGTGTAACCTGAGCATGACATAAATGGTATGGAATGAGGGGTGGATATCTGTCCTGGTTCCAGTTAGGACAGAGTTAATTTTCCTCCTAGTAGCTGGTAGGGTGCTATGTTTTGGATTAGGATGAGAAGAGCGCTGATAACATGCTGATGTTTTAATTGTTGCAGAGCAGTGTTTACACCAGGCCAAGGACTTTTCGGCTTCTCTCTCCGTCCTGCCAGCGAGCAGGCCGGGGTGTGCAGCAGGAGCTGGGAGGGGACAGACCCAGGACAGCTGATCCAAAGTGGCCAAAGGGGTATTCCATACCATCTGACGTCATGCTAAACAATATATAGGGGTGGCTGGCCGGGGTGGGGGGCCGGCTGCTCGGGGATAGGCTGGGCATCGGTCAGCGGGTGGTGAGCAATTGCATTGTGCATCACTTGTTTCTTACACATTATTATTATTAATACTATTATTATTATTATTATTGTTATTATTATTTTCCTGTCTTAATAAACTGTCTTTATCTCAACTCACAGGCTTCACTTTCCCGTTTCTCTCCCCCACCCCAGAGAGGGAGGGGGGAGGGTGAGCGAACGGCTGTGTGGTGTTTAGCTGCCAGCCGGGTTAAACCACAACACAGACCCACTTTTTTAACTGAATGAAGGAAGAACACCAGGGACAACCACCTTCTCCCTTCCTTTCTGTCTTAGCCTATCTTCAGCAAATTGGAAGATGATGCCAAACTGGGAGGAGTGGCAGATAACAGCAGAGGGTTGTGCTGAGGTACTCCAACAGGCTGGCAGAATGAGCAGACAAGGACAGAACCAGGCTCTTTTCAGTGGTGCCCAGTGCCAGGACAAGAGACCATGGGCACCAGCTGGAACACATGAGGTTCCCTCTCAACATCAGGAAGCACTGCTGTGCTGTGTGAGTGGTGGAGCACCAGCACAGGTTATTCACAGAAGCTGTGGAGTCTCCAAAAGCTTCCTCGACCTGGTCCTGGGCAACCTTCTCTGGGTGGCCCTGCTTTAGCAGGGTTTGGACCAGATGCCTCCAGAGGTCCCTGCCAATCACAGCCATTCTGTGACTCTGAAAAACACCTATCAGTCATATCTGGGAATTAATCAACAGTGTAGTACAAGAGCTGTTTGAAAGGATAAAAGACTTTAATGGCTATTCTCTCTGAAACAGGGACTTGGATACATTTTTGTTAAGTTTGTGTTATTGATATAAAAATACTCCATCATGTTTTGATTCTTATTCTTTTGTTAAGTAACATGTCACACAAACATTGACATTTATCTCCTAGTGTGTTTTTTACAAAAGCCAGGTGTGCTGAGGTCTCTGTAGCTGAAACCAAACCCTGTCAGTGAAATAACTCTATCACTCTGTCTTATTTAGTCTGTCAAAATTCAACAGTGAGCTGCTGCTGTCAATGTGTTGTTTCTTTTTTTTTCTTTCTGATAAAACCTTGTGTTTTTTTTTTTCTTTCTCATTTTAAACACTTTATTTCGCTTTTAAAAAATCATATAAATGTAAATTGTCCCTGTCTTTATAAATTCTTAAAAATTGTTTGTATGTGGAAACAGGCACACATCATCTGTCTATACTGTAGTGCAGTGTTTGCCCAAGTACAATGTATTTGGGAACAAAGATCCCATCCTTGTCAGGGGATTGGCAGAAACGCAGTAAAGGGACTTGACTTAGAAAGAGTCCTGGTGTCCTTGGGTTTGTGGATAGTAATTATAAATTGAAGGTGATATGCTTGGCCAGCAAGAAGCAAAGCTGATAACTTCTTGGAGGAAAGCCCAGACAGAACCTACCCATCTGATTTATACACAGTATAACAGCATGGACAAAACAGTAGGACCTAGTAGGCAATTTCATTATTATGTGAAAATACTACTGAAATCGGGAACATTTTTAGTAAGCAACTATAGAAAAGGAATGTCAGAGCATTTTTATCAGAAAAAAAGTAAGTCTATAGGAATAGACAAATTATATTCTTACGGAGGATACCTTGCTAGAAAAAGGAAAAAAGCTAACTACTTGAAATAACAAAGATTGCTGACGAGTTCTTTCTGTCTGAAGAGAAAGGAACACACAGAAAAAAGTGAAACAGTTATCTCCTGATGCATTTTTTTTTTTCGTATTTTAAAATCAGGCAGATGTATTTTGGTACTGTTTTATCTCAAGGTTCTCTGTCATTTCCAGCATTATCCTTCTGGACTATCAAGCAAGTTTTGAATAGCCAAGGTAACAAATACTAGAATGGACATGATTTCCCTCTCCCCTTCCTACTGCCCCTGAGCCTTCAGGGTACATTTGTGAGAAAATGCTATAGCTGGCCTCAGGCTGTCAAGTTTATACAGGCGTTATGGTTTTGAATCCTAGGGACGGTTATGTCAGGGACCAGATAACATATTGTCACAATTCTCTTTGACCTGTAGGCAAGTGAACTGAGCTGTATGCATGTTATTGTTGACTGATAATAATCATACCTAGTAATGACAAAATCTGTAGTTAGAGGTGGAAGAAAGAGCAAAAATTTGTCATAACCAACATCTGGCCCATAAAGACTTTGTAGTCACCCTGGGAAAAGGGACACCCCTGGTCAACATGTACAGCAAGGGTCATTTGACCATAACTCTTCTGGTCAGGAAGCTAGACCCTGACTGATAGGTTACAAAAGGGAATAGTTTGCAATGACATTCACTATGGTAAATACGTGGTGTTATATATACCAAGTTGAGCCTAGAGGCCTCTGCATATGATATTTATATACCCTTCCTGTGCTTTCTGAGTTTCAATGTTAGTTAGGCAGGTGATTTTATGGTTGGCTGGTAGAGCTGAACAACCGACTGCTGAGATTTGTTGCAGCTGAAGCTTCTTTTATTTTTATTTTTAGATTTTATTTAATTGTATATTTTTTCCTCACATATGACTGGCATTGCTCAGTAAGGAAAGGTGTTGCTTTTCCACTGGACTCATCTCAAAAACATGTCTTCTGGGAATGTTTGATTTTTAGGGTAGATATGTTGGAACACGAGCACCATTGCTTCTTGGCAGCCTGCATCTGTATTCTGCTGAACTGCTACTGTTGCAAGGTACCTACCAGATCACTCCATCTGTAGACTTCTGTGATTGAGATTTGTAGCTGAGGTAGCTGAACATCATTCTTACTTTTTTTTTTTTTTTTTTTCTCGTTCATCTATTGTGGTTGTTCCTGGTATTCTGACAGAGAAGTAAAACACAAAAAGAGCCATCACATTTAAATATGAGTTTCATACACGTGTGAGTTTAGTGCTGCTTGCACTTTCCATGGGCGCCAACAGCAAGAATTTACTTTGGGGAACATGTTAATGTCCTTTATCTGTCAAAACATTCAGTAAAAGGAACTACTGCTTTTAATGCTTTTTCATAAAGAACATGCTAATTGTTGTCAACACTTGCAATTACTAAATCTTAGTGCTTAAACACCAAATTCTAATTTAATATACTTACTGTCAGAAAACTGCCATTTAAAAATAAAGAAAACACTTAACTGGGGACCTTCAGAATACCCTTCCCGGCTGCCCAAGTTTTACAAAATCCATCTTTCATGTGTTTTTTAGGATAGAATAACAACATTCTTCTCATGCCAGCAGTCTAACACAGACTGGAAGTGACCTGCAGGTCAGTGATTAGGTTTGCCTCCAGACCTGCACACTGTCAGGGCTGAGCAGTGTATATCACCTGTGGGATCAGGCTTCTCGTCAGAGACTGGTTATGACCCAACCTTCTGTGGGTCTTGATCTGATAAGATATTTTGGGGGATGCCTGGTGCTGCTTTGCAGACCACACCATTAATGAGAAAATGTGTCATAACAGGGTTAGTGGAGGAAATGTTTCTCCCTTTACGTAATATCTAGTGGCAAGACCTGCTTCATTCTCAACTAGAGAGAACAGAGAACCCTATCCCACACTTTTCCAGTAAGCAGAACCCTGTTTTACCCTTTCTGAGGACTGTTTTGTAAGTATTAGGCCACAGAATATATTTTTTTTCTCCCTCTTTGACTCAACATTTTCAACAAGTCACATTTTAAGATCAAAGCTGGGGCAGACAGTCTCTGTGACCTTCCTGCCTGGTCACTATCTGTTTTTTATAGTCCCTGTGGACAAACGCTAGGCAAGGCAAGGCAAGGCAAGGCAAGGCAAGTCAAGGGAAACTTTTGCTCTTGAGCTTTCTCGACAGTATGAAACTCTTTCCTGTGCATAGCTTGGTGGAAGAGCATAGAACAAGTCCTCTGGCATGAGTGCTGAACAGCAGTTCCTTACTGGAGAGTTGCACACACTCAAAGATGGTGTGTGAGTGAAATCATATTACAAAGATGTGTAAGCATGTGGGGTTTTGTGGTTGTTATTGTTTTGACACAGCAGGAGGCAAATGACACAGAAGTTAGAGATATGGTTAAGAGTCACAAAACATTTTTTTTTTTTTTTCTTCCTGGGAGAATTATGTCAAGATCTTGTTCCTTGACTCGTGCCTCTTACGTGTATCTTGTTTTGTTTGACTTCTGTAACACTTCCGAGGATCTCTTTAGCTCTATGTAAAGGATAATAAAGTGAACAGAAATTTGAATTCAGTTGATGGAGTTTTGATTGCTGCTCTACAGAAGTACTATTTATTTTATTTTTGATTGTCTGTGCCAAATTTTAATGTCCTGCTACAGTTTTGCAGCTTTCATGAGCAAAGTCAAAAAGGCCCAGTCTTGTGCACATGCCATTCTGTATGACATATATATTTTTAAAGACTTGATTTGCTTAAATATTATCTTTTATATATATTGCAAATGAAAATTGTTTGTGCTATTAAGTGGAAATCTCAGAGCTGCTACAAATGATCTGCTTCAAATTTAAATCCGTGTGAGCTATGACTCTTTGTAATGCAAGTAATATGTAAGTATTTTAACAGGCAGTGTTATTTACCGTGTCTGGAAACTCTAGACTTTTGTGCTGTATTCACCTTGAATATTAAGTAAATTCTTTTTTGTTATTTTTGAATATTTTTACTCAAATTATGGTGTGACTTCAGAATAAATTTGGAAACATTTCAATAATACAGCCTGCTGATTTCAAAAAAAAATAAAAATCTTTGTATTGTATATTAGTCTTCGTAGATAACTCTTCCCCTAACCCCTAACTCTCTATCTCCTAAATATTAACACATTTTGTTTTTATAAAAGCAAAAGAATATTTTCAACTTAAAACATGTAGCTGTAAAAATGTAAGTCTGGCTCTTGGAAGTGTCTTAGCACTGTGTTTTAAATAATTCAAAGGTCTACTCTAGTAAGAATTTACAGATGTAAGACTTTAGATAGCTGGACTAAAATACAGATAAGTAGATTAAGATGACTTCTTATTGCACCAAAGTGGTTGTTCTTACATAGGACAGAGACTTCCTATTAATGCGAAGAGAGAGAATAGCTCCTATTCCATACCATTCCTATTCCATTGATATGTTTGTTGTTGTTTTGTTTGTTTTTAAGTATGTCAATCATTCATGTTAATATTTTACAAGATGAACAGTTCAGATAGTGTTGAATGTCAAAGCTGAATTTCTATACCTGCATTTAATTCTACTCCTTATCCACGTGTACAGTATAAGCTTAGTGATTTTACTTTGGTTAAAGATGTGTGTGGGATAAAGAAAGTATCCCTTGGATACTCTCTAGGTATGATGGAGTGTACCCTATAATATCATTGTTATTTTTGGAAGAGAGACTGGTCTCACAGGAAACAGAATGTCTTTCCCAATATGTAGTTGTAGGTCTGTGCACTGTATGATGTTTCAACATCGGCTGCCGTTTGAACATATGAAGATGAACAAAAAATGCAGGCGTAAGGATTCTGGAAGAATTTGCTAATGGACATCTATGACATATAACTACAATAAAACATCCTAATCTATAAACACTGTACATCAGTGATACCTATGCCTGGTTCCTCAGCCATGTAGGCTCAAGTTATAGCCAGATGTGTTCTCTTTGGTGGGAGGGTCAGGAACTTAACAGCTGGCTCTTCTCCCTCCTTTTTTTATGGTGCTGGTGGTGATGGGGCTACTGTTCTCTATAGTGTTAATACTATGGTATCTATGCATTAGTCCTCATTACATGCACTGCTACACTACACACACACGATCAAAGGATGACAGACCTTGTCAGAACACACATGTCTAGTAAGGCAATGAGGTCAACCTAGTTTCAGGTCCTTCCCACCCCAGTTTTGTATCAAAGCCTCCTTTATCAATAGCAGTTTTATCTCAAACAGTGAAATCATGTATATCAGCAGAAAAAAATTCCACATCTGCAGCTCTCAGCAAAATATTAATTTTAGATCTTAGTCTGACTATGAGAATGCATGAATTTCAGCCCACACAGGGGCATAAATCCATGTTAGCATAGATGGGTCTTAGCAGTCGTTACAATGGGTTGTGGTAGTGTTACACCGGGTTTCATCCATGCTTTCAGCTGGGGTATCTGAGGCTATTCTGGTCTTCAGACACTCAAAGACTACCAAAGAAGATGAAAAACTTCAATGTTCATGAAACAAAAAAAGTTGTCAGCAAAATGTGTTCCCTGTTGTCTCATACCGTCCCTGCCAAAATGTATTTTTATTCTTTGCAATGGTTTAAAATGAGAAAACTTCACTTTTAAGGCTCTTTGGTACCCCACTGTTTGCCTTGCTCAGTGATAACAATAATTGCTTCATTAACAGATTCCCTTTCATAATTTTATAAGATGAATAATTTCTTATAACAATTTGTCGCTTTGTGTTTATATTTTCTGAAGAACAAATGCATTTTAGCCATGCAAAACACCACAATAGCTACAAAAACAAGCAAACCTGGAATTATATTCTTTCTTCAGATTACTTTGAGGAAGTGATCCTTTCTATAAGGGAGGAGGGGGTTACAACCATATCTTTAAGCTTTAGTTCCATTGTGCTGAGCTATTTTCTCAGTGACTCATAGATGAGAAAATGATTTGCCAAGTCTTATGTGATAATATTCGCTTATGTGACAAAAATGTCTGGGTTGCTATGAGATATTCTGACAACTCTGTGGCAACTGACAACTAATTTTATTTAATCAGGAAATGGTAATTTTTACATGATTTGCAGAAAGCATGTAAATTCTCAGGTGAACCTTTTTCTTTAATTTTTGTGTCAAGAGTAATGACTTAAAAAATCATTCTAATTGTCATCTAACGACTTACTACTGTTTCCCTTTGCAGTTTTATGTGGAAATCCCTTTGTCAGTAAAACAAATATGCATTTAACATGATTACATTAAAAACTTTAAATTACTGAACTGAAATTTCAGTGTTGATATTTTGGTGCAATGCTTTTTTCTTTCCAGCCAGACCTTCAGAGCTGTGAAATAATTGCTTCATTTGTCAGAGCACATGCTATATCTCAATATTTCTTGTAATTAGGCCCTGTCTCACCAGAATTAAATTACTCAGGATTACAGCTCTTTGTAAAGAGTGTATTAAACATTTCTTAGTCTGGAAAGGGCTCATCACCTTTAACCAATTTTAGTAACTACAGGCAGAATTCTTTATCTACACTCTTTCCCTGCTGTTTTGTCTGAAATTGCTTGCTATTTACACTCCTTTCCTATTTCTGAGATTTATATATGTTCCTGAATATCTTTAAAGAAAAATTGCTGAAGTCAGTCACCTCCATCTGTTTGATTAAACTGAGAAAATAACAAGGAAAATAAAAGTAATCAAGTAATCTATTAAATCTAGTAATCTAACAAATATTAATAATCTAGTAAACATTACTTAAACTATTTATCTCTTTATAAAATAAAGCATTTCAATAAAAGAATAAAGTATCAAAGTCATGGTATATGCAGAGTCTGCATTATAAAAAGGTGAGCAAGCCTTATTTCACCAGGACAAGTCACTGGCTTTGCCAAACAGTGCGGTCTTAACACTATGTTCAAAATATCTAGCTCTAAATAATGATGTAGAGGGAAGTAAATGCCAAAAGAAAAAAGGAATTTACTTGCTTCTAATGTGGTCAGTGTACAGGTTAACTTGCTGTGGTATACACCTAACAGGTCAGTTTATCTGCTTTTTTATTTACTGCTACACAGTTGTCTCTACCATAGCATGATTTATACCAACTGCTTAATCAATTGGGAGTATAAACTGCCATTGAAATCACAACATTACCAAGTGCTGCTTGCTGTCCTTTCTGTAAAATATATTTTTTTCTTCATTTTTATCTGCTGGTCTCAGTCCACAAGTGTCCAGAATGTCCAGTGGTTTTGCTGCAAGTCTAATCCTCTGTCTTGAAGCAAAGTATCTCTCTTGTGACACTGGAATTTGTCCTAATTTTCCAAGATATAAGTATAAAGATACTTATCCTGTGGATTTATTTATTTTTAATGATTTGTTTTTGTTTTAATAGATCTGTATTTCCTAAAAGTAGAAGTAGCTAGATAGACTGAAATACTCCCCAGAATCCTACGGAAAGCTTCAGAGCAGCTGAAACAGACAGACGTATTTCTTGTTTCATGTTGTAAGTCATTCCACTGCATTGAACCATAGATATATACTGTAATTATTTACTCAAACTGATGATGCAGTGATAACGTTAACAGAGTGCATCCAGTGCACTATTGACTGAACATGCTTTGAGCACTAGCAATAGTTCTTTACTCTTATAACTAAGCTGTGGAAAACTTACCAATAAAGATAAAGAAATTCACTTTTAAATAAAGTTTTAAAAGCAACCAAGTCTTCTGCAGAAAAATGTTTGATTCTAAAACTCTCAACATGTGGCAGAACTGGCAGTCAACTCATAAGGAAGCCTACATTTCAGTGAGCAAAGTGAAAAGTTTTTTTACAGAAGAGCTATTCTTGTTCAACATAAATGATTTTACCAGTGGGGATGAGCATCTTCTTGAAGATCCTGGAAGAAGGAAACTGATCAAAAGGTAGAAAATTAGTAATATGTTTTGGACTTAAAAAAAAAACTTGTGCTCTTTCAATTCCTAAGTATTGACTGGGGCTAATAACACTGTCCTAATTTCCTAGACAGATGAGCTATACGTAACTGGCACAGCTAAATGGGGAACATCCACGGCAGTTTGGAAAGCAGGAGATGTTAGCAACAGCAGATGGAAAGAATCAGGGGAAAAGGATGGGGATCACTCTGTTGCATGGCCGGGGAAGTGAGGGGGGATCTCCTCCCATATCAGGTCTCTACTGTGGCAATACCAAATGAAATAGACTTACATAGCTCATAGTGGAAAGCTGTTACTTCTTTAAAGACACTTTAAATCAGATGAACTTCTCCAAGTATGCCAGCCTTTCTGAATTGGAAAATTGTTTCAAGTTGTTAAAATAGCTCACAGCAGAGTACTTTCTCTTAAAAGTGTGATGAGATGAGATATCCAGAGCAGACTTTTAGATGCAGTCTGTTTATGAGGAACATATTTAGCTACAATATTAAGGGTCTTTACTAAGAACCAAAACATGTCTTCAAATGTCCATACCATCTATGAAATATTTCAGAGACTATATTTTTGTTTTACTCTCATTAATGGGGTCCAGGAAATGGCTGGTGTGAACACATAAGAAAGCTCAGACAGGCCCTTTACCTATTTCTGTACCTATTTCATGTTGGATGAAAGCAAGTGTGGGCTCATGTGAATTCTTGTTATTTTTTATGTATTTGCACTTTCAAATAGTTTACCTCTCCCTTCTGCAGTCACTGGTTCAAAAGGTGATTTTGGAGTTGTGACCCAGATCTTGGTGTAGGTAACTCCAATAAGACAAATACATTTTCAGCTTCATTTCCAAAAATGAGGAATATTGGATCGAGAATGCAGAAATGCAGGTGAGTGCTTCTGGCGAGATCCCTGCCTGCCTGTAATGGAGAGGGAGTGAGATCTAATACTTATCTAAATGTACAGGTGTTTTTTATTATTGTTGTTATTATTATTATTATTATTTTATTTTTTTCTTCAGGAGTGCTAGCTGAAATCTTTGAACAGGACACCATTACTATTGAACTGTTAGTGGCTGTCTGTCATGCCAAAGGGCTGAACACTGTTGGTTGTTACCAACAAGTTGTTATCAAGTTACCTTCTGTATTAACAGCTGAGATATCACAGAATCTGGCAGACAATGAGGAATTCCAGAAGCAAAGCATTTTGTTACAGTAGTAAATGCAATGAAGGTAATTTGACTTCTTGAGTAAGAAGTGATTAAGACTTGTTCAAATTAGAAAGGGGATACCTTCACTTGCCTGTACTTAACTTTGACAATACCACCACAAGAGGGATATATATCACTTTAGGATCTGAATTTGATTGGAAATCATTGTACTTAGATTATCCTGGGTTAACGTTGTTGACATAATCTTTCAGGACTAGATGAATCTTTACAGAAAATCTAATATGGGTGAGATGAAATCAATAAAATCATCTAAAATAAGCAACGACTTGAGGAACTAAAGCACTTGGAAGGAAAATTGATGATCTTAACAGTTGCAGTGACTACCTTCTCTAAATTGAGTCACCAATTTTAAAGAAGAGTCAGTATCATAAACTATTGCATAAAGTCTTTCAGTTGTACATACAAAGCTATGTGAAAGATATTAAGACTATGACTCACAAAAATATCTGATGATAAATTGATGTTACTTGCCTACAACAAAGATGGGCAAAATCATCTGTTGAATGTGTTCTTTAGGAACCTTTTTTAAATGATTGTTTAATTCAGCTAATGATTGAATCTTAGACAAATACAGAAGGCCTTTTTATCTGTGCTTAGTTGTTTACAGAAAATGTCAGAAATCAAAAACTTGGAAGTTCTACTTTGCCTTCTCTGAACTACAATGAACTCAAGAGTGTGATCAACAAGACAATATGGCAAGTACCATAAAAACCACTTTTAAACATTTCTTTAGTTTACTAAGCATATCCATCCATATCCAGCATATCCATGTTTCCTGTGGAGGAAACATTTTCCTATTACTTTAAACAAACATAATTAAGCAATGGTTCAGTGACTTGACTTCATGGGCCAGATTCTCATCTTTCTCTGGGCTGAATCTGCTGAGCTGCTAAGCTTATTTTGTCCCTTTTAAAAAGATCAGGATCTAGCCTGATGTGTCTCAACCTTGGTAAAACTCGTCATTGATTAAAGCACAGAAGTCCTATTTGTTTCCGGGTTCTTCAGTAGAAAGGTTCCTGATAACTTGACACTTTTGACTCTCTAAACGTCTATATGAATAAATGAACATCACTTGCAAATCACAGGTCTGACTTCATAGGATAGACATGAAGACTTGTGGAAGGACTGTAACAGAGGAGGCTCTTCATGGATCCACAGTGCTGTTACAAATCGTTCTTCTGCCTCACCTCTATTATATTGCCTTTGTCTGGCCCATATATGTAAATAGATACCTAAGAAAAGCACAGCTGCTGTGGCATAAGGGAGTACACTGAATCAGTCTACATTGCACCCGTTCCAGCTGCAGTGAGGGCAATGTTAGGCAGCACACCAGATCTGTGTGATGATCCCAGCAGCTGTTCCCATGTGAGCACAACTCTTTGCCTCTCCCATGAGACCAGATGTTGCCACATTTTATCAAGCTCAGGGAGCTACTTTTTTCTCTGACCAGTTCACAGCAAGAGCAAACCCCCAAAGATTCAGTAAATGGTATTGAGACCTTCTTGACAATTTTTAAACTAGACAACAACATTTTTTTATTGGTAGAAGGGCAAGGTGTCAGAAGAAAGTGGGAGAAACTAATCTAAAATTTAACAACAGCCAGAGCAAGCAGAAGTATAACACATGAGCCAGGGAGAGAAATAGAATAGAGAGGCTGGCCAGTGCTTGATATAGAACCATGGGACAGGGAGCACGGACTCAATAGCTGAGAGAAGTGGGTGGTCTCTGGTTGTGCCATTCCCTCTAGAACTAGGGCTTTTTAACCAGGCATGATGTTGCAGAGAGTTGCAAAGCTCGGTGTCAGAAAGTATGGTCCTTTCTGCTCCACCTTTACTAGTTGATTTAGTAGCATAAGAAACCAATTGCAGCCAGTTATGTCATTAGTTCAGGTACTGGCTGCTCATCTGGTGGAATTTACTGTTCCAGCGTCCTGAAGCTCATGTAGGTTTCCATATTGAAAACCTATTTTTCAATTTAAAAGAAAGGAAACAAATTACCAACATTATTAGGGGTGAAAAGTCAAACACTTCAAAGCTAGGAATTACCAGTATTTGAGGCAATAGCAAGTAATCATGTAGGTAGGTAATCATGAAGATTGTATCATAATGCATATGCACGAGGGAGCCAATTAAGGTTGCTTAAACAACCTTGCTTTTTTTTTTTTAATTTTTTTTTCATGAGAGTAGAGAAATGGGTTTTGAAACCTTAAGGATATTTAAATGTAGGTAATCATAACTAATATTACTGTAATGCCTGATCTTGGCATCTTGCTAAGATCTCATTCCCAGTGATATATTATGCCAACAATTTCTACAGGTGGAGCTTTGTAAAAGAAATGTTTCCTTTTATCAGTTCAAAATTTGCTGTCTTTCACTGTCTTTTCATACCTCTTTATTCTTATGAAGAATGCCATGCAGGAGCTGCTTGATGTATGTTTTCTGTTCCAAATATATTTTTATATGCATCAATCTTATTTTGAATCTGCAGTTCCAACTTTCTCAATTTCTCATATGGTTTTATGAAATGACGTCTGCAAACAGATAAGTAACACCTTTTTACAGCTTCTGAGTCCTTCCAGGAAACTTAAAACTAAATTCAAGATAGAAAATTGGTAACTGGTCAAGATTTCACAGAAAAAAAAATCATTACAGATCTAAGAAAAGGGAAAAGACAAAGGAAGTAAAGGGAGAACCCTTTTCTGTGTTTTTGCAAAGCTGGGGGGAGTGAGTGACATTTGTAGTAGGGTGATGGTTGGACCAGATGATCTGGAAGGTTTCTTCCAACCTTAATGATTCTATGATTCTATGTTTCTAACTTAAAAATGTAATAGAACTGTGCCACAAAATGCTAAATATTTAGCTACATGAATGTTGTTTTCATTATTGTACATAGTTCTCACTACACCTCCACGTTTCTGTTCTTCCACTTGTCTTTCCCACTTTATCATGTAGGTCATTATTAATGATACATACAGTTGCCTTTAATGTAGGACTCCATACTAGCACAATCTTGCAGGTCTTCCAAACTCACTGTTCCTGGATGACTTCAGCTATTGCTTGTGGATCTGCAGCACGTCACGTATGGCAAAAGGCTGTGGAACCTGTGTTTGTTCAGCCTTAGCTCGAGGTGAGACCTTGTTGCTGCTCACAACTACCAAACATGAGGAAATAGGCAAGATGGACTGACACAATGTGGAAGTGCAATGATACGAAGAGTCAGAAGCTGGAAAACAGGAAATTCTGGTTACATATGAGGAAAATGCCGAGGCGATCGGCTCCGGGGCAGACGTGTTCTGCAGCGGAGCGGGGGATCGGGACAAGCAGGGCTTTTTTTCCAACATCGAGGCCGCTCGAGGGAGCCGCCAGGACCCGGCAACCCCCGTGAGGGAGGCTGACGAGGCGTAGGCGGAGCCAGCAGCGCCCCCTCCCTGGCCGTTCAAAAGCAGCTCCTAGGGAGCGCGAGCGACCAGGAGCGCGGCGACCAGGGCGGGCAAACAGTGCGCGGCGCGGCAGAAGGGTGAGCGCGGCAGTTTGCGCGGCACTTCGCGCAGGGAGGGCGGAGAGGGCAGAGTTTCCCCCCCGCCCATAAGAACAACACCTTTAACGGCTGTCAACCGCTAGCTAGGCTGTGATGGTCTGTGGCCACGCAGACTGACTGCCTGCTCAACAATGCGGCAGTTCATGTCTCTGGGTGCAGGAACTGTCTGAGCCTGTTGCTGCCATCTGAGGGAGGCAGAGGCACTGTGTGTGTGAGGTGCGAGCAGGTGGATGACCTGGTCCGCCTGGTGGCAGAACTCAAAGAGGAGCTGGAGAGGTTGAGGGCTATTAGGGAGTGTGAGCGGGAGATAGACTGGTGGAGTGACTCCCTGCAGGGCCTGAAGGTGAGGTACCGGGGTGAGACACCCCAAATGGGGATGGACCCCCTGACCTGTCGCTGTCGGGCAGAGGGAGGCGACCTAGGAGTTGAGGAGGGATGGAGACAGGTCCCTGCTTGACCTTTCAGTCAACGCCCCCCCCCTACCGGCCCCACCTTCCCAGGTGCCCTTACGTAACAGATTTGAGGCCCTGGAGCTTGAGAGACCGGTGGGTGAGGATGAGGTAGAAAGTCTACCCAGGAGGATGCCTAGGGTGAGGAAGCCAACTCCACGCCTCAAGACTGCCTCCACCAAGAAAGACAGAAGCGTGATTGTAGTAGGCGACTCCCTTCTCAGGGGAACAGAGGGCCCTGTTTGTCGACCTGACCCTACCCGTAGGGAAGTCTGCTGCTTCCCTGGGGCCAGGGTCAGGGATGTTGCCAGGAAGCTTCCCAACCTGGTTTGCCCCTCTGACTACTACCCTCTTTTGATAGTCCAGGCTGGCAGTGATGATCTTGAAGAGAGAAGCCTGAAGGCTATCAAATGGGACTTTAGGAGATTGGGACGGTTAGTGGATGTAGCGTGAGTACAGGTGGTGTTTTCATCTATCCCTGTAGTAGCAGGGAGGGGTACCAAGAGGACACGGAAAGCCCACCTGATTAACACATAGCTCAGAGGCTGGTGCCAACACAGAAATTTTGTTTTTTTTTGACCATGTGGCACTTTACTCGGCACCCGGCCTGATGGCCGCAGACGGGTCCCTATCTCTAAGAGGAAAATGGATCCCAGCCCAGGAGCTAGCAGGGCTCATTGAGAGGGCTTTAAACTAGGAAAGAAGGGGGATGGGGCTGAAATTAGGCTTGTTGGAGCTGTGCCAGGGGGAACAATGGCAAAGCCGGGGAAGAAGGCAATGGCCCGACTGAAGTGCATCTACACTAATGCACGCAGCATGGGTAACAAACAAGAGGAGCTGGAAGCCATCGTGCAGCAGGAAGGCTACGACTTGGTTGCCATCACGGAAACGTGGTGGGACCACTCTCATGACTGGAGTGCTGCGATGTCTGGCTATAGGCTCTTCAGAAGGGACAGGCAGCACAGAAGGGTGGTGGTGTGGCTCTCTATATTAGAGTGTTTAGATGTTGAGGAACTTGAGTCTGGGAATGATAAGGTTGAGTCCCCATGGGTTAGGATCAGCAGGAAGGCCAACAAGGCAAGCATCCTGGTGGGGGTCTGTTATAGACCGCCGAACCAGGATGAGGAGACTGATGAGGAGTTCTACAGGCAGCTGGCAGAAGCTGCGAAATTGTCAGCGCTAGTTCTCGTGGGGGACTTCAACTTCCCAGACATATCCTGGAAGCACAGCACAGCCCAGAGAAAGCAGTCTAGGAGGTTTCTGGAGAACGTGGAAGATAGCTTCCTGACGCAGCTGGTTAGTGAGCCTACCAGGGGAGGTGCCCCGCTAGACCTTCTGTTCACAAACAGTGATGGACTGGTGGGAGATGTGGTGGTCGAGAGCTGTCTTGGGCAGAGTGACCATGAAATGGTAGAGTTCTCTATTCTTGGTGAAATCAGGAAGGGGACCAGTAAAACTGCTGTCTTGGACTTCCGGAGGGCTGACTTTGAGCTGTTCAGAACACTGGTTGGCAGAGTCCCTTGGGAGGTGGTCCTGAAGGACGAAGGAGTCCAGGAAGGCTGGGCACTCCTTAAGAAGGAAATCTTAATGGCTCAGGAGTGGTCTGCCCCACGTGCCCAAAGACGAGCTGACACTGAACTAGACCGGCCTGGCTGAGCAGAGAGTTGTGGCTCGAGCTTAGGAGAAAAAAGAGGGTTTATAATCTTTGGAAAAGAGGGCGGGCTACTCAGGAGGACTATAAGGATGTTGCGAGGCTGTGAAGGGACAAAATTAGAAAGGCCAAAGCTCATCTGGAGCTCAATCTGGCTACTGCCATTAAAGATAACAAAAAACGTTTTTACAAATACATCAACACAAAAAGGAGGACTAAGGAGAATCTCCATCCTTTACTGGATGCGGGGGGAAACTTAGTTACAAAATATGAGGAAAAGGCTGAGGTGCTCAATGCTTTCTTTGCCTCAGTCTTTAGTGGCAAGACCGGTTGTTCTCTGGATACCTGGTACCCTGAGCTGGTGGAAGGGGATGGGGAGCAGGATGTGGCCCTCATAATCCATGAGGAAATTGTTGGCGACCTGCTACAGCACTTGGATATACGCAAGTCGATGGGGCCGGATGGGATCCACCCGAGGGTACTGAGCGAACTGGCGGAGGAGCTGGCCAAGCTGCTTTCCATTATTTATTGGCAGTCCTGGCTATCAGGGGAGGTCCCAGTCGACTGGCGGCTAGCAAACGTGATGCCCATCTACAAGAAGGGTCGGAGGGTTGACCCGGGGAACTATAGGTCTGTTAGTTTGACCTCAGTGCCAGGGAAGCTCATGGAGCAGATTATCTTGAGCGTCATCACGCGGCACTTGCAGGGCAACCAGTCGATCAGGCCCAGTCAGCATGGGTTTATGAAAGGTAGGTCCTGCTTGACGAACCTGATCTCCTTCTATGACCAAATGATGCACTCAGTGGATGAGGGGAAGGCTGTGGATGTGATCTACCTTGACTTCGGTAAGGCTTTTGACACCGTTTCCCACATCATTCTCCTCAAGAAACTGGCTGCTCGTGGCTTGGACTGGCGTATGCTTTGTTGGGTTAAAAACTGGCTGGATGGCCGGGCCCAAAGAGTTCTGGTGAATGGATCCAAATACAGTTGGAGGCCGGTAACTACTGGAGTCCCCCAGGGCTCAGTGCTGGGGCTGGTCCTCTTTAATATCTTTATCGATGACCTGGATGAGGGGATCGAGTGCACCCTCAGTAAGTTTGCAGATGACACCAAGTTAGGTGCATGTGTCGATCTGCTTGAGGGTAGGAAGGCTCTGCAGGAGGATCTGGATAGGCTGGACCGATGGGCTGAGGTCAACTGCATGAAGTTCAACAAGGCCAAGTGCCGGGTCCTGCATCTGGGGCGTAACAACCCCAAGCAGTGCTACAGGCTGGGAGATGAGTGGCTGGAAAGCTGCCTGGCAGAGAAGGACCTGGGAGTACTGGTTGATAGGCAGCTGAATATGAGCCAGCAGTGTGCTCAGGTGGCCAAGAAGGCCAACAGGCTTGTATAAGAAGCAGTGTGGCCAGCAGGTCTAGGGAGGTGATTGTCCCCCTGTACTCGGCTCTGGTGAGGCCGCACCTCGAGTACTGTGTTCAGTTTTGGGCCCCTCACTACAAGAAGGACATGGAGGTGCTTGAGAGAGTCCAGAGGAGGGCAACGAAGCTGGTGAGGGGTCTGGAGAACTAGTCGTATGAGGAGTGGCTGAGGGAGCTGGGGTTGTTTAGCCTCGAGAAGAGGAGACTCAGGGGAGACCTCATCGCTCTCTATAGGTACCTTAAAGGAGGCTGTAGAGAGGTGGGGGTTGGTCTATTCTCCCATGTTCCTGGTGACAGGACAAGGGGGAATGGGCTAAATTTGCACCAGGGGAGGTTTAGGTTGGATGTTAGGAAGAACGTCTTTACTGAAAGGGTTGTTAGGCATTGGAATGGACTGCCCAGGGAAGTGGTTGAGTCACCATCCCTGGAGGTCTTTAAAAGACGTTTAGATGTAGCCCTTAGTGATATGGTTTAGTGTAGGACTTGTTAGTATTAGGACAGAGGTTGGACTAGATGATCTTGGAGGTCTCTTCCAACCTACACGATTCTGTGATTCTGTGATTCTGTGAAAATATTCGCTGTGTAGGCAATAGAATACTGGAACAGATTGTCTGGTGCAGCTGTGGGATACGTGCCCTTGAAGATATTAAAAATTTGATTGATTGTGGCTTTGAGTAGCCTGACCTATTTGCCAGCACTTTGAGCAGGGCTTGGAATAGTGAACTCCATGCCTTCTTTTCAAACTCAACCATACCATGAGTTTGTGTAGGAACAAACATGTCGACTCCAGAGACAAGGAAAAAGATTTTGTTTTCATAAGATTTATGCTAAAAAATCTAACCTGCTTACCAGTTAAGGTTTACTAAAGCTTACTAAAGTTCATTTCAGATAGAATTTAATGAAAAACATGTATGGTGATTTTACTCAGGTAGGCAGCTGAGCCTACAACCACTCTCCCACTCCCCCTCCTCAAAGGGAAAGGGGAGAAAATATGATGAAAAGGGCTCAAGGTTTGAGATAAGGACAGAAAGATCACTCTACAATTATTGTAATGGGCAAAACAGACTCAGTATAGGGAGATTAAAGAAATTTATTACCTATTGCTGACAAGCTAGAGAAGTGAGAAAAAAATGAAAGAAACTAAAAACACCCTCCCCCTCCCACTTCCACCCTCTCCCATCTCCTTCCCCTGAGCAGCTCAGGGGAATGGGGGCTGCGATTAGTCTATAGCACTTCATCTCCGCCGCTGTTTCACGGTCACTCTGACCCTGCTCCACGTGGGGTCCCTCCCACAGGATGCCATCCATCCCGAACTGAGCCTGCGGGGGCTGCCCGCAGGCAGCAGCTCTTCAAGGACTGCTCCCACACGGCTCTGTACCACGGAGTCCATCCATCCCCCAGGAGCAAACTGCTCCAGCACGGGTCCCCCCCGGGTGGGCGGCAGCTCCCCCCAGACCCCCTGCTACTGCGTGGGCTCCTCTCCACGGGCTGCAGCTCCGGCCTGGGGCCTGCTCCTGCGGGGGCTCTCCGTGGGCTGCAGCCTCCTCCAGGCCACATCCACCTGCTCCACTGGGGACTCCTCCACGGGGGGGCTGCAGCGTGGAGATCTGCTCCATGTGGGACCCATGGGCTGCAGGGGGACAGCCTGCTCCACCAGGGGCCTCTCCACAGGCCGCAGGGAAACTGCTGCTGCGTGCCTGGAGCACCTCCTGCCCTCCTGCTGCACTGACCTTGGGGCTGCAGGGTTGGTTCTCACTCCTCGCTCTCCCAGCTGCTGTTGTGCAACAGGTTTGTTTGTTTTGTTCCTTTTTTAGATCTGCCCTCACAGTGGTGCAAACAACATCGCTTATTGGCTTGTCTCTGGCCAGCGGCGGGGCCCTTATCTAACAAGGGGCAGCTTCTGGATTCTTCTCACAGAAGTCACCCCTGCAGCCCCCTGCTACCAAAACTTTGCTATGTAAACCCACTACAGAGTGCAATCAAACAGAATACAAAGTAATTTATTCTGTCATATAACCAAAAATCAAAACCTTCTTCAAGAATAACCTGATTTGCTTGTAGCATTTTTTAAGATTCTTTCTGCAGCATGTTTTTTTTTTTTTTCCTATGAAATCTTTTAATACCATCTAAAGATGTAAATCATGCCATTTATGTGTTGTTCTACTCCATTTAGGGGACAGACTAATTTTCTATTAATCCCAGAGGTAACAAATAAATTTGTATTTTGATAATTCCGAACTAAAGTATTTTGTCTGTTAAGGACTTAGTATGTACAATTTCGTACATCTTTGGTGATTTGTTTCTCTTGAATCACACAGTATGTTCCCTAAGTACACCATTAAAACAACATAATCATGATGTTATCTGTTCTGTTACAAAGTGTATGACAATATTGTGTTTATGGTTACATACAGCCTCAAGGACCTCATAAGAGTGCCAAATAAGTAAGTTGTTTTCAATTAAGGACATCATCTCAGTGCTCAGTAAACACACAAGATTATTTATGCATGAGCTTGATGTTGTTAGAATATGCGTATTAGGAGCATCCAATTCAGCTTTTGTTCGGACCTAACTGAAAACAACAAAGATAAAGCATAATAATAAAAAATAATGCCTCTAATAAGCCTGTGTCGTAGATGGTTTTGTTAGTTCATTTCATATTGCTGATAATGTATAGATACTCCTAATGATTCCATTAGAGTTTAAATAACAGAATTCAGCACAAAAGTATTTCTACTGAGCAGTGGAAACATAATTTCTCTGGAACTGCAGCTGCTTTAGTTGAAGATTAGGCTCTTACTATCCCTTAGGGAGATTACTGTCTCTGCCAGCTGACTTAGTTTTTATACAGCCAGCGATTTATTAGATTGCTTTGCTCTTAAGTGTGATAATAAGCCTTATGCTCAGAAAGGTTTAGAGACTTCCAGTGCATTAATATTTTATGGCAATGACAGTCAAGACACATTTTGTTTACGTAACAAGACAAGCCAAGCTACAGCTGATGTGTACTGGAGATTAGATTTAACTGGCAAGAACTCTGCCAATTATGTCTTTAATGCTTTGCAATGGCTTTTATAATTGTAATCTAATCATTTACATATTTGATGCATCAACATTTTGTTCTAAACAGTACTGTTTATGTGATCTGGATATTTATGGACAACCTCTTCTCTGTAGCCATGCTCCTCATGTCTTTGGTGTCTATGTATTTTCTTCAAGTAGCATAGAAAAGCAGAGACAGAAATATTTGGAAGCCCAAACAGCTCCCCCCTAGGGTCCCATTTATGTCTCTTTGGGGGATTCAGTTTACAATGGAATTGATTGAATTTTTAAGTATTGTGAAAATAACCCTTAGTTGCTGTACTTATTCAATATGTTGGCCAAAATAGGACCCTGGTTTGGTGTGATTCAGTTTCAGTGACCGTGTTAGCTTCTGCTGCCCAAATAAATATTTAAATGAAGTAGTCCTGCTGTGATTGCTTTTCACTTCTTCTCAACAAAGCAGATTTATCAGCTATTATTAGTAGTGGAAAATGGAGAGTAAAGATCAGTGGGTCAGGTGTCTGGCATTGATTCACCACATTTGCAAAATACACAAGTCTGCAAAATAGTCACCGTCTTAACTCCAGGGACAAGGCTGAGAATATTTACCAAGAGAAATTGCACACTGAAGCGCTTGATGCTCATGCGTCAAGGCTCAAGTATATCAGAACTCTATTAAAGGTAGTTAGCCTTACAGTAACAGTAGTATTGAAAAAAACAGACCATAAGGTATCACTAAAAAAAAAATGCTCTCACAATTAATGCTTCCCCCAAAAAAATAAAAAAGCAAGCCATAGAATATAGATGGATATACATAAATCTGAAATATCCTACCCTGACTATAGCTTTGAATGATATTCTCTCCTGTATTGTAACATTTGTAATAAAATTACAAGTCTTGGTGATACAGTAATTTTGCTGGCAGAATTCTTGTATTTTATACATATATTTATTTATTATGATATTATTAAAAAAAACACATTTTTTATCTTCATTTTTTTTGTAGAAGCATTTTAAATCAAGTGAATATACTTTGAAAATGTTTTTTTTTTTTTTGCTTTGTTTGATCCTGTCTGTATATATAAAAAGTTCTTGTATGCTGTCTGTGCAGTAAACTGTTTAAAAGCAAAGAAAGAAAAGCTTTGTTGTCCCCTAAGAATAAAAATAAAAAAAGAATAAACCCTTAAAAATTTCTCATTTCCCAAATTATTTTAATGACATTCATGAATAAAAAATGTACTTACATCTACATCTACTTTAAAATTTGAAATGTAACAGTTTTCCTGCCTTCAGTCATTTTTTGTTGCTTTATTATTATTATTTTATTATTATTATTATTATTATTAATGTAAAGCTGAATTGTAAACACATTTTAAGTTTTTAAAAAAATTATTATTAAAATACTAAACAAGCTCAAATACTGACATTGGTGGCTGTATGATTTCAACTATAGAGACAGTACTTATGGCAGGGGAGAGTAAGAAGCTGTGGACCCAAGATTTTTCTTTGCTTTTGAACTGTATTAGTCTGTAGTTCTGAACATTTAACCTCTATATGCGTCAGGTTGAAAATGGACTGTTGCAAGGCTGAAGCTTATACAGCACTTTGAAATCATCTAAAAAAAACTCTGTAGAAGTAGTAGATACTGAGTAGTAGCACACACCTATTTTTCTTTAACATCTTCATAAATATTATGGAATAGAATAAACAGTTACAACAGCTCTTTTTCCCAAGACTGATTTTTAATTGGCTGTCTCTCTCTCTTTTTTTTTTTTTTTCTTTCCAGTGTCTACAGGTCTACAGATACTGAATATAAGACTTTTTCTTTACCTTTTCTGGAAATTGAGAGCTGATCCTGGAATTTTTATTCATAGTCATCTAGAGGGCAAATACTATTTGCACTCCACAGCACAGTGATGACCAGTCAGCTGAGCATTGCAGTTTCTCCAGTCATGATTCATAGAAGGTGTGAAGTGTTACTGCTTCTTCCTTGACTACCTCATAGGCAAGGCTGTAATGAGTTGTGGTCTTCACACCAGAGTCCCAGTGCAATTGCCTGTGTGTCGATCAAGAGGGAGCTGATCATGTGTATTACATATAAAAAGCATATGTCTAAGGGATCAATAAAAAGTGTGTGTGTGCATGCGCACACCTGTGCGTGCATGCCTATGCACAAACTGATTTTAAGGAAAAGTGAAATTTTTAATAATAATAATTTTCACTACGAAAGCCAGTTTACTGCCCTAGCTAAATTTGGCTTCAACATTGCATTCTCTTTTAGCATTCCCTTCAGGATCCTCAGGCAGAGTAAGAAATATGAACAGTCACAGAAATAATAATGATGTCTTCTGGTGACTTGGCGAACCCATCATTACAATCAGGAGCCACTTTACTTATTTAACAGGGAACAAGATAGTAGCTGCATTTTCATAGTAAGTGAAAGCAAAAAGGAGAAAATCTAAGAAGTTGCAGTAGGCTTCCAGGTTTATTGTTACTGGACGAATTTTTTGATGACATTGTGTATTAACAGCAGTTGGTGGAATTGAATGGTCTGTTTTTTCAACCCCATTTGGTGTTGAACCCACCTGCATGTGTGGTTTCCTGCACACCTTTACATGTCTCTCCCCAGATATTTCTGGCACTTTGGAGGTTTGTTGCTCAGTGTATGGCTCGCAGGATGACCAGACACTGCCTATGTGTGTGTTCTTTGGCAGCAGGGCAAATGTGAACCAAGCAACTAACACAAACAACTGGTTTCCAAGTGAATTCAAAAAGTCAAGATTATCTCTTGTTAGCATAACTAGCCTAAGCAAATGTCATGGCTCTGTGTGTGCTCATATTTTCCAAGGATAAAACTGTGTGCAGATATGAAAGTCAATTAGGCATGGCCTTCAGGCTCTTGGAAAAAGTCCAATGTGACCACCAATCATGAAAATATGAGTATTCTTCCTGCAGGGACTATGAAAGTGGTTTTGGTTTTGGAGTTTTCAGGGAGCTCGCTGTTTGCAGTACTTATTTTTATTCAACAAAAGGATGATGAAAAGAGAAGGGATTAAATGATAGTGAAAAGACCTTTAAGGACACATACACCACCTTCTGCTTTTTGTTTTTACTGAGTGGCTGTAATCACAACATTTGACCTTCGCTGTACTGGCGGTCTTATACCATGTCCTTCAGGAATTTCCTAATGAGGCCTATTTTACAATAGGTTTATTTTAACAGGAATGTAGAGCTTGTGTGTATTTTAAGAATGTATTTGCTAATGTTTATGTGACGAACAGTGCAGATTTATTTCATTTTCTATGCCTACACATACATGCTTCCTGCAACCGTTCCAATGAGCACATTTTTGTTTACACAATGTGATTGGGAAGAATATGCCACAAATATCCATGTGGGTATAGCAGCCTAGCATACAAATCATTCATACTGAAAGTGTAAAACTGCTTTGAAAAAGTTTTTGTGTGGGCAGCCAGTTTGGAAAAGGGAAGATTTTTTAGACAAATACTTGAGGACACTTGAACACAGCAAACCGTACATGTGAAATAGGCTGGAATGCGTTTGCACACATCATCTATAACCTTGATTCTGAAAAGTTATTTCACTTCAAAAAATTAACGTCTCTTTGTATATAAGCCGAACAGAAATATACTAAATAAATAAGGTGATTTCAGTAGTTTCTGAATCCTAGTATTGCAGAAAGACTGACAAAACTGGCAATCAAATTGGTCTAATAAAAAAGTGGATAGAAATCCTTTTAAGCTATTTTCATGTAGGTTCATATTTAATCAAAACTGCTATTTTCCTTCCATTCTAATTAGTTTCTTTTCCTGATTACCAGTAAAAATTAAATTAAGTCAGTTGAAGAATTAAATAATTTTTATATTTGATTTTCTTATTTGGATTTATGCTGATTAATGCTTAACCACTGCCTTGTATGTACTTCTGAATATATGAGAAATAATTAGTTCAAATGTATGTGAACTTTACCAGCAAACATTTGCAAACTGCATGTTCTAAATGCATGTATAATGAGAATTGAAAGAGGGGAAAAGAAAACCAATTACAGTGTTTTATAGAAAAGGAAATTCCCCTGGAGAGCTGTAAAACAAGACTATTTGTTATAGGAAGGCACTTGAAAAAATGAATAACTTTATATGAAATGTAACTTTAAAATCTACTACATGACAGGAAAAACAAAAAGTCATGTCAGAAAAACTTAAAAGTTGTAGCACCTATTTATTTTTCAGGAAAATTTCCAAAGAATACAGGAAATAGAAACCTTGCTCAGAGTATTTTACTTTATTGAGTTCTCTCTGCCTTGAAAATCATAGTAGAAACCTCCAGAGACTCCTATAAAGATGTATTACATCATAAAGCAAACTAAGGATAGTAACCCATGTTATTAAACTGTCAACATAGATTATACTGCAATTTATGCACAATCCAACTCAAGTTAAAGCCTCATTGTTGGCAGAAAGTTTAAAACATAAGACTATTCTCTAATCATCTAAAGCCTAAGGTACTTTGGAAAAAATGTTGTAATAATCACTCCACTACTCCACTGTATTATGTGTGAATTTCATTGGTTTAGTACTGCAAATGCTCAACCATTACAAGGAAGGATTCTTAAGGATTACCACTTAAAAAGTTTTATTAGTGATGCTGCAGATTTCTCATTTTACAGTATATTAATAAAGGTTTGTTATAAAAGATGTAATGAAAAATAAATCTTAAAACCCAGTGCTTAAAATTTGCTTAATTTCCACATTAATATTTAAAAACAAACCTGATAAAATGACGTTGCTTATGAAGTCTGCCCTCTCAACTACACAAAATAGGGCTATTGTTTTGACTGCTGAAATAGTGGTGTTACTTGACAGGAATTATAATAAGTAAAAATTTCAGATCTACTGATAAAATTTGCTGAAACACAAGGAATTCCAGTTGTATAGATTTTTATAAAACCTCACTGTTAGTTTCTATTATAGCAGTACCAAGGGATTCTGAACTTATTATAGGTACTCTTCACCCAAAATTTATAGAAGAGGCAACTGATACAGAAAATAAAATGAATTTAATCAAGTAACCACCAAAGAGACATCAGCATACAAGTCAAAGCATTAAATCTTTTCTTAACATCCATTGTCAGACAGGAGTGAATGGTAGTGTTAGTGGCAGAAGTAGGTTGCATAGAGGCATTTAAGAGTGTAAAGGTGAGTGTTAAAAGGTCTTTCTTTCTTTCTTTCTTTCTTTCTTTTTCTTTCTTTCTTTCTTTCTATTTTTTCTATTTTTTATTTTTCTCTCTCTCTCTCTTTCTTTCTTGGGGAGAGGACAGCATCTGAAAATTGGGTGGGTCTTGGAGGACTTGGGTTGATGGTAGTAAAAATACGTGCTGAAAATCATAGCAGTAAGGCTATGCTAATGTATTAATAATTGTTATTTTTATCTCTGCATACCCAATATGTTAGGAAAACTGTTTTGGAAAAGATGCCATACTGTGGAATATTCTATATTATATATATATATTCTATATTATATATATATTATTATTATATATTATTATATTATTATATATAATATATTCTATATTATATATATATATATATTATATTTTCTTTGATCAAGAAAACAATGAGAAAGTTAACCCTATTTCAATATTTCCTCATAGCCATTTTTTTTTTCTTAATGTAAACATCTGTTTCTAAGAAAACTTGCAATACTAAGCAGAGTCCAGAACAATTAGATCACTAACTCGGGAAAGGTTAGAAGTGGTCAGAAGCATGGGTTAGCACTGGAATGTGGGAAATGGTAGGAATTTAAACTCTGTCCACATTTCTTCAATCCATCCATAATCCCCAAGTGGCTGTTAGAAATGCAGCTCTAAAATAAATAGCAGTGTGAATGTTAACAGTCATCAACATTATTTGTCATTGTTAGTGTACTAAAAACTGTAGATATATAAAACTGTTCTTTAAAAATCTAGTTTCATCTGCAATGACGTGTCAAAGAGTATATTTAACTGCTTCATTCATAACTACAAACTATCATTCAAATTACGTCACAATATTCTTTTTAAAACCATCATTGCTTCATCTAAAACCACCGTCAGATCACATTAAAAACCAATAGCCACAGTTTACTTATGGTCATTCATTTTGTGTGGAAAATCAGACTAGAGCACATTCTGGTTTCTTGGACATATTCCTGTCCAACAGTCTTCACATCAGGAAGCTTTATTAGCAACATGTGAAAATAATTGAGGAACAAAATGCCTAATACAAAATTTATTTACAGTTTTCTTGAGCTAGACTGTAGCTGAGAACTTTGCTGCTAATGAGAAATTACAGCATACTACACTCTGCTGCCAAAGAAAGCATCTGCACAGACCCTGCAGTGTACATCTGAAGACTAATGTTTCCTGAACATATAAAAATTTCAACCAGGCTATAGTTCAACAGACTCTTTTCTGGATTTCTTCAGACTTCTGCCCAGGAATTGATGACTTGTTCAAGTTTTTCTCCATAACTTGTTGGTTTATGAAAGAAACAACAACTTAACCTAAAAAACAAGTAGCAAAAATCAGTAAAGCCTTCCATCCTCCCTCCATTCCCAAGCCTAGGGGCCCTTTGATAGTGTGAAGGTCTGATGAGTATCCATACAGAACACCTCTTCAGTGCATTAACACCTCACTAGTGGTTTAACAACTGATATTTTAAATGGAATCAAAATACGTTTTGTAGCTTGTGACTTCTCTGTGCTTATATGTTGTATTCTTCAGCTGAGAGAACCCCTCATATCTTTACATTGTGCTATGATCTCATTACATGTAAAAAAGTGTAGTTTGTGTTTTGAAACAAGAGTCCAATTATTAGCTAACCAAAATGGACAAGTGCACTTGCACAGGGGTTCATTTGTAGGCCATCTGATTGTGTATCCTTTAATAACTTACTGTAAAGTGTCACTTTTTTGGGGAAAGTTCATCAGGTCTGGTATTTGCAGCAGAGCTGTTTATTCCATGTAGCAATTCTGCAAGGAGCTGTGGGATATATGTTGGCCAGGAGTCTTGCATTGAGGGTTTGCACAGGAACCAGTTTTCCTCCCTTCCACATTTCAGGACTTGAAACTGTGAAAAATTGCATCCTATAAAGAGGATTTCACCCTGTCTGTGCCTGTTCTGGTGGACTGGAAATATATTACACAACTTTCCATTTCTGTATCAAGTTATGTGTCTCAAAACAGCACCTAAATGTTCATGAATTGTCTTACATAGCTTGGCGAGGTGAGTGTCTGTCTCTCCTACTGGCTTCAGAAAAACCGCAGCATCCACATGGATGGGCTTACTGCTTTTCCACTTTTTGTTTGTGTCTTAATTCATTGCAACACTTCTGTCCTAAAGGAACTTAGCAAAAAAAAAAAAAAAACAAACCTTGCTGATCACCTCAAGAAAAAGTTAATCCTTAAAAGAGCTGAAATTACTGAATTTGAAAGAATAAATAATTAAACAGAAGAAGTATTAAATCACTTTCTTGCAGTCAGGATTTACATTTTTGTTTGCCAATATAGTGTTTAGAGCTGCTGTTCTGTGGCTAGTGGAGACGTAAAATGACTGCTAGATTTTCCATGGTGTTTGTCTTCCCATGTATCTATCTATGTAATTGTTGCATTCCAGACAAAGAGATACTAAGTCATGCTTGGCATACTTCGACCATGTTCGAGTTAAAAATATTACAGTAAATAGGCAAGTACTTTTGAGAAGCTAAAGAAAAGCAGCATTTCAGGTTTGTGATTTGTTTACCCAGTAGCTAGATTTCTGTTAGACATGTCAGAAACTCCATAGTTTCAGGTAGATTTCTATACTCCTCAGTATAGGGGATGAGGTGTATGCCATTTTTATGGCAACGTTAATTTCAATATTTAAATGTAAGAGCAAGATTTTACTTTGCATGTGAAAGGCTATTCTTAATTCCTTGAATTTCACTTCCTCCGTACTGTGGGGAGCATTTATATCAGAGATAGTTCTGGAGTTGCTGCTGTATGTAGGTGTATACCAACAATACTGAAGATAAGAGCATTTGTGTTCTGGAATAATTTCCAACTGTTGGGCTACAAATACATATTTCTACTGAAATAAAATGTTCTTGAAAGACCCTGATGTTTTTTCTTCATTTTATTCCAAGGTGTTTGTGAGTTACTACTTGAATAACTATCAGCCATGTTGTATCTAATTATGCAAAGGTTCTGGGCTACTAAATCTTGTATGGTAAATTCCCTAGAAACTGTATCTCCCAGCTCCCCCTTTCTGTGCTCCATTCCCAAAAGGAATATAGGTCATTCCAGTTCATTTGTACAACACTTAGCAATTGGAATCCAATCCTAGCAATAGTGCTTTAATATGGATATTAAATAATGATATGACTAGCATTATGATAAGTAATAATGCACAAAGTAGCAAATATGTAAGCAGAGATATGTGTGAGCATTTACAGGCTCTGCGGGAGTTAGTACTATATAGCAAGCACTTGGTTATTTTATTTATTTATTTATTTTAAGTAAATATAATAGTTTGGAAAATGAACTTTTGATCTTTTGGCATTTAATCAGTTGTCAAAATTCAAGCAAAATGTTGTGCCCATCATGAACACATAATAACACAGAATTTGTACAATTCTTTGCCAAGTAATTAAACCAAAAGCCATCTGGGGCACATTTGTATTGTTCAGTTCTGTGGGAGACTAGCACTCAGATGTAAAATTAGTGTGGGAGGTGTTTCCCACACCCGTCTGCTCAGCTCACCAAGAACAAAAAGAGCCTTGCAGCTGTGGACACTATTTTATGTTTCTGAGCTAGTGTTTCCAAGACCTGGATTAGCAGTGGCATGTTTCTTTACCCACAGGAAATCAGATGGGAATGGATACTTGTCTGGACATTTCTATTTGGAACTCTTCTACTCCGTTCTCTTCCATACACAATTTCTGAGTCTCTGAGCCATATCCATTTGTTGGTATAGCATTACGGCTGTTCACAGGTTGGTCATAACTTTTAATTACAGTATGGATGCCAAATGAGCAAGGATTTAAGTGCCCAGTCTAAACATGACAAAAACACTGACTTTCTTGCAGGAAGACTTTGCCACAGTCGTAATTATTCCCTGATTTCACATTCCGGCTGTAACCACTTACCCCTGACTCATATAGTCCCCTTCCCTCATGTCACATTGATTTCAGAGAATCTATGCAGGGTTCTGTGCCTTCCATTAGCATTGGCTGTTTCATAGTTGTGGGAGTACCCTAGGTCTGCTTTTTATTTTTCACCAGGCTTTCCAGGCATTTTGGAAAAGATGGAGCTCAGTGATGTCTCATTTACTGGAGAATAGTCTCTCGTGTCTCTCCTCAGCAAAGCCTGGGAGAGTTTCAGAAGAGTGAGGTGGCTTGCAGAAATGCCAGGCAGTGAGGAAGCAGCTATGCTGGCAGCATTCACGTCAGAGACCTCTCTCCATGTCACCATATGGCCCAAGCCTCTTGTTTTTGGCATGTTCTTTTCTCTCTTCACTGCTGCTTCTTGTTCACTTTGTGAAATGATTGCTATTAAAAGCAAGTCTGATGCTCAAAAGAAAAGTTTACTTGATACAATAAGCTGAAAACTGTTTGTGTTATAAAAATTTCCAAAAGTCAAAATCAGCAGCTGTTCTTGTACAGTCTGCAAATGGAACAAAGAGCAAGAACAAGTCGCTGTACAATTCGCTGAGTATCAGTATGGATATGATCAGCTTCAATAGGCTTTGCTTACACTGAAAATTTTCAGGTATGTTTCCACTGTTGTGTAGCACCAGATCAGTATGCTGGTAGTCCTCAGGTGGACCAAAGAAGTCCACATACACTCCATCATCTTAGGTACAAATTACTCCTTCCCATTAGTATAAACAGGCCAGTTTCTTTCAATGCTTCCTATACATGTTGCTGTGGAGTTGTGTAACAGGCTGCGGCACTTCTGGCAGTGCATTTAAGTACAACAAAGTCTCAGCTCTGAAGCCAAAACTTTTGTGTCAAAGATAAGGTCAATGTAGGTTAATAATGAAAATATTTGAATGCTTAGTAAGATGATCCTTAGCAGGATGTCAAGATTTATTTTATTATTTTATTATTTTATTATTTTATTATTTTATTTTATTTTATTTTATTTTATTTTATTTTATTTTATTTTATTTTATTTTATTTTATTTTATTTTATTTATTTTATTTTATTTTATTTTATTTTATTTTATTTTATTTTATTTTATTTTATTTTATTTTATTTTATTTTATTTTATTTTATTTTTAATTTAATTTAATTTAATTTAATTTAATTTAATTTAATTTTAATTTTATTTTATTTTAATTTAATTTAATTTTATTTTATTTTATTTTTCTTTTTTCTCCAGGTTTGAACTCTGTGAATGGTAACACAATAGGAAATCAGTCAAATGGAGACTTTGATCTCTTGGTAATGATGAAGTTTACTGGTGATTCAATGAATTTGAAGTTTATCGGTGAAAGAGACTCTTTCAGCCTGGAAAAACAGGAAAAAATGAAACGGAGTATGACAAGGCAGCAAACAGCTGTCAGCAAAAGAGAGAAGAGACTGAAAGTTTTGCAGGGGAAACTATGCTAGTGGAAGAGAAAGTATGCTGAATTCCTTAAAGGTCTTTGACTTCAGTCTAGAGGATATATGAGATTAGAGAGGGAAATGAAGCAGAGAAAGGAACACCTCTGTATTTTTTTTTCATGCAGCTTTCTTGTTCTAGCAAAATAGTTTTTCTGAAGTATTCTGAAGTATTGCATAATCTGTGTTTTGCTTGCTTTTGCCAGCAGGCATCCTAGAGCCACATATATCAGATTGCCCCATAAAGTAGAACCTTGGAAAACGAGTGGCCTCTGCCAATAGACATTCTTTGCTTGCCCCATCCTTACCCTGCTTTTTATGTCTATGTCCTCAGTTTTCTCTTCATTTTTTATTCTGAATATAAATTTATTTTTATTTTTTTTTTATTTTTTTATTTTTTTTCCTGTTTGGCATTATATTCAAACTGTGTTTCAGACCTCCTGCCTGGACACAGGCTCAATTGTTTAGTATTAATATGCTTCTGCTTCTATAGGGATCAACAATAAAGCTCCCATATGTTTAAGTGGTGCTGGATCAAGCCCAGTATTACTAACAACTAGGATGATGAATGCATTATAATGTGCATTTGAATTTGTAAAAATGTAAGCAGTCAAAATACATGTAAGAGGATATCTTTAAATCTGTAAATTGATGCCTATTATCTAAATACTCTTTTATAAATAAATAATTCAACTGAAAAGCACAGAGAAAAAAATCCTATAAATAATCTTATCAATATTTGCTTTCAGAATTTTACTATTTTATTTTATTTTATTTTATTTTATTTTATTTATTTTATTTTATTTTATTATGTTATTTTACTTTTTTAACGTCTTCAGCACATGTGCCAAACAGCTTAGAAAGAGAGAAAGTGAGATTTTAGGACCTGAAATTAGTATCCATTAAAATGATTATAATCTAACAAGAGTCTATTCTAGGAATTTTCTGTATCTCTTCAGTTAATCAACTGTGATTTTCTTTTTGAAGATGGAGTAAAAAGCCAGCAAGCAAACAAACAAACATAAAACAGAAACCAAACCAAACCAAACCCAAACCAAACCAATCACACCCACACAAAACAAAATGAAAAACAACCCACTCTTCAGAAGCCATATAGTGACAGAACAAGTATTTGCACTCTTTTTCATTTCCAGGTTCTTCAGCAGTGGCTAACTATCAAACATTATTCCCCAAGCTCTTCATACTCCAGCTGAAATAGTCAAAGATGCTGGCACATGAACAAAGATACAGTGTAAGTTTTTGTAGTGTTAAAAACAAAAGATAAAATCACTGCCAAATGGGCAGGAACAACAGTGTTAGGGAGAGATAATTTATTTCATATTGAAGCATTTTTGAAGCATTTTGTGGCAAACAATAATCTAAAAATAAACTGTAATCAGTATATTACCTCCCCTAAAATTTGAAACAATTTCAAAAAAATTGGCACATGGATAAACATGGTAGCTAATGGTTTGAAGAGCATCATGCTGTTAATCATAGTAGGTAAATATTAATGTGTAGGGTGTTACTATTTTTTTTGTCTTTATCTTTCTTATTTACGGGATGATCTGGGTGTTAAGTTTTAACTTATTCAAAAGCAACTCAGTTTAAAATCTCATCTCAAAGCTGTATATTTCAAGATTGGCATCTGGCAGTTCTTTAAACAAATATTGATTTCTGGTATCTAGTGTTCTGGTGATTGCACACTATGTGTTGAGCACTAGCACATCTCAAAAGGCATGGATCAGTCTCTATGTCTTTATGTGTTTTTGTGTGTATGTGTGTTGATTTTGTTTCTGGTTTTTAAGTTATT
Organism: Anser brachyrhynchus; assembly: GCF_964034855.1. Classification (NCBI taxonomy): domain Eukaryota; kingdom Metazoa; phylum Chordata; class Aves; order Anseriformes; family Anatidae; genus Anser; species Anser brachyrhynchus. The sequence goes on from NC_137697.1 coordinate 59,641,384, forward strand.
TCTGTCTAGCTTGAAAAAATGCTTAGAATTAGGACTTTCTGACATTTTAAAACCCTAAATAACTTTTGGAATGTGTCTATTATTGTATGTTGTATAAAAGAGTTGTAAATATATCTGCAGCCTATATGTGCTTTATGCTGTGAAAAAGCACAGATCTGCCATAGGGAGAATATAGGGTATGTATATCATCTTAGATAATTGTCACTTACGTAGATACAGCTTTGGAAGAACTGGTACTTAACAGCTGTGCTGCTACTGAAAGCAAGGACAGGTGTCAGGTCTGAGGCTCCCCTAGTGCAGCATGGTGTGGAGAGGTGGGTGGTACAGCACAGGCCAAAAGCTGTGTCATGCTAAATTAATCTCTGGGTGTAGTTTTTAGATGGCCAGAACATTCCCAGAATGTTGCACAAGGCTGTTAGCAATCTTGCAACTGCAAAAGATACTTTGAAGGGAAAAAAAAAAGAAGAAAGAAAGAAAGAAAGAAAGAAAGAAAGAAAGAAAGAAAGAAAGAAAGAAAGAAAGAAAGAAAGAAAGAAAGAAAGAAAGAAAGAAAGAAAGAAAGAAAAGAAAGAAAGAAAACCTGTACTGCTGACAATCATCAGTTAAAATGCAAATCCTGCTGCCTGTGGGAAAAAAAAGAGCAGGACAGCTGCCACAGAGGAGGAAGGAGAAGTGCAGTCCTTAAATAAAATTCAAAATGCTACCTAAATAAATTGCTACCTAAATAATTCCCTATGAAAGGAAAAATAGAAAGGTTTACAATTCTATGACATTATGGTAATAATAAAAAAATCCAGTAATCAAAAACCTTGCAGTAGAATTAGGTGCCCTATGGCTGTGCGTGAGTCCAATTTAACTGTTTTTTGTTGTTGTTGTTGTTGTTTTTTTTTCTTCTCCCCACCTCTCCACAACAGAATGTGCCCAGAACAAACACATTGGTAATCTTACTTGAAGCTAGATTGATCTAGGTGGAGTGCGGGAATATTGTATCAGACAGAGATGGCACTTCATCTTGGCAGCTAGTATTTTCCTGAGCTGTGTTACATGTCTTTTCACACGTACTTGGACCTAAACAACAAAGAACATCTTCCCATCAGTGCCCATAGGGGCCTCCTGCTTGGTGGGCTGAATTCTGCCCAGGGGACTGGTTGTTTCTACCAGCAGCCAGAAAGCCAGTGAAAACAAAAGCAGAGCTGGGAGGACTGGTTATGCTGTGGCATCTGTGCTGTGGCAATGATTCAGAGCACGGGAAGAAGAGTATGTGAATTGTTGCTAGGCAATAGCTGTCTGGAGGGTGGCTGCTCAGCTTTGCTAAGTGACCAGTGTAATTATTTTTGGCAAATCTGCAAAGAGCTCTGTAGGCTGCTACTAGTCTGAATAAAGAGATACTGATGTATAAATGCAAAAAAAATGTATCTGATACTTGTATAAAACTGGAAGGGATGTAAGAAAGAGTTACCTGATGTATACAGGCATTCCTATGCCTCTCAGGTGTTGCTTTTCATCTGTCTAAATTGGTTGCCCTGATTGGATGAACCAGGGGTGTCCAGATCCTCTTTGAGGTCTTTACCAGCCTCTGACAAGGTGTTTGTCCAGACCATTGTTGCTGGCCTTTCCAGCTGGAATGAAGGAAAACCATTGAGCCCACACTGCTCTTGGACCAGTGGCAGTGGCAGCAGGCACTAACAGAGCAGGTTGGTAACAGCCACATAAAATCTGGTGCACTTGCCAGCTTTCTCCTGAGCAGGACTCTGCAATTCTGCTGGGTGACTGCAGGGAGTTCCTCCAACCAATGCTGAAAAGAGAAGTAGTTCTGATCCTTACTGACAACATCTGTGCTGCACGAGGAAACATAAAACTACACTTCCAAATCTGCATTGTGGTGTTTCCTCTAGTCATTAAGACCTGGTTTAGAGTCTGAAGGGGAGTGCTTTACTTGCTCAGTAACACTGTTAACAATCTTCAGCGTTTATACCTCTTGTCAAAGCCACCATGTATATTTGTTTTCAAATTCCATAACATAGGCAATACATGTTAGTTTGGGAAAATAAAAAAAACAAACAAATGAACAAACAAAAAAACAGAAATAAAAATTCTGTCATCTTTATCATAATGATAAGCTTTGACATCATAAGCAATATAGGCTCACAATGTAAACCAATGTGTTTGCTCATTATCTTTCTTGGATTTAAACCTAACCTTCTGATTATAACTTATTATGAAACCTAAAACAACCTGAAGATTGCCTAGCTTTTTTTCCTTAAAGATCTGAAACACAGCACAGGTACAAGGAAAGGGTGTTTTTCTGTGTATGTTTTTTTTTTTTTTTCCCGTTTTTTTTCCCTTCCTTTTATTTTTTTAATAAAACTTTTGAGAAACCTAAGGGTAATTTTGAAGCTGAGGATTCAAAACCTAGTGAAATTCAGCAATTCTGTTTTGTTTCATGGGTATATTTTTTAATGCTTCATTTGAACTTGGAAATCAAAGCAAACCTCAGGCAACAATTTCCAATAATATTAAAAGCATTGAAAGGGTTCTTGTAAACATCTGTCAAGCAAAGTGGCTAATTCTGTTCAGCCTGTGCTTTGGCATTGCAGTTCCAGGTGAGTTCTTACTGGTAGTGCTAAGCCTTATCCCACCTTGGGCTAGTCCCTGCGCACCTCAGGGTGTGCTGTGAGTGACATGGTGAGGGGACAGAGCCTGCAGAAGCTGGCCAGGAGGGGCTGAGTGGCCACTGAAGCATCTGGGAGGTGTGCGGCTGCAGGACATCAGCCTTGCAGTGTTCACCACATGGCATAATCTGTGCGGGATGGATTGCAGAGAGTGGGGAGAGGCTGATGTTTCTGGGCTGTTGTTCAAGCCTGGTGGTTTAGGCTGGTGCTGTTTGTGCAGTTCTCCTGGTCAAGGGAATGAAATTGATCCCAAAATATGAAGTTTATGTAAAGATAGGTAGAAACAGCCCATTGCATTTTCTGTAGAAGCATGTATTTTTGCTGTTGCTGGTACCACTTCAGCAAAAAGGACTTGCCTGAACATAGAGCACTGCCTTTTCATCTGCTTCTTTGTTCTCGAGGGACTTTCTGTAGTTGGCAGCCTCAGAAGAATAAGATCAAGTAGCTCTGGCAGCTTTCGTAGCAAGGTAGGATGTAATTTAAATAAAGTGATGCACATGCATGGTGTAAGTCAGACTCCCTGCTGAGAGGGCATAACAAACAATTAAAGAGCAGTTTCCTCTGGGGATAAGTGGCTTTTGTGGAATTATTCCACATATTCATAAGTGAATTATATATGTATTACTAGGGACAAGTGATCTTGTAAAATGAAACAGCTGAGAGAAAACTCAGACAACATTACAAATAACCACAAGGGAACTTAATTTTGTATGCTGATGAAGGGAGAATTTATAGTCGACTGCAGTCAATAAAATGTGTTAAAGAAACTAGAATAGCCTTAGTTTTGAGCTGAACAGCAGAGCTTAAACTGGCAAAACATAAACTTAATGAGAGTAAAATAATCTGTTTAATTTTATCTTGAAGACCAGAGCTAGGTTACATCCAGTTTAGTATTTGGAATGTTGATATTCAAATGGCATATGTGTATGCATAAACACTGAATGCATAAATCAAGATCCAAAATGAGATGGCTTAGATTGTGTAGGAACATGAGGAGAGGGGACTCGAGGAGAGGAGACTCAAGGAGAGGAAATTAGAGGAGACTAGAGGAGACTCAAGGAGCGGAGAATCGTGGAGAGGACAGGAGACTCGAGGAGACTCCAGGAGACTCAAGGACACTCGAGGACAGGAGAGGAGACTCGGGGAGAGGAGACTCGAGGAGATTCGAGGAGATTCGAGGAGATTCGAGGAGATTCGAGGAGAGGAGATTCGAGGAGATTCGAGGAGATTCAAGGAGATTCGAGGAGAGGAGACTCGAGGAGAGGAGACTCGAGGAGAGGAGAGGAGACTCGAGGAGAGGAGACTCGAGGAGAGGAGACTCGAGGAGAGGAGACTCGAGGAGAGGAGAGGAGACTCGAGGAGAGGAGACTCGAGGAGAGGAGACTCGAGGAGAGGAGAGGAGACTCGAGGAGAGGAGACTCGAGGAGAGGAGACTCGAGGAGAGGAGACTCGAGGAGAGGAGACTCGAGGAGAGGAGAGGAGACTCGACGAGAGGAGAGGAGAGGAGAGGAGAGGAGAGGAGAGGAGAGGAGAGGAGACTCGAGGAGAGGAGAGGAGAGGAGAGGAGAGGAGAGGAGAGGAGAGGAGAGGAGAGGAGAGGAGAGGAGAGGAGAGGAGAGGAGAGGAGAGGAGAGGAGAGGAGAGGAGAGGAGAGGAGAGGAGAGGAGAGGAGAGGAGAGGAGAGGAGAGAGGAGAGGAGAGGAGAGGAGAGGAGAGGAGAGGAGAGGAGAGGAGAGGAGAGGAGAGGAGAGGAGAGGAGAGGAGAGGAGACTCGAGGAGAGGAGACTCGAGGAGAGGAGACTCGAGGAGAGGAGACTCGAGGAGACTCGAGGAGACTCGAGGAGACTCGAGGAGACTCGAGGAGAGGAGAGGAGAGGAGAGGAGAGGAGAGGAGAGGAGAGGAGAGGAGAGGAGAGGAGAGGAGAGGAGAGGAGAGGAGAGGAGAGGAGAGGAGAGGAGAGGAGAGGAGAGGAGACTCGAGGAGAGGAGAGGAGAGGAGAGGAGACTCGAGGAGAGGAGAGGAGAGGAGAGGAGAGGAGACTCGAGGAGAGGAGACTCGAGGAGAGGAGACTCGAGGAGAGGAGACTCGAGGAGAGGAGACTCGAGGAGAGGAGACTCGAGGAGAGGAGACTCGAGGAGAGGAGAGGAGAGGAGAGGAGAGGAGAGGAGAGGAGAGGAGAGGAGAGGAGAGGAGAGGAGAGGAGAGGAGAGGAGAGGAGAGGAGAGGAGAGGAGAGGAGAGGAGAGGAGAGGAGAGGAGAGGAGAGGAGAGGAGAGGAGAGGAGAGGAGAGGAGAGGAGAGGAGAGGAGAGGAGAGGAGAGGAGAGGAGAGGAGAGGAGAGGAGAGGAGAGGAGAGGAGAGGAGAGGAGAGGAGAGGAGAGGAGAGGAGACTCGAGGAGAGGAGACTCGAGGAGAGGAGACTCGAGGAGAGGAGAGGAGAGGAGAGGAGAGGAGAGGAGAGGAGAGGAGAGGAGAGGAGAGGAGAGGAGAGGAGAGGAGAGGAGAGGAGAGGAGAGGAGAGGAGAGGAGAGGAGAGGAGAGGAGAGGAGAGGAGAGGAGAGGAGAGGAGAGGAGAGGAGAGAGAGGAGAGGAGAGGAGAGGAGAGGAGAGGAGAGGAGAGGAGAGGAGAGGAGAGGAGAGGAGAGGAGAGGAGAGGAGAGGAGAGGAGAGGAGAGGAGAGGAGAGGAGAGGAGAGGAGAGGAGAGGAGAGGAGAGGAGAGGAGAGGAGACTCGAGGAGAGGAGACTCGAGGAGAGGAGAGGAGAGGAGAGGACAGGAGAGGAGAGGAGAGGAGAGGAGAGGAGAGGAGAGGAGAGGAGAGGAGAGGAGAGGAGAGGAGAGGAGAGGAGAGGAGAGGAGAGGAGAGGAGAGGAGAGGAGAGGAGAGGAGAGGAGAGGAGAGGAGAGGAGAGAGGAGAGGAGAGGAGAGGAGAGGAGAGGAGAGGAGAGGAGAGAGGAGAGGAGAGGAGAGGAGAGGAGAGGAGAGGAGAGGAGAGGAGACTCGAGGAGAGGAGACTCGAGGAGAGGAGACTCGAGGAGAGGAGACTCGAGGAGAGGAGACTCGAGGAGAGGAGAGGAGAGGAGAGGAGAGGAGAGGAGAGGAGAGGAGAGGAGAGGAGAGGAGAGGAGAGGAGAGGAGAGGAGAGGAGAGGAGAGGAGAGGAGAGGAGAGGAGAGGAGAGGAGAGGAGAGGAGAGGAGAGGAGAGGAGAGGAGAGGAGAGGAGAGGAGAGGAGAGGAGAGGAGAGGAGAGGAGAGGAGAGGAGAGGAGAGGAGAGGAGAGGAGAGGAGAGGAGAGGAGAGGAGAGGAGAGGAGAGGAGAGGAGACTCGAGGAGAGGAGAGGAGAGGAGACTCGAGGAGAGGAGACTCGAGGAGAGGAGAGGAGAGGAGAGGAGAGGAGAGGAGAGGAGAGGAGAGGAGAGGAGAGGAGAGGAGAGGAGAGGAGAGGAGAGGAGAGGAGAGGAGAGGAGAGGAGAGGAGAGGAGAGGAGAGGAGAGGAGAGGAGAGGAGAGGAGAGGAGAGGAGAGGAGAGGAGAGGAGAGGAGAGGAGAGGAGAGGAGAGGAGAGGAGAGGAGAGGAGAGGAGAGGAGAGGAGAGGAGAGGAGAGGAGAGGAGAGGAGAGGAGAGGAGAGGAGAGGAGAGGAGAGGAGAGGAGAGGAGAGGAGAGGAGAGGAGAGGAGAGGAGACTCGAGGAGAGGAGAGGAGAGGAGACTCGAGGAGACTCGAGGAGACTCGAGGAGACTCGAGGAGACTCGAGGAGACTCGAGGAGAGGAGAGGAGAGGAGAGGAGACTCGAGGAGAGGAGAGGAGAGGAGAGGAGAGGAGAGGAGAGGAGAGGAGAGGAGAGGAGAGGAGAGGAGAGGAGAGGAGAGGAGAGGAGAGGAGAGGAGAGGAGAGGAGAGGAGAGGAGAGGAGAGGAGAGGAGAGGAGAGGAGAGGAGAGGAGAGGAGAGGAGAGGAGAGGAGAGGAGAGGAGAGGAGAGGAGAGGAGAGGAGAGGAGAGGAGAGGAGAGGAGAGGAGAGGAGAGGAGAGGAGAGGAGAGGAGAGGAGAGGAGAGGAGACTCGAGGAGAGGAGAGGAGAGGAGAGGAGAGGAGAGGAGAGGAGAGGAGAGGAGAGGAGAGGAGAGGAGAGGAGAGGAGAGGAGAGGAGAGGAGAGGAGAGGAGAGGAGAGGAGAGGAGAGGAGAGGAGAGGAGAGGAGAGGAGAGGAGAGGAGAGGAGAGGAGAGGAGAGGAGAGGAGAGGAGAGGAGAGGAGAGGAGAGGAGAGGAGAGGAGAGGAGAGGAGAGGAGAGGAGAGGAGAG
>NC_137697.1:59648554-59721236 GCF_964034855.1 Anser brachyrhynchus
TCTCCTCTCCTCGAGTCTCCTCTCCTCTCCTCGAGTCTCTTCTCCTCGAATCTCCTCTCCTCTCCTCGTGTCTCCTCTCCTCGAGTCTCCTCTCCTCTCCTTTCCTCTTCTCTCCTCGAGCCTCCTCTCCTCGAATCTCCTCTCCTCGAGTCTCCTCGAGTCTCCTTGAGTCTCCTCGAGTGTCCTGTCCTCGAGTCTCCTCTCCTCGAGTCTCCTGTCCTTGAGTCTCCTCTGCTCCAGGTTCCTCCAGTCTCCTCAAGTCTCCTCAAGTCTCCTCGAGTCTCCTCTCCTCGAGTCTCCTCTCCTCAAGTCTCCTCGAGTCTCCTTGAGTCTCGTCTCCTCCCCTCGTTTCTCCTCTCCTCGAGTCTCCTTGAATCTCGTTTCCTCGAGTCTCTTCTCCTCCATTCTTCTCTTTTCACGTCTCCTCTCCTCACCCCCTGCTTTTCTTTTTTATATATTTTTTTTCCATTTAATTTCCCTTGCTTTTCTCTTGTGATGGACCATTTCAGTTCTATTAAATAATCATACTTTCACCTTTTTTGGCTTGTCTTCTGTAAGACAAACTATTAAATAAGTATTTTAATTCTTGTTTTTAAGCAGATGGGAATCTGTCTATGTAAGAATTTTCTTTGGGACAAATGTATTATGTCAGGGGAAAAAGTATTATATCTTCTAAAGATGTGACAACATGCAGGACATTTGTATATATGCCTGCATAAATATGTATATCAATTACAAATAATAAACTTTGGAGAATTTATTATATTCATTTTCTTCTCATTTTATTTTAATGCTGACACTTTTGATGAGGGGAGGGAACAGAGAGAAGAAGCCAAATTCAGTTTGCTGTGGTAAATTGTATGCAAAGACAGTACAAAAATGGAGACACTTTTTTCTTCCTGTTCTTCAAAGGATTGTTTTGGTTAAAATGTCAATTATATACATATATACATATACATATACATATATGTACATGTGCATAGATAGATGGATAGATAGATAGATAGATAGATAGATAGATAGATAGATAGATAGAATAGATAGATAGATAGATATAAAATGCCCAAGGGCTTACCCTGTGCTAAAATAACGGCACCATATGATTGTGTTAGGAGTGACTTGGTATGCATAAACCGTTGCCTAGGTTGTAGGACTAGTCTGTCATCTCTCCTGTCTCCTTGTTGGAACTGTGACCCCTGAAGCTATTAGTTGCTTGGTTGACTGACTGATGATGATTGACATCCAAACACAATTAACTCTTGAGTTGCAACTGCTTATCAGGCATTGAAGGAGATTCCTGTGTTTTGAATCTACCATACAGATTCTTTCCATGCCAGTGAGCTTTCACAAAGTATTATAAACTGGTAAGTGGAACTCCGACAGAGCTGTGGGAGGCACAGGACTTGCTCTTAAATACAGTCATGTCCAATCATTTAGAACAAGATTGTTTCTTAGTGTACTTTCAAGCAAAGAAAAATCTTTCTGTCCTTAAAGTAGCTGAGCATCTGGGTGACAGTTCACATGTGTAAATACTATCCCTAGAAGTTTGATATTTGCTATGAACGTGCTTAGGTCCACTGTCAGAATAAATGCAAACTGACCGTACACAATATTGAAGCAGGCTGTTCCACCGCTCTTTCTTAGTTGCTCAGTGCAATGGGTGAAGACTTCTCCCCACTCTCCACTGTTGTCTTAGGGTAATTCATACCAGGGAAAGAGAAATAGACAAATATGTGTGTTTATTGAAAATGACCGTGTTTAGTTTTTGAACAAAATGCAAGTCTGGAAAGAAGTGTCTTGGGGAAGATTTTGAAAGTTTATTGTGCTAAAAAAAAATGGTAAAAGTTCCTTTCATGTGTTTAATGCTCTGCATTCAGAGAGAGCGACTATGAATGTATGTAAATATTTTTTTCTAATAAAACTTCAAATGCACCACTAATAGGTACTAACAACTAAACCTGTTGTTTTTATAAATATCTACCAATAACTTGTCAGACATAATGCGAAAATTTCATATAAGCTGCTAAATTCTTATTTTTCAGAATTCACCTTTCAGAGATTAGAACCTTAATCTGAGGACCCATTTTTAACATTGAATTTTCTCTTCCAGTTCATGCATGACCTAAGTTATTCAACTTGTACTTCCATTTATGCCTCGTTTGAAAGGCAGAGCATCTCATGACTGAGTGACTTTTATGTTTGGAGGCCTGTGTTTGAAACGGGGAAGTCAATGACTGAATTCTAGTTGTATTGGGGGGGGGGGGGGGGGCGGGAAGTAGATTTTTGCTCCATTTTTGGCATGCCATTGTAGGCATATAGTCAAAAGACTTCTTGTTAGGAGAATCTTTATGGTAAATTTAGGTTCTGATTCTACAAATGGATTCTGCTATACAAAGGGTTCATTGGATGTTGCAAGCTGAGCACAGTAGCCTAAATCCAAACTGAGAAATGAAAAACTTTACAAATTCTACTTTCTCAGCATATTTGTCTAAAAATATATCAGCAGATTCTTGAAAAGAGTAGCAGAAAGAGTATGGTATTGGCATTCGGAATATGGTGAGAGTTTATTCTGGATTTAAGTGTCACTTTAGAATACCGGCTATTGGATTAGGTGCTTGTGATTCTGAAAGCTTTGGCGTGAAATCATGCAATGCTTTCATAAGCAAACAATATAATAAATACTGTATCATTATATAACCATAAAGTACTACTACAGAATTTGTTTCGCACTGCCGTTAACATATTTTAAGTAAACAATTTGGAAGGAATATTAAATTGACCATTGTGTGTTTGCAGTAATATTTGTAAATGAAATACTTTATACTAGTACTGCTTACCCATGTGGAATGGGGAAAATGGTAATGCAGTTATTTGTGTCCTGGCTGTTAAATGGCATGTGTTATCTATCTATCTATCTATCTATCTATCTATCTATCTATCTATCTATCTATCTATTGCAATAATGTGTACTTAGAATAGTAGTATCTTAATGTAATTTTCACATTAGTTACAAATGACTAAACTAATGTGTGGTTTCATATCCAAAGTTTTGAGTAGCTAGACTTTGGCAGAGTTTTCTGAAGATGGCACTTTCCTGAAATATGAAATGCATATTTTTGTTCTAGCTCATTGGAAAATTTCTGCTTGATTGTGGAAAAGATATTGACAGCTACATTTTCCAAAACTAGATTTCAGTAAGACTTACATAACCCAGCAGAAAGTGTGTTGTCTTTCTGTATTTTTCACACCATCTGTAGAATGATAGATTTCACAAAGTGTCAAATTAAGTGTTGGATACATTATATTTGCATAAATAAATGTATTAAATACTTTATTCTCATATAAATTTTAAAGAAGCTCTATAAGAAATATTCAAAAAACTCGGGTTTCCTGGCAATACTGGTCAAATTCTGATCATTGCAGTTACCAAGAATAGCATTGTAAATATAGGGTTGTTGGAACTCCAACTTTATTAGAAATATTCAAGTCTTTAAAATATTAATTAACCTCACCTTTTGACTTACTCATCAGAATTGACCTTAGTCTAGTGTAAGATAGACGACATACTGTCATGTGTTAAGTCTCTCAACATTTCTCAAGTAAATAGGAAAAAAATGGGAAATAAATTTGGTAATACTATTATTTGGTAAAAAGTTGGTAATATTATTATTTGCTATAAAGTTGGTAATACTATACATTATGCTAGATCTTGCCAGATTTTTTTTTAATATAAGTGAAAAAAAAAAAAAAAGCAAGTTTTTTTTCATGGAACTACACCTGCAATGTATTTTTTGAAAGGTCAAATGGATGAAGATGCAGTGAAGTGCCATCTTTATCTTCCCAAGCCTCTTTAATTTATGCATTATTCAGCTTTTCACTTTTAACGTGTTCATATTAGGAGAGTCTTCCCCAACCTGCAACCTTAAGTGTATTTATTAAATAATGAGCACAAAACTATTTGTTAAACAACTCATTTGGAGAAAGTTTGTGGTTACGTTTTTGTTGGTGGTGAGGTTTTGTTTGGTTGTTTGTTAGTTTGGTTGGTTGGTTTATTTTGAGTTTGGAGTTGATGACATTTTGGGGTTTTGTATTCTGTTTTTAGGCATAACACTTGAATTGATGGAACTCCTCAGATAAGAAACATTTTTTGTATCACAATGACATTTGTCTCTACTGATTTTTTACTTTTTTAGCTTCTTTAGATTTTCAAGATCAATGGATGTGGTGTCTGTACCTTTACAGCAGTGTACCAGTGTTTAAATGAGGTTATATGTCTGCTATTCAAAGCTAGGATAGCATTTTGTATGTTTGCCTATCTCTAGCCCAATTGGGTGTCACTGGAGATGGCTACATGCAACCCTATTGTATTAAATGTCACTATCACACTAGTATGGTTAAAACAGATTGTGTAAACAGGCAATTCATAAATTGGATTATATAACTTCATTATTATTACTTAACTTCTGCTTTTTTCAAGAGCTTTCAGTCAGTGACAGAATCTCCTGTTTTCTCTGGGTTTGGACGTTTTCCAAGTAGCAAATGGTGTACTGCTAATAGAGTGAATTTTTCAAAAACCACAACAACAACAAGAATAACAACTAACAAACAAACAAACAAAAATATTTCAGCCTTGTGATAACTATATGCATAGCTAAAATTAAGTAGCTTTTGTATAAATAACAAAAATAGTGTCTGTATTTACTGTCCTAACAACCTTTCGTTTCTGTAAGCTCTTGGATATTATGCGTTCATTTAGAGGCTATAGTAGTGCTACCTTCTGAGTAAAACATTCTAAACGTATGATGAATAGAGGTGTTTGCCTCTGGAATGGTTTTGTTTATGACTGTTTCTGGGAGATGTCCCATCTTCATGCTCTGTAGTGAAAAATGTTTGAGATAACCTGTTTGGTTCTGGGAATCCAAACATTCTCTTATGCTCAAGGGACATGACTGTTTAATTTGTCTGGAGTGTTATAATTATTCTTAGGAAAGTACATGTTGGCATTGTTATTTACAACATTGATTTGGGACCACAGTTAAAGGACTAACAAATCAGGATCTGAGTCAGAAACTGAAAGCTGAAAGGAAAGAGAGATAAATATAAGATGGTTGAGTCTGAAGTCTTCATGAAACTATGTATAAAAATAAAATTTAAGGAAGAGAAGACATCTACAGAAAGAGAACAGCACAATGAAGGCAACAAGGTAATAAGAAAATTAAATGGATTGTTTAAATTCTTTGTCTTCAGAGGGAGAAAAGAGCAACAGAATTTAGAAGAAACATATTTTGTGTTAATGTGATATCTTTTGCAGGTATGTTGGTATTGTAACACCAAAATAAAAAATACAGAATCAAACAACAAACATATAACACCTATGGAAGAATCAGAAAAAAAATACTTCCTACACATGTCCATTATGTGTCTGTTCTTTTTCCAGCAGAACAAAATACCCTTAGAAAAACTGCAGGAGTGAAACCAGATAGCAATTACTTTATTAAACTAATGAAGATAACTGGAAGAGGTTTTTTTTCTTTCTCCTGGAAAAGGAAACATAGTTTCCACAGAAAAAATGTGTTGGTTTTTGTTTGTTTGTTTGTTTGTTTAGACCAGTATCTCACACAAAACTTTGAAAATATCAAATAAAATGGTTAATTTTACCTCTAAGTTCTATTTTAAAGATTCAGTCATGGTCTCAGTAGAAGTATTTGTTTGACTGCAGATTGGTTTGCCATCCAGCAACCCAAATTTAAATTTTAACTTTTCTAAAGACAATGATAAAATGTATCTCTCTTAGTCCCAAAAGCTTTTTCCGTTGTTAGTAATGAGCTTTGCATTGTTAGTATCCCTCTCAGCAGTAGAGGAATTCTTCTCAATCATACTAATTGTTCTGCATTTATGTTAATAATATTAATCTGTATTTCCTATCTCTTCTTACACTGAAGAATAGATTGTTTCAATTTCAGATCTAAAGATCTTGTTCATCTTTTTTTTTTCCCTTCAGCTATATCATCAATTGATTAAAATATTATTTTGCTTGCTATATGATTTTCCTGCTTGATCTAGCTTGGGATTAAAAATCGAAGAACCCTACTAGTTCAATGTTCCTTTTGGCTACTTTAATTTTCCAAATAAAAAAGAGTAGACCAATAGGCTTATTCTGTCAGTCTAAGCCAGACTTTGTATTGTGTGGTAATACTTCTATTTTTCTATTACATTGACTTGTTTAAGCAGTTTGAACATGCGTAACTGGCCTATACCTATTTCTAACATTGGATTAGAATGCCAGAATAGCTTTCATGGTTTACATGATGCTGATATAAAATGTTATTAATGTTATTAAGTTAAAATGGTATTAAGTTAAAAGGTTAAATTGGGTTAAAAAGTTTTTAAGTTAAACCAATACACACTCTGCAGACTGCAATTCCTAAAAAGAAACAATAAGCAAAAGCTAGATTGGGTAATTTAATAAGTAAGCAGGAAAAAATAACAGAGGTTAAAAATTCTGGCACAAAAAGAAAGAAAGAAGGAAAGAAGAAAAGAAAGAAGGACAGAATGAAGGAAGGAAGGAAGGAAGGAAGGAAGGAAGGAAGGAAGGAAGGAAGGAAGGAAGGAAGGAAGGAAGGAAGGAAGGAAGGAAGGAAGGAAGGAAGGAAGGAAGGAAGGAAGGAAGGAAGGAAGGAAGGAAGGAAGGAAGGAAGGAAGGAAGGAAGGAAGGAAGGAAGGAAGGAAGGAAGGGAGGGAGGGAGGGAGGGAGGGAGGGAGAGAGGGAGGGAGGGAGGGAGGGAGGGAGGAAGGAAGGAAGGAAGGAAGGAAGGAAGGAAGGAAGGAAGGAAGGAAGGAAGGAAGGAAGGAAGGAAGGAAGGGAGGGAGGGAGGGAGGGAGGGAGGGAGGGAGGGAGGGAGGGAGGGAGGAAGGAAGGAAGGAAGGAAGGAAGGAAGGAAGGAAGGGAGGGAGGGAGGGAGGGAGGGAGGGAGGAAGGAAGGAAGGAAGGAAGGAAGGAAGGAAGGAAGGAAGGAAGGAAGGAAGGAAGGAAGGAAGGAAGGAAGGAAGGAAGGAAGGAAGGAAGGAAGGAAGGAAGGAAGGAAGGAAGGAAGGAAGGAAGGAGGGAGGGAGGGAGGGAGGGAAGGAGGGAAGGAGGGAAGGAGGGAAGGAGGGAAGGAAGGACACTTTTACTTGTGTCTATGAATAGAATCACAGACTAGAATCACAGATTAGAATCATAGATATAACAACGTGCTACTGAACAACAGTTTTAGTCCTTCTCATCTCTTTGAATATTTCTTTGACAGCCTATTGGGAGTGTATTTATTTATAGTGATACTTTATGAACCTAAATGCAAACTGAAAGTTATGAGCAACTTGTATCACTAGATCCATTTTTATGTAAATTACCATGTTCAGAAAGCTGTAAGGATAGTTAATGAACCTTACTGATGTTCTTGTTAGAAATGCGTGACTTCGACCCTGATCTCCTCTTTAAGTTTTGATAATGATCATTCTTCAGAGTTTAATATGTTCATTGTTTCCCTTCATGATAGTGTAATTACTATAGTCTCACTTTCTCAAATCATCTACTAAACCATTTCTCCATGATTAATTTAAAAAAAAAAAAAACTGCTCACCTTAAATAGAAACTAACTAGTCTTTTTTCTTTCAAAGCAAGTTTAGGTAAAATTAGAACTGAATTGTTGGTAAAAGCAATTAAAAATTAATGAAGAACAGAAAAAATTGATTTCATAGAAATCATATGAAATTAATGTGATATTAATTATGCTCACATCCCAGCTGTGAAATCACTTACTCTGTGTTTACCTCTCAAATCCTAAGTCAATGTTTTCCTCTTCAGTAGACAATGGCCTAATATTTCAGGGATCTGGGTTATCATCCAACATTAATCACTGGCCTAAAACAAAACCATAAGAAAACTCTTCTTCAGATCTTTTTTCTATATTGAAATGCATATAATGCTGAAGATTTGTTTCATGTTGTTTTTTGAGACATACAAACAAGCAGCACTATCTGAAAGCTGTTATTATGTGACAAAATGTATAAGCCTCTATAAGGGTCTAATATGACATGGATTGAACTGGATGCTGCCTGCATGCCGTACCCTCTGCAGTCCAGCCCTAAACTGGCTTGGCAAGGAACTGCAACAGAATAGTATGTGAACAGACCTTTAAGCTACATTTTTGTGATTGTGATCTGAAATTTTCTCCAACTGCAAATAAATGTGTTTATAATACATAAGGTATACAAACACTAATAAAAGCTATTCTAAAAATACACAGACTTAAAGTTCAGATTAGAACTTGTGAGAAGGGGGAAATGGCTTGTGAGGATATTTTTATGTGCTTTTGTTGATAGAGTATTTTGCAGTTCTTGATCATTGATAACTCTTTTCTCTGAGTATTTGTGCTTCCTCAGCTCTGTTCTCAGCCACTGGAGTTCTCAGATACCTAGGCACAGCTCTAGTACTGCAATGGCAATCTTTTTTTTTTTTTTTTTTTTTCCACTGAGTGCTTATTTCCTTTAATTTTGAGCAATTTGGGGCAGAAAAGAAGGATTCGCAATGCTGTGGGAAACTCCATATGAATGCCAGTGAAGGCAGTTTACTCTACTGTCTGCCAGGTGGGCTGCAGGGGAAAGAAGTGTACAAGTTTTGCATTGCTCCTGTCCACAACCTAACAGAAACCTCTGAAGTTGCAAAGCAATGGAATTAAAATTTTATTTCTTTAAAGGCTTTACTTAACAGAGCAAGCCATCCTTATCCATTTACTTTCCTTCCATCTGTAAAAAATGTCATCCCAGGCAGGGTTTTAATTGCAAATAAATAAGACCAGTAGGTCTACGGTTTAGAAATCTAAAGCTTCCTTCACAAGGATCAGGCAGAGTCTTGGACAATATGTGTGTCTTGACATATCTGTGAGTACAATAAAATAAACTTCTTACTGTGGTGGAGAGAGGGAGAGAGAGGGAGAATATTGAGACATAGTCACCTCTACAATAACTCAAATTCATGTGTTCTGTTTTTGTTTTGTTTTGTTTTGTTTTGTTTTCCAGGATGTCTTTTATTCCCGCAAGTAACTGTGGTTAGAGTTGTTGCTTATTCAAAGCAAAACTAAAACAGATAAACTGAATCTGTCAGAATGTGCTTTTTCTCTCCTTCCAATTCCCATCCAAACATGGGAGTTTTTCTTAGAATTCAGTAGCCTCTTTGATTTCTGTTCATTTAGAAGAGTATTTTATAACTTAGGTTAATTGAGGACACAGACTATGGTTGACTCAAGAGTTGGTTTAATAAGATTATCTATATTAAGTTGATTAAAGAACTGTTTGTCCCCATAATCATCAATGAGAATGTTGTTTGTGGCATTAGAAATAGATTTAGATGCACTCAGCCAAATTAAACGTTTTGTATAACATATAGTTGTAGAGAGTTGTACTCAAACTACCCAAAACAACAGATTTCTTGAGACAAATTCTGGAGCTTAAATCATTAGGGCATCACTACTTGGCAAATGCCGATTTCTTTTTGAACGTCATCTGCTTCAATAAAAAAAGTATGCAAGCCAAAACTTTGGAGGCAGTGCAGGTATTTTGAAATGATTGCAATGTTATAAACATACAGAACTAGATAGGAAGGTAGAGAGTGTGAAATAATTTATTTAAGTCTCTGTCATTTTGCCCCTCATTTATAATGCTTCTCTTCCCAGGATGACACCCTCTTTGTCACTTGGTGCTGTATTTAAAAAAAAAAAAAATTCTCCCTCAACAGTTTTTATATAAAATACTCTTCTGTACCCTTCTATTAAAGTCCACATTTCTCAGGAAAATTGAAAATGCACACTGGACTGGAATATCTTTGCAAAACCCCAACCCCTTTCCTTTAGCTTCCAGAGGTAGAAAGTAAAATTTTGGAATTACTGCTAACCACCCTTAAAATGTAGTGTTATTCAATCTTCTCTATCCCTCCTCCTTGTTTTATTATATAGCTTTTTTCTTTGGTGTTTCAGTACTTCGACATTTATAGTTCAGACATGATAGTCTAGACTATGAGCTGGTGAGTTGCCATTCAGAATTTTTTTCCACCTAACTATCTATTAAACAATTAATTTTCCTTAGAGCTATACTATCTAATTTTAGCTCTGCTGGAAAAGTCATGAGCTTATGATGTCCAAATAGGCTTTAAAATACCTATAATGTAATGTGTTAATTCCCTTAGCTTCTCACTGTGTTATCTTATGTCAGAATAAACCTTTGTACTCTGTTCTCTATTTTCCAACCTTGAACTTGATCAAACGAGAAGTTGTTAACCTCAAACTTTTTTAACTTCATGTTCCTGTGGAATGCACATGAGACATATGCTCATTAGTTACAGGAACTAATTTAAATGATAATGTTTTCAAACGGTCAACATCATATAAACTTAGGGAGTAAACATCACTGCAACATGGTAAACAAGCTATGAAGTGCAGCTGAGTGTGAAGATGATTATCCAGGGAGAGGGTTTGTGAGTACTGGGCAAGTAAACCAATCTACTTTTGGATAATAATGCAATTTTCTCATGCAATATGCCAGATTACTTCTCCCTTAGCTCTGCTCTTGCCGAACTCTTTCAGTAATATTATCCGTTTGGTACACTCAATTCCTGAGCCATTTCTGTCTAGTGCAAAGACTGTCAAACTGCATATGTGTGCATATGCACATGTACACACTCCTGCTGGTATTAATTTTCTTAGTTGTTTTTAGATGTTCACAAAATCCAGAATAGTCATTAATTTGATACATCAAGCAAAGGCCACTAAACTGTTTGTAAACTAGGGCATGTGAATGGTAATTAATCTTTTCTTTCTTGGTAGCAAAGATATAAATATTGCTCCAGTGCTTAATCAGAGGAACCTACTTTTTTTTTTTTTTTTTTTTTTTAGTAGTAGAGTTACTTAATGATTGGACACTTAAAGGGATCTGCTTATTTACAGTGATGTTTGTGATCTCTGCAATGTCACATTTTGTAGCCAAGCGTAAAAGCATCAGAAAACATTACTGAAGTTTTTTATTATTTTGTTCTTGAAATGTATTTCTGCAACGTTTTATATTGGTACATTAACCTAATCCACATTTTAAGCATTTGTTCTTACAGTAGGCATATTTTCTTTCTATCAGAGAGATAGATGTTTGTAAATACATGCACTCATTCAGATTCTTTCAACTGGTAAGCTCAGTTAGATTTCAGCACCCAATTATTTAAAATTAGAAGTTATTTTTACTAAATTAATTTTACAGATTTGTGAGATGATTTTTGTGTATTCCAAACAGATCATGACACATTTGGAGAACAGTGAGAATCTACAGAGCAATCATGTCTTTTTGCAGTAACTTGGCCTATGGAATGTAGAAATAAAGGCAAAGGGTGCATGATGAGATTACAGCCTGGATTTTTTTTTTATTTTTTTTTTCCAAATACATTCTGAGATGACAACCATTAGCAAGAGTGCAATTAAAATGAGTAATGCACTCAAAGCCAATTCCAAACTGCTTACTCTCTAATCCTTATGTGGTAACCATCTGAAAGGAAACAATTTTTAACCTGAGTTAAGTTGTGGATGTAGTGCCAAGTACAGGAAATAGTGAGTTAGAACCTTTCTGATACGTGTCAACAAGCCACTGTAACCATGTAACACCAGTAAATGTTGAGTCAAGTCAGCCTAGGGCAAGAAAGCAAAATTTACCTTTGCTCAGCAGTGGAGGATGCACCAACACTCTCTACATGTCCTCTGAGAAGCAGCTTCCTCACAGATGGACTCCATCTCAGCCCCAAAGCCCTGGTTGGTTACACCATCTAGCACAGAGAATTAACTGCCTTTCAAGGAAAAGCACATCTCTCCTTCACTGGATGCAAGTACACTATTTCCCAAAGAATCTACATGTATCTGGTATACACAGATGGTATAAGATTCATTCCAGGACCAATGAAGGATTAGTCTGACATTGCATGATCAGTCAAAAATAAAAGCAAGTGATTCTTGCCATTAATGATTCAGGTTGTTATCCTTCTAGTTATTGCAAAGTTAAGGACCATTTTATTAACATACTGTTCAAAAATATTGGTAAAATTGAAAAAGTATTGCTTACAGTTCTTGCCATTCTGTATTTGTTTCACAGGGAGACGTCCTGAGATTACAAGGTTCTGGCACCAAACCCGAGAATTGAAAAATGATACCAGAGACAATTTTATTAATGTTGTGATATATTTCCCAAACTCTGCTTTTGTAATTACATTGAGCACATGCAACGGCATGGAATGATAGAAGATATAATAGGTATTTTATTTGTGATGATTTGTAAAGATATGGCTGGCTTCTCTTGCAGCGTAACTCTCCCAAGTCTATAAAACCTTACATCATGCTATTATCACTACCCTCTTTAAACAGAGTAAGTTAAATATGTATTTTAACTTGCAGGCACCTAAATTTTCATTTTAGAATCATTTTCCACATACACAAAGAGGAAATCTGTTTCATTTCTTTTCTTCCGTCTTCTTCTGCCCGCATGAAATGACTTAAATCTGTTGTTCTTTAAGAGTAGATCCAAAGAGACATTGATCACCCATAGAACAGATAAGTCAAAATATAGCCTAGATAATGCATTGCAGAATTCTAAGAGCACAGATAGATCTTACTAACAGGGACTTGATCTTAAAAATATTAGTGGTTTTAATAAATTAAGTGAATCACCAGGACTCATATAACAGTATATTTGACCAAGAATCAGGCTGAAAAGCCCTGCCAATGATAATCCTGTAGGCCTAAGCAGTTAGTATTACTAACACAAGCCATCACATCTAACAAAATTTGCAGTGAACAAAAATAAATATCAAAAAGGTCACTGCTATTTATTTTATACCTGTCTCCTTTTTGTATGCCTTGCTGCCTCCACAGACCATCTGAAAATATTTTTGCAAACATTGAATTTAACCTGTTCTACAATACCATGGTTGTTCCTAAGTCACCAATACACAAAGAGGTATGTACCTCAGTGTTTAACCTTCGACTGCTGTTCACTAACATGTACCCTTTTAGTATCAATGGTTACTTGTCCAAAACTCTGTAATATTTTTTTTCTTGTCTTTCATTTTTTTAAGAAGAGACCTCCTAGTTTTTGTTTTTGCATTTACTAGGCCCAGAGTTCATTTGCCTCATTTGTCTTGGATGGCAGGTTGAGGCATTTTAAATTTTGAAACTTGTGTTCAAGCAAGGGTGTGACAGAAGTGTACAGCTCAGGATCCAGCAAAAAGTAGAACTGTCTATATTTTAAAGAGGTTTTTTGTTTGTTTGTTTGTTTTTCTTCCATGAAGAATAATTTGTTGTTGTTTTGTTCTTTTGATGGAGGCTGAAAACTACTGGTGGACTGTGCAGGTCACGTTTTCTGTGTTAACTCTTCTGTGGGAGACAGGGCAATAATGCTTGCCCTGCATTGCTCAGTGATAGATGGTTTCAGTTCATTAGGCAGGATCCGTTTATTCCAAGCACTGCAACCCAAAGAAAGTCAGTCTTCAATTGCTATGGAGATGTTTGTTCACCTTGTTCCTCATTCACTCTGACTGTGAAAAATAAGTCTGCTTGAGAGCACACAGCGGTGTAATTGACTCTATGGATCAGCTGTCATAGTGGTTTTGCTACAAGAAATTATATTAGCCTTCCCTTTAAACTTGTTCAAAGTAATAAGTCATTGTTGACATTCACAATTCATGCAATAAAGTATCTTTAAAAAAAAAAATGGAACTTAGCAAATTATTAATATCAAATGTATGTCATGCAAATTATGCCCGTTTTTAAAAGTGATTTACAAAGTGGAGGTAGGATTGTTAATTCTTTCATTTTTATTTCTCTTTAATTTTTATCCTAAACACCATTGAGAAAGCTTTCTACTTTCCTAAGCAGGATTGAGTATCAGTTACTAAAAACAATTTTATTACTATTACTTTTATATGGGAATAAATGTGGTGGTTTTTTTTACTGTTGTTGTTGTTTTGTGTGTCCGTTTCTCTGTGTGTCTGTTTTCTTTTTGTTTGTTTATTTTGTTGTTGTTGTTGTTTTGATTGGTTGGTTTTGTTTTGTTTTCTGGCAACTATTATCAGTGCTGCCAAAAAGGGTTGCTTCCTGGAAACACTAATCCTTCCTGTGACTAAATACATGACATTTTTAGTTATATTGTCAGTTAATCAGAGTGCATTTTAACACACCTATAGGTGTGTTTATTCTGAGGTATGAATGTAAGGACTGCAATGTAATACATTTTTCAGAAACTCTCAAGACACCCCATGACAGTCTCCGATCTTGGTTTCACTCGTATTTTCCTTAATTCGTTCAGTTGAGAAAGTCCTTTCCACAAACACCGCTAATCCGGAAGTAGCCAGCTGGAATTAACCTCCCCTGAAACCCCTGAAAAGTCAGCTCCCTTTGGTATAGATTGCAGAATATTTATTCAGTGAAAGATACTGACCTCTTAAACGTTCTTCTCAATAGCCCAAGATGACCAAAGTCTCTTGTCTACACCACAGTGTCCTGTGCAAGTGAAAATAAACAAGCAGCAGAGGCGATGAAAAGATACAATTTCTATCTTGTGAAAATATACAGAGGACTGCAAAAAGAAAGGGCCATGCCAGTGATCTTCAGGATACATAGTAATGGTTGAGGAAGACATTGTGGAATATCTTTTGGACTTAACTGCAAATAAATATTGCTTAAAATAAATCAGAGACGGGAGCACAGCCTGGACTGAAAACAACCAGTTTTTGTGTCTCCAAGTATGTGTTTCTCACGACAACTCCATTTTCAGTTTATTTCCAGCCTGCCAGCTGTATCTCATAACCAAGCCACAGGGGCTGGCTGCAACGTATTTGTATCCAATCCAGCTACAGCGTCGGAAAAATCACAGGGTTCAGGGAATCTAATTATATCCTTATACATGCTTGTTGTCATGGTCAAATATGAGGCTAAGTAGGACTACATTTTAATGTGGTTGTCTAAAACTGAACAAGAGTCATTCTGTTCAGAACTGGCCATTGTCAACAAAACCAATTTAACTTGCTGCTCATGGTAACATTTTACAATAAGTGTCTGCCTGGTTGAAATGGAAACTAATTGCCCACTAACACTGTGACATCTAAACCCCAAGAGGACTGTAATTTTTATTTTGTTCATTTGGTTAAGCTCAATTTACATCAAAATTTAGCTGTGAATAATTAAGGTTTTCTGTAAACAGTTTTGATAGTCTTCATATTTTATGTAAATTAGGTAAACAAATGCACATCCATACACATAAATCTCCCTGCTTCTTTCCACTGATTCAAGCCTCTGTTATAATGTCCCTTTGACAACACAGTGCTGTAAACTTTCTTGTAGCTGATTTAAACACTGTACCTTTCTTCTTGCTGCACCTTCTAAAAATACTTCTGACACCAGGTTGCTATGTTTAGGATTATAAAAAGAGTGGAGTGACTCATTGAAAGTCTAATTCTACCCATTATAATCTTGCCTCCTGGTTTATACTATTTTAGAAGTGTTATTTGATCTGGAGGATCATTCTGCAACCTTCAGATTACTGCTGGGTGACTTCTGCAGAAAAGGAATTACCAATGCATTAAATTTGAATTAGCTTTGAAAAATCATGCAGATATATGCAGAGAACATTACAGCAGTGATGTCTCCAAGGCACAGCAGTATTGCCTTTATGCAGTTTTGAAGAATCACTTGAGCAACCCTTAAATTGCAGATGATGAAGCTGAGCAAGCATCTTTACTAATATATATATATATAATATATATCTTTAAAAGAAAAAAGAAAAAAAAGGAAGAAAAAAAAAAGAAAAGCATGCTTATACACATACACAAAGCAAATGTAGCTTTGAGAGTTGTCTTTCAGGGAAATCTGATCACAAACTGACTGCTGCTGAGTGGGCCATTTGGGCTCAGACCTGTCATACTGGAGAACACTACTGCACATACTGCAGAAGTGTCATTTAGACTAATGATTATGAATTATGCAGAGGGTCATATCCTTTTAGTTACAAGTCATTTCTACAGCATCCCTCTAGACTGCCTAGCCTAGTTCCATTTTTTCCCCTTTTAGCTCTGCTAGCAAATAACACAGAGAATGAATGCCAAGACCTTCATTTATTGACATTTTATTTTCCTCCCATAACTTCAAGTAGGTAAAAAGACTGAACAGTTAGAGGGAGGGGGAAAAGGGAGCTGGCTGTTATCGGTGGATTAGGAAGAAGCTTCCTTCAGTTCAGCAGGTCATTTTATGAAGTAGGACAGTAAAAAGCTGTAGAAACTCTGTTTTGCTACAGACTTTAGATCCAAAGCATTTACAGTGAAAACATCAATTTTGCACCTTCCAAATTTGTGAAGAAAATATTCAATAAATAAATAAAAACGATCATTTGACAAATATTTAAAAAAAAATTTTTTTTTGGAAGCACTAATCTGACAGCAGTGGTACGTACAACCTTCCCTTCTCATAGTACTAACCAAAAAATCTAGTGCGTAGATGAACAGGAGTGCGAAAATGGTTCACGGAGCTGCTGTGAAGCGGGATGTGTGGCATGTATGGCAAATACATTATCTAGTGTGACTGGGTGTATCTTGTGTGCCCTTTGCTGTGAGTGGTAACACATTGTGTTTGGAGAGCAACAGCTAAGCAACAAGCTGTGGCAGCCAGGGAGAACAAGAAATGCTAGAGAGGCATGTGCAGGAAGCTGTTTCCTGCACAGGGCCTTTGTCTTTCTCCCACAGATGCTGGGTGGTAGGGGGAAGGTTAAAAGGAGACTCCAGCACCAGAAGGTTCCTTAGTTTCCAGTATCAGGAGGGGTTTCCTTCTTCATAAGAACTAAAAAAGGAAAAGGATTATTAACAAGAAAGATAACCTGCTTTTCATAATAGAAGAAGGCCTTGTTTTAAAGTTGGTTATGTAGTAGAAAGCGTAGTTCATCCCTTCAGCCGTACAGAAAGCTTCTCAAAACCCATGGCTGCAATACTTTTCTGTAAACATCAACTGCTCTTTTTTTCCATTACAATTCATAAAAGAAATTGTTCAGGAGGCAGAAATGTTTCATGCTGTATCATGTAGTCAGGAAAAAAAAAAGAAAAAAAAAGAAAAAGAAAAAGCAGGGAAACATGCTCCTTGTTAACATGTAGACATGTTTAATACTGGTATCTGGTAACAAAACAATTCAGAACACTTTAGGCAAAGGTTCTCTTCTGCAGTGTTAAAACATGTCTAAAAAAGGAATCTATATTTTATTTATAAATACTTATAATCTCTGATGTCAAAATATTAAAAAAAAAAAAAAGTGATGAAAGTTCACAGAGCCAAGCAAATTAAATGTATTCCTGTTCTTCATGCACAGAGGAAAGTTGTCTCTTCCAATGGCAAATGTTGCACAAACCTTTAAATTTTGTAGTGTGTGCTCAGGATGAATATTTTGGGCTTTCTTCATAGTGGAAAAGGAGCATCTATAACCCTCCCATAAGTAAACTTGAAGGCTACTAGTTTGACTAAAGCTAAATTCTGGGACAGAACAAGATTGAGAAAGATTCTGAATGTCTGTCTGTCACTGGAAAATTAAACAGACAAATAAATAAACACTGATTATTTCTTTGGAAATATCATCTGGACCATTTTTAAGAAGATTCCTTGGACACAATGCTAATTTATTTTTTCCTTGTTTTCTGCATCTAAATCTGCCATAATCAGTCAGTTTCTTGTAGTTGTCATCTGGAAGCACACCATGAATTAGCATAGATTATGAAGTACAGATGGAGAAACACAGATAACTTACAGGGTGTATTCCAGGACTTTAGGAAGCTATAGGTCTAGGACAGACAGGGTATACTGGAGATTATAATGGACTGTATATGCCGAAGATCACCATATGAGAATTTTTTATTGTTTACTCTTAGCTTCTGTGATTCCAATGATCTAAAATAACTAGAGATATAGCAAAACACTATTCTAAATCCTGATATTCATACTGACAAATAGGAAGACCTCTATCAAGAAAACATATTTCATTTCAATCCTGTAGTTTTTTTAACTGAGGAGTTTATTCCTGGCTGAGCTTCAGGTCTGTTGAACAGAAGTTTTACTGACTTGATGAAAATATTTTATATTCATGTTATGGGGTGACAAAGAACATGTAAATGCATATAACATGAACAAAGGGATGGTGTAGTTGTATTTATTTCTAGTAAGACTGATTGCAATCAGAAGGCTTTGCTACCCCACAGACAGGTGTTCTCTGAAAGCAAAAGATTTATATTTTACTCTTATGCATGCTAACTTTCTTTGATGTTGTATTTTTATTTATGTTATGAATCATATGTATTCATGGTTATTTCAAGGGACTCCAGTGCGTTCATGGTTTGATCAAGGAAGTCAAATCACACATTCAAACCAACATTTCATTGTAAATTTGGAAGATAATCTATTTTCAATTAAAAATAATAAATGTCATTATTGTAAAATACAGCATATAAGTGTATGTATATAAATAAACAAACAGCTTGGTAGATACCCCTTAACTATTATTATCTATGTGATTTGTTTGTGTGCGGCCAGGTCATTCTGGTTACTGTATACTGTGCATTCCTTGACTGATAAAACACAAAACGTGAAATATGGAAGGAAAAGAGACATCATGCTTTCCTTTCATGCCAGCAGAGAAATGAACTGTATCATGTAGAATGTCTTTTAAATCCATAGTAGAAGTTGACCTTTATAAGCTAATCTACCTAGGTACTAACATTGTTTTTATATGTACTTTGGGTTTTATGACCTCTTTGCTGGAAACCAAACATAGTGTCAAGTCCTAGGTATCTGAAATCATCCTGACCACTTCTGCCTTTGACTGAGGCCATTCTCTTACTTTCCAGTGAGGTGCATGGGTTGGAAACAAGAAATTTCAATATAGATTGAACCGTAGGGCTGAACTAGCCTTTAGGATTGAGGACTGACCTGCAGCTCCCAAAAGGGCAGCTGATCTGCACCTCATGGTGTGAGCTCCTAGTGCTATCATGAGGATGTAGTCTCCTTCCACCACCTACAACTCCTCTGCCTCCCTTCAGCCCCTGGCAGCTCTCCCATGCTCCTCCAAGCAGTCGTGCTGCACTGCCAGCTCCATCCCAGACTGTTTTGGGTGCAGGAGGAGCATGTCAGGCCTGGGGTGCCTCTGAGGATGTGGGTGAGCAGGTGGAGCAGCAGCTGGAGAGCTGTCCCAGACAGCCAGCAGGTGGATGGAGCAGCAGGGGGGCAACACCAGACAGGCGGCAGGTGGAGAGGGCAACAGAAGGGCAACACCACTTTGTACTGAACATTAATTACACTTGTTGGAACCCTGTGTGCCTCCTACCATTTCTTTAAAGTGTTAAGTTACAAATATTTGTTTAAATTCTGGAAATAGCTTCCCCTAATGAGTGAAGACCTTGGAGGTGGTTAGCAGGGAGTTGGAAGAAAGATAGCCTTCTCCCATCCTTAAGCTACAAAACTTGCGAGTGACCTGACTTTGTGTGCAGGTATAAGACGGTGGTTCTTTAATTTGCCTCAGTCCATCCATGCCTTCAAGGAAAAGCTCATAAATACACTAAAATGTTGTTGGCTTCCTCAATAGATCTATTGTGTGAAGCTTCACATTGTGGTGTTTGCTCAGGTGCCCAGATGTTTATAATTAATTTAGTCTGATTATTTCTAATTACTCCTTCCTATCTGTATTATCTTGCATTTGTCAACTTCATACATAAGTAGCCCTGCTGCCTATTCATTTAGTTTTGTAAGGTCCCTTTGGACCTTCTTAACCTTCTCTAGTGATTACTAATCTAAATAATTGTTCTGTCTGCAAATTTTTTCCCACCCTTTTTCCCAGAACATTAATAAAGGGAACAGAGTCTTATCCTAGTATAGGGACACGAAGAATCCCACTGCAAGCCTCTCATAATGCAACCTGACCATTAGTCTCTGTCTCTCTGTCTTTCTTTCTCTCTCTGTTTGTTTGCTTGTTTTGGTTTGGTTTGGTTTTTTATTTAGTATGCTACCTGATTTCTGATTCCTGGCAGTATTTTAACCCTTATGCATTTACCATTTGATTTTCTAAAGTCTCTTGTAAGGTATTTTATCAATGTTTTCTTCAAAGCACAAGTAAATGATATCTATAGCAACTACATTACTGCGGTTCTGAAAGAAGTCTGTTAGATGAGAGGGATAGTTTTTTTTTTTTCCTAGAAGGTGATTTCCTGCAGTGTATCTTGCCCAGCTATTAGTTCTATGATATAAATTATTTTTAATTGCTCCCTATTTGTTTTTCTCATCTGAATTAAAACACAGTATGTACTTTAGTTTTTTGTTTTAAGTGTCTAAATGTGAGTTCTTTTATAATTTGGATTTACAGTTTCAAACAAACTTCTTAATCCTCAGTCCCACTTCTTGAAGCCTTCTCCTGCCATCAAAACTACATTTCAAATAGCTGTTCCAGTTTCTTCTGATTGTTTTTCTCTCTGGAGGAAAGTAGAAAGCTTAAGAGAAATTTGAACACTTATAATATTAACTGCTTACATGTAACTGCTAGAGGAAAAATCTTCTGATAGTTTGAAGAAATGGCAGTTTAAGGCCCACAATCTATATCAGATCCAAAACAATTTCACTCTTTCAGGCATCTTTTTTTTCTTATATATGACATTCTAGCATTGGCTCTATCTTTCTGTATTGCAAAGGTACCAAACAGAGGAGGAGTTTGTTATCTCTTCTGTGCTGCTGGCTACTTTCAAGGTTGCTTTTCTTTATTTTGTGTCTTTTGGCCCACTTTGGGCCCCCTTGTACACTGAAAAGTACAAAGCTTCCTGGGTGAGAATTTCTTGATTGGCAGGACTACTGGGAGAGCTGTACAAATGGTGAAAACTACTAGGATGGAGATAGAGGGGAAGCAATGTACAGGTACAATTTTTCTGTACCCTGAAAGATAAGTGAATTCTACCTGTCCACTTCTCTCTGCCAGTCTAGTGCCCAAACACAAGGCCTTGAATAGTCGATAATAAGGGGGACCTATATAAACTCAGAAAGGGCAGAACATGAAACATTTGTAGCTTCCCTTTTTAATCCTTCTTCCCTACTGCTCCTGCTCCCAGTTAAGCTACAAAGGAGGCAATGCACTGCGCTTTTCCTAAAAGATGGAAAATTTGAAGGAAAAAAAGAAAAATGTTCCTGTGGTTCCATCCAAGCCTTTCCTCTTTCGTACCAAAGCTGCTCCATTTGCCTTTACCTCAGAGGGGCAGCTTTTGACCTGAAACACTTTATTCTTCTCCATTTCTCTTTCATAAAAGTTATGCTGAATTTTTTTTTCTTGTCCGTTTCCCCCAGTCAGTACCTTATGATCCAAGCTGAAGAACTGTGATCCCTTTCTTCCTTTCTTTCAAAAAAAAAGAAAAAAGAAATTCAGGGAGGTCTCACAATTTAGCTCAGATTTCATTTATGTGCAACGATGGATGTACCCAATCTTCTAAAACATCATATCCCTTTTATTAAGACTGTTAGAAATGAAACCTGTTTGTAGCTGGTGTTGCTTGACAGAATATACAGTAGGAGTCTCTAAGTCTGCTTTCTTGGCTGGTAAAATGTGAACATTACTCACTTAACATTTCCAAAGTATTTTCCTCCAAAAGTTTCAAACACATTACAAACTAATTAAGCCTCACAACTCTATATGTAATAAGTTAGAGATCATGTCAATGCAATCATTTAGCAGTTTAACTATAAACACGGCATCATGTTTTAGGATAGGGAATAAGACTGTATTCCTTTAAAACAACATCAGCAATATAATTAACTGCTCTAAAAAGGTATGTATTCAAGGGGGAAAGTGGTCATCAGAATGAGGGATGACTCCTAACAAGAATACCAACGCTATGTCTAACAAAACTACAGCCATTTGATGGCCTTTATAGCTTTCTGGATCTGCTGTTCATCCCCATATCCACAGATAGGCTGTTTCATTCCTCCTGTTCCTGTTTGCATAACTGGCTGGCCATAAAAGGCATCCTGACTTGTTTCATTATATAGGCAGACCTTTGAGATAACTGAAAATCGCACAGATGTTCTGGCGCTGGCTACCTAGCCTGGGCTCACTATCTCTAATGTCTCACAGATAACAGAGACAAATCTGAAAGATTCAGTAATGCTTCTGCTATTATACTGTAATTTCCTCTTCCTGCAGGAAGGACACAATGGGTCACCAGTAATGGTTAGCAGTCAAAATGACACATTTATGTGTAAATAATGTGGGCAACAGTTGAACCTCACAGAAAAACAAATGCATTTCTAGTGCCCAAATCAGTAACTGTGCTGTGTCTGGACCTGGTTGAGGGTGTGCAACCTCCACAGCTCCTTCCCACTGCACTTGGGCTAATTGTGGGTATGTGAAGCACATGCGCAGAGGTGGGAGTGGAGAGCAGGAAGGTCAAGGACTCTTCATCTGCAACCTGCAGGGATTCCTCAGTAAAGTTAATTTACAAAGGCGCTGCACTCAGCCCACCCCACCCCCCCAACCCCCCATCCCCCCCTTCTTCTAAGCCTTGATGAGGTATTTGATTAATGGCTCTGAAAGTCAAACACAAGGAGTGCCCCCTCGGCTTTGAAGGTCGCAGGTAAATCCTGGCCTTATTCTGACTCCAATAATGCATTTATCTAAATGCCACATCTAAGTCATAACCACTCATCAAAGCACTGACTTGGTAGCGCAGCTATTTCTATCGAAACATAGAGCACCATATGATAAATTACATCTGCAAGATTTGTTTCATATGTCAAGCACACATTACTTCTAAATCAAATGCTAAAACATGTCTTATTTAGTCAAAAGTAAGCAGAATGCTGTAATTTATAATCGTCTTGAAGCGAAATGCAGCGAAAATGAAAGCAGACTATTAAAATTTAATGCCTGTTCAGCTGAGTAGAGCATTTCTGGCCACGTTTGATGCAGCGTCGTTTTCTCACACCATTGTGTATGCACAAAAAGTCAGCCTGTGTTTGCCAACGTTTGTGGAAACTAATTGAAAAAATGATTTAGCTGTTAAAAGCTGACACCAGGCTGGAAAATTATTGTCAGCACAGGCACTGATGGCAGTGTCTCATTTCTCCTCCTCTCACCCCCACCCGTTTGCTTTTAACAATCGTCTGTTGTTCCTCAGCCCAGCTCCCTGCAGCACTCTTGCTAGCGAATATTCATTGGGGTGTCATCTCTGTTTAAAGTCTCGTCCTACACACCTATTCATCTGTGTTAAGTGAACAGCAGCATCAGCTCAAATTAAGCTGGCATGAAAACAGCCACTGTTAATAACTTCTGCTGTGATTCAGCTTAGCTTTGGATAACAGGTGAAGATGTTTCATAACGGAGGCAATTACAGCTCTGTAAGCTTTTTCCAGCTGCCTGTGTAATGAGGGAACAGGGCACAGGAACTGCTGGAGTATGTGGCATGGCCAGCCCGGCCACCATCAGACCGTGTTTGTTATCTGCTGGGCTGAGCAGGCTGCCTGTCAGGAGCAGATGCCGGGCATGCTGATTAGTGTGCAAAGGGCTTGGAGAGGCTGAGGTGAGGAGGTGGAAGTCAGCATGCTCCATCTGAACTTGCTGTGGACCTCTTCCACCAGAGAAAAACCTTCCAAACCACCACTTCTCTGATAGGACTGGAAATCTGTGTGAGGATGCACACATGTGCCTGGGCATCACACATGCACATGTGTGCATATGCCACTAAAAATGAAATACAAGGAGCACACAGTGCTATTTCACAAATGAGGGCAAAATCCTGTTTGCAAAATGGTAACAAACAGTGAACTGCAGAGATGATAATCAGGTCTGCTAAAGAAGTAACCATTTGACATCTGCTCATTAAGATGCAGATGAAGGAGTGAGATGTGTGGAAATTAATAACTAGTGAAATATAAATGAAGCCTGTACTTTCATATGAGAAATGACATGTTACTGTGATGGATCTTTAGCTTTTTTTTTTTTTAATTAAAGAACAATATATTTCCATCTACTGAATCTCTATTGTTCTATTATTTAAGTTATCTTTCATGTCAGTGCCACATGGTTTGAAGTATATTAAAACGTAGTCATATACTTAATTGTGCGGATTTGCAGATGGTTCATTTCCAGCCAAATATTTTTTCCTTAGAGCTCGAAAGAAAATCTCTAGCAGCCTAAATTGAATTTTTATACATGTCGATTTCTAGAAATGTACTTCTTAATGGTTTCTGATGTGCCTAAAGGCATGAATCTTGAACTACTTTCTCTGAAAAGTGTTGGAAAGAAGCTGAAAAATGTGTTCTGGGTTTTCTGTGTGTGTTTTTTTTTGTTGTTGTTTCTTTTGTTTTTGCTTATTTCCCAGTTGCAAATATTGAATTTCAATTCTGTGTGTCAACTTGTTTTTATTGCACTGCAGTACAGTTTTCTTGAGCACATGTAATAATCAAAATATAACAATATATATTTCAGAAGTATTTGATCACAATTGCAATGTATCTGCAAAATGTGTAGTGTATATTTATTTCCAGAAACAAAAGATACATCTGCTTCCTTTTCAAAGAACAACCTTAGTCTCTTTGAAATGCTCAAGGTTTATCTTTTAGAGGAGGTAACACTGAGATTGACCTATTTCCATATTCCATTTTTTTCTCAATGTGACTTTGAAAGATTCTTTTTCCAATTAAGGGAAAATATTTTTGTAATGATTTTTAAATGAAAGATGAAATTGATGGTGAAATTGTATCCATATTCAAATTCTGACGCTCCCAACAAATAATTGTTTTATTTATCTTTGGCAATGCTCTATCTATTGTCACCTTGGACTGTATTCCGCATGCTTTATCTTCCCCTGACAAGTACTGCTGTTCCTTATCCTTGCAGCCTTTAAAAGCTCTGTGTAACATTAGCCTATCTAGCCTAGTGAAAATGTCTTTACAGATTAGTGTAATGTTAATACCACTGGCTCCCTGCTTTTGACCTGAAGTGGAATATATTGCACTGCTGGAGCAGATGGGATCGGGGCTTCATCGGGAAGCGGAGATTGCTTGGCTGCCAGCCAGGAGCACAGTGCTGGCGGCAGCCCGATCCCCCGCCAAGGAGAGCAGCCGTGAAACGGCTCCCCACCCTTGCAAAGCGGGGGGCATCGTGTGAGTTTGCTTTGAATCAAAATGCGTTCAAGGCTGCTCATCCACAGATGTTTGTGCAGCATCCTAAAAGGAGCTGAATCTGCCTGTGAAAGTGGAAGCCTCTTTACGCTAGGTTTTTAGGGTTTCTCTTTGTGTGTGTGTGTTTAATGGAAAATCTGAGACAAAAGAAGTACAAAGAAAACAGAGTTGTGAACTACTAATAACCTTCTGAATGGATGTACATTGGTTTATAAGAACAATTCAGTATAATGTTTCTGTTGCTTTTAGTAAATCAGGTATTCTTCTTTTGCTGTGTCCTTTGTGTCCTTTTTTATTTTTACCAAAATGTTAAGATATCCCAATGAAAAGTATTTCCCTAAAACGTTTTTAGGCCTCCTGTGAAGATCATGTGGTGCCAAAAGCAAAAATAGATGAAGAATTAGGAAGGAAACACCTTCTTTTACATGACGTGTGAAGTCCAGAAATTAAATACATTAATTGCAACGTATGCACTCTAAGGTCTTACTGTTACACCAAACAAACCTTTTGTAAAACATCCATATTAAATCTGTTACTTCAGCTTTCTTCCTTCCCTCCCCCCTCCCCCCGCCCCCCCGCAATCTTATTTTTCTCTCAAGTACTGCATTTCCCTAGCAGTAAAACATATGCTGTTTTCTGCCTAAGTAAATGGATAATGTAAGCTGTGATGTGGAGAGCATTTTTTTTCTTATAATTTTCTTTTTGAGGGTGTAGTTATAGTAACATATATGTGCTTTTATCTGTGATAAGAACTACCATCTGGTAGCTAAATGTGCACAGCTTATTGCTTGAAGTGCTTATACACATTGTGAAAACACACAGCTTTTGTGTATGTTAGGATACTGCCTATATGTATTATTAATAAACCCACATATTAGCTATTCGAATATGTCAAATGATTGTAAAATAGAACAGTGGGGACAAGAAGGATTGAGACTGGTGCATTGCCAGATGTGTATTTATTCCAGCAGTACCATTGTGACCTTTTAATATCACATTATTTGCAACCTCTTCCAGCCAATAATTGTCTGAGGGGGAAAACGGAGCCTTTTCGACATGGAAAAGGCTTCTGTTACATTCAAGAAGCTGAAGCTTTCATCCATAGTATACGAATTCACAAAGATGTGTGGTGAATGTGTACGAGCAGCAAGAGAGACGGAACATATAAATTTGAGTTACTTTGACCTTTAATCCAAGAGACCAAGAAGAGAAATGCACTAGGAAGGCAGGTTTGTTGCTGTCTGGAGACTGATAAGCTGTAATAAAGGTGCACTCCATTGCAATTCATCCAAAGCTTGCACCACTATCATCCTCTTTTTTCGATTTTTGTTACCTCAAGTACTTATCTAAATCCCTTTCAATGCCAGCTTGAATGCACTTTGTATTCTCTCCAACTGTGACTGGTGCTGTCTGTGTGTGTCAGTGTGCTTCAGCATACACTCTTTCCTCTTGTTTGACAAGAACCAGTGCCAACACCTAATTAAGAATAAGCCATGGAGCTCTCTGCTCTATCTTTGTCAACCGCTATGTTCCCAGCTTTCTGCCTAGCTGAGCTTTTATGACACAAGTAGCATTTTGAATTCAGCCTACTCCTGGCCTCCTGGTTCCCAACAGAAGAACTAAATGGAACTTAAGGCAGGGGTTGATTTTAGAAACATTTATGGTAACACAGTCCAGAAATCTCTTCTGTCTCTTTCTGAAACACATGCTCATGTGCATAGATCTGTCTGTTCATATTGATATAACTAGATGTGGGATGCACATGTCCATCTGAATACAAACTGGTAATTTTTCAGATTACCTTCTGCCTCTGTTCCACCCTAACCCACACCCCCCAAGACTGTTTCCTAGGAGATAATCAGAGGGGTCAGGACTGCAGGTTTCTTTTGCAAGTACTGTAACTAAAAATCTACCAATCTACCAGGATCCTAATTTAAGAGGATGGAAAACCTCTTGTTCAGACTCCTGTTGAGCTATTTTAAGTACTTTGTCTCAGTGATATAGTTATATTTAGGTCATAAAATAAGAAACTCTTTCAAAGGGTTAGCCATTTGATAAGTTTGAAAAACAGATTAACGTAACTGACAGGTGACTGACTACCAGAGAGCCAACTAAATGGTTACATGTAACAATTTTGTGGAGAGGTTTAAGTATATGTCTGCATAACTAAGTTAAATTACTTCAGAGATTCAGAGAACTTTTTTTTTTTTTTATCTGAGTCCAAGTAACTGAATCCAAACTCTGATCTAAGTTTTATACGAATCTGTGTAGCTTGACAGGCACACAGAAAAGCAAGCTGGTGTAGCTTGGCATAGAACTTGATTTAACTGATTTCCTTTGCAGTGGTGGGTTTGTCCCTTCTGTGAGCCTGGACAGTGCCAGTAGACTACGCTGTTCCAGTTTTAAGATGTCCCAGTTAGGTCCACTTCTGTTCACTGCTCTTACTTTGTCATTACCTTGTGAAGGAAGACAAGGAGTTTGTCAGGAATTCAATTCTCTGTACAGCTCCAAGCTGTCTTTGTGAAATCATCAACTGAACTGTTCCGTAGCTGATTTCTGGCGATGCTAGAGCAAAAGAGGACAGGAATGTTTTATTTACACTTTTGCTCAACCATGAGTGAAATCAGGCCAACTGCATCTCTGCCATACTTCATACAAGTACATAAAGACCTTGTCTTGTTGTTGATGCAGACTACAATACAACTAGCCAAAACACTTTTAATTGCCCGAGTATGACAATGAATCCTGTGTGGTTCAGACGGTCACTCTGCATTGAAAGAGGTGTTTCCTGAGGAACAGGTCTGTGGAAAAGCTGTTTAGAAATCAGGAAAACACAGAGAGTATTCATTACCTTTATCTTATATTTATTCGTATATTTATTTTATGTCAAGCAGCTCCCCAGCCAAAACAGCTGGAGGCTAAAAGTTAAAACGTGGCAGTAAGAGAGATTATAATGGGCAGACATGCGTTTCATGCATTTCAGAGGAAAAAAAAAAAAAAAAAAAAAGGATTCATTTGGCTACGTTATGAGCCTTGGAAAATTGTTCCTCATGTGAGCTCAGTACATTTAACAATGATAGTAAAATTAGTTTCAATCATGTTAAAATCTGGGAGTAACATAAATGAATTCCAAGGACTCTGTTCAAGCATAGCATGGAAAAGACATAGCATTACAAAGCGTAATGCCTAGACACTTTGAGTTCAAAAAAAAAAAAGCCAAATGCCCCCAAAAAATAAAAGTAAAAATAGAAATAAAAATAAAATAAAAAAATAAAAATGAAAGAAAAACAAACAAGATTATGTTGTTGTACTTGAGAAATAATAGTGTAGACAGATTTTAAACTGCTAGTTTTATTCATTACATAGTAATTATGAGTAAAACTAGTCTTGGTGATCAGCTTTTGTCTCCCAAGTGTAAACAGTGTAACCTTTTACTGCTTTACTGCTTTCCTGGAACAGTAGGTGTAAACATCCTGCTGCTGCTCACTAAAAATATTGAGAATTTTTATAACCTATTCTGCTTAATGTCTGCCAGGATTACTGGAGCAACCAGTTGTGTATGACAGGAAGCAGCCATCTTCATCTATTTTGCCACAGTACAAATAGGGTCTTATAAATCAACCTTGAATTCTAAACCCTATTTTCAGATACAACTGGAGTGTGTAGATTATAAAGATATTGAACTGTATGTGTACATTAACAGCTTTAAGCAGAACTGGCTTGAATTTTCACACAAAAATATAATTCTGAATTATCTTCCCTTCCCCTTCTGCACCCTATCATAAAGGACATACAAAGAACTCAGTGACAATTGCTTTGCCTCACTGTTTCGGTTCAGCTGTTGCAATAAAATTGCTGGTATGAACACAGCCATTGACTTGTGATGAGAGCTAGATTCCTTCATGTTCAAGCTATTTCTAAAAGCTAATTTGAAGGCTTTGGAAAATGTTACCCCAAGGAGATGACAGACTTATCAGCTTTTCTATGCATACTCACAAAGAAAGATGACCACAGAGGAAGAAAGAAAAAGCGTGGTTTGAGGATTATGCACGCAGCCTTAACTTTTTGGCATTTCTAGGGAGAAGCTGCAATACATCAGCGTGCTTTCTGTAAAGATGACAGGTGTCCATGGGAGGTTATGCTCAAAAAAGAGCAATCTTAGAAGCTCTGAGTCTGGTCGTTCCTATTCCAGTTCAGAAGCAGAAGGAAAAACATGCAAACCTCATCACTGCAAGGCATGTTAAGTGCTGTTAAGTCAAACTAGCACCAAGATCAGAGTGTTCTCTGCATAGTGCAATCAATGACACTAATGGACTCCTCAACAGTTCTTATATCACCAGAAGCCCCAAATACTGGGGCAAGACAAATGCTGTTTTCTGGCTCCAGGAAATGGCAGAGAGTAGTTACGTATGAATATACACTTGTGTATGCATACCTATACGTTACACATTTGGAAATGACATTCTTACCCTGCTCTGAACACAGCACATGTGCACGCTGGATCTGGTCCAGATTTTCTCCCTCCCTGGGGTTTACTTTGTAGTTAACTTAAATAACAACAAACATGCCTGCCAGATCTTGCTTCAGAGCTTGGCTCCTTCTTGGGCTGCTCTCTGCAGGACCTCCTTTGTCCCTGTCACTTGTTTCCTGTGCTCCAGCGAGGCATTCACAACCCTTTCTACATCCTGGGCTGACGCCAGGAAAGATCCACCTGCTCTGTTTGTTGGCAGACCTAGCACCCCTGCATCTTTTGAGGAGTCTGTAATGCTTGACCACAGAGAGAGCAAACAAAACAGCTTGGCACTTGCCTGCAAGGTATAGGTTCTGCTGACTTGTTTATGAGGTGTTAGGAGGTGTTTTTGCACTAATGACACAAAGAGGTGGGGAGTGTTTTCTTTTGTAGTCGAGTGCATTTGTGTCCTTGTAGTTTCCAGACCTTTTCATCTCTGGTGGTGTTTACTGGCTGGGATGTATGTGGGGAACTTTTCATGCTAAGTCCCTGCCTACTTCCAAAACCTCCTCCCCTGTCTGTCTGTGCCCAAGACTAGGCGGAAGCCAGTCATTTAAGACAGTAGATAGGTCACTCAAATGTTGTACATGACTAGGTTCGAACAGGGTAGTGACTTAGAAACAAAGATTACTTCTCAATATCCCAGCTATTGTTCTTCAGAAGAACTGTGTCAGTAATTGCAAAGAAAACAATAACAAGCAAGCAGGAAGTGCACATAGCGTCAGCTTCTGGTTTTTGTAGTTTTTGTGCAGCAGGATGGTGAATGACCCAAGGCTGAAACTGTAGCTGAAGCATTAATTTGGTTTGGTTTACTTTTCATAAACTCTGTATGTGCATTATGCAAGCCAGTGTGAACTTAAAGTCTTGTTATGACCACAAAAGGCTTGTTCCAGGTAACAGTGTGTTTTTCCTCCAGTTTGCACTAGAAAGACATCTGTGTATGTGCCTGAAGATCCATTACTGATATTCTTTCTCATTTTTATTACTGGGCTCAGGATAAAAAAGATGTCAGTATGATTCGTAAAGCATTTAAACTGATAACAGTGGCTCCAGGCCCATAGGACGAACCTCCAGAGAAGTCCAGATAATGCTATTGCAGGTCTTCATATAACATCTTCAAATAACAGCTGATCTAACTTCCTTTACCCTGCATATACTTTGGTATTGTTTTTCTACAAATAAACTAACAGTTAGAGAATATCACAGATACCCAACCCTTTTCTAATTAAGGTTAAATATATTCTCTGATGTAAGTACACATAACTCCCTTTAAAGGAATAGGTATTACATTTCCTTCTGTATGTTCCTTAGAAGATAAAATGGTAAGCTTGTGTTTGCTTAGGGAAAAGAAAAGAAAAGAAAAGAAAAGAAAAGAAAAGAAAAGAAAAGAAAAGAAAAGAAAAGAAAAGAAAAGAAAAGAAAAGAAAAGAAAAGAAAAGAAAAGAAAAGAAAAGAAAAGAAAAGAAAAGAAAAGAAAAGAAAAGAAAAGAAAAGAAAAGAAAAGAAAAGAAAAGAAAAGAAAAGAAAAGAAAAGAAAAGAAAAGAAAAGAAAAGAAAAGAAAAGAAAAGAAAAGAAAAGAAAAGAAAAGAAAAGAAAAGAAAAGAAAAGAAAAGAAAAGAAAAGAAAAGAAAAGAAAAGAAAAGAAAAGAAAAGAAAAGAAAAGAAAAGAAAAGAAAAGAAAAGAAAGAAAAGAAAAAAAAAAGAAGGAAAGCAAAAAAAAACTAATAGCATCTCATTATGGTAACTTGGTCAGAGAGATGTAAGTTAGTTTCAGCTGTAGCAGAATCTGATGTCAGCCTGGTAATTACTAGGCAGAGTCAATAATACCTCTCCTCAGTATAATTGCAAATCCAGTACAACCATGACCAGAACTAAATTGCTTGAGAGCAATCAATAGAAATCTCCTGATTGCATTCTCAGATGTACACATCAGATGTAAAAAGAAAAACTGTCCATCCAAGCAAAAGATCAACTTTACAAATGAAAACTGCAGTATAAGGCTAGGAAGAAGTATGTTCACACAGAAGCCTTGTAGTTAACTCTGGCTAGAAGTAACAGGTCTGAATGGGAACATGTATATTTTGAAAAACAGAGGCTATGCCTACATGAGCAGCGATTTGATGCAACTGGAGTACTAGATTCATGTAGATGATGATGAGTTCCCAATATTTGTTCTCTGTGTGGTTTGTGGCTTTCACTCAGACTAAATTTAGTTGGTTTCATCACACCAAATATTCTCATCACATGTGGTTCAAAGCTGTTGAAACACCAAACTTTAACTCAGGTGTCTGTGTCACCATTATGGGCTGGACATCATTAGGTTTGCACCTGGAATGGAAACTTCTGTCTCAGTTTCTTCTGTGAGGAATGTAGTTCAAATACACCAAAACCACTGTGAGGATCAAAGCAAAGTATGGTAAGTGGGGGTGCTCAAGGGATTAATTTCAAAACCTCACTGTTGCTTGAACCAAAATGGTATTGCAGATTCAGCCAAAAATGTGCTTAAAAAATAATAATAATAATAAAAAAAAAATCCTAGGTGATTATCGCCTTGGCTTTCTGCTTTTTCCTTCCTCAGTATTTTTGCTTATACATAAATCCCTGAATAAACATGTTGGCTGTGGTGCAATGCAATTCTTACCACTTGAGTATTTCCTGTGAACATTGCACATAAAGATAAGAAATGACTTTGAAGAATACACCATTAACTTTACTTATTGTTCTGTTAGAGACTCAGAGACAATGGATTAATTTGTGATGTTTGTTTGCTTGTTTGATTTGTTTTTAAAGCTTCCTCTATAAGTATACTTCAGGAGTTGAATATGAACTTTGGAAAGTGCTGAAACTAAGTCCCATGAAATTTCAACATGGTTTTCTAGTTAGCAGAGTTGTGAAAGCTCAGTTACTTATTTAGAAGAGGGATCTCAAAAGCACTGTGGAAAATAGGCACCTAATAGCCCTTGAGTTCTCTTTGAATAGGTGGCCAAGCTGCTGAAAAGAGGGGGGTGTTAAATTTTTTTTTTTTTAATATCTTCATTGTTTTCTGTTTTATTTTGGATTAAGTGAAGTGGCAACTGTTATGCACTCTGTCTGCTATTACATTTCCTTTTGGAGGTTTCTGTTGCAATGGATTAGTTTTCTAAATTGTCTGGAGTTTTCTGAGAAATCTACTTTAACATAAAATTGTTAGTTTTCTCACTATCTCAAATTATGCTGCCCACACAGCACAAAACACTAAATAAATAGACCTGGACAAAGCTGTAGTGTGTGAGATATCAAGAGTATTTTTGCTTAGGCTGTGCTGACAGAAAATGTTTTCTTTCCAGTGTAACCAGTGTAACTCTATCTTTTATTTGACATAGCTTTTGTTACAAGCTTATGAGAAAAATATTTTCAACAGGTGCCAGATCTATTAGGAGAAAAAAAAAAAAAAAAGGAAAGGAAAGGAAAAAAAAAAAAGCAGGAAAAAAAACGAAACTGTTGTCTTCATAATTTTATAATGGAACTAAACAATGTTTGCCCCATGAGAAACTGTATAACAGATGTCTGTACAAAATTTATTCACTGTTCAACAGAGAAAAAAGTGTGATATGCATTGCATTCACATTTTACATTATGGTATGGATTAAAGTACTGTAGTCAGAATATCATTAAAAGGCTGTTAAATCACTGATAATTTCATCGTATGTTGGAGTCAAGTGTAGAAGTACAATTCAGTTGCATTACTGTGATGTTATGAACATTTTCAATTATCAAGCTTAACCTTGCTAAGAAGCTGAAATGAACACTATCAATACAGTGAGGCATGGAGTAACAAAATAGCAGCCTGCATGTCCCTTGCTTTCTCTCCCTTTTTTTCCTACTTACTCCAGCAAAGGAAATGTGTGGACTCTTGCCCCCACCATTTCTAAATTGCCAAGCAGTTGTTTCCTGTAGATTAATTTGTAATACTAAATCTTGAGGAGAAGGAAATGTGAGCACGTTCCTCCCCCAGGCCATTTACAGGTCTGGAGTTTTAATGTAATCTAAAGCAGAGGTTGAGGAACTGACGCAAAACAAAAGGGAAGGACAAAGTGATAAAGGTGAAATTGGAGAGTTTCTTCAGCAAAGATTTCTCTTTGTGTGCTAGAAAACTTGCTTTACCCAATGCTTGCAGCTTCTACGCTGTTTTCTCTCGCAAACCGACCTATATAAAAACACCAAGAGGGGGATGTGTGTACACCACGTACATATGCTCACAGAGCTGTATTTCGAAGCAGCTTACATATGACTGCCTCTTTTGTTTGTGCATGGTTGCTGTGGTGATGATAGATAGTTTCCTTACATGGATAAATTAAAACAAACAAACCACGTCCATCAGCACTGATGCTGTTCCTCCTCTTGTCTTCACAGGGCAGTTGGAGCTGTGTTTTTAAGGTTATTTAGGCATGAAAAGCTGCAGATAGGCAGACTTCAGAAAGAGTTAGAAAATACATACCTAGTTATCTGAACCTAGATGGCTTGATACTATTAAAAGTGCTTTGGGTGCTTATTTATAGCTCTGTTGCCTAAATATCTTTCCAAATCTGGCATGATACAAGTACACAAGTCCCCATCTTCTTCATTTTCTTCTGTCTTTTGGGGCTTTTCAGAGTAAATCACCTCTACTGAATTCTGCATAGCTTTCTTTCATTATTCGTCAGTAGTGAAGTCTTCTGCTCAACTCAGGCTGGATAGACCACAATAAAAGGAGAAAAATGGAAGAGAGGAAACTAAAGAGACATAGGAAAAAAAAAGAAGAAAAAGTGGTACAAAAAGGTTTCTAGTCTAGCTTTTTGCAAGCTTCCCTGAAGACTTTCCAGGGAGGGTTTCCAAAAGGCATCAATGTTCTCCACATCACAGGGTGAACGAAGAGAAATCTCCAGTGATGACAAAAGGGTAGTCTGATCTGGAAGCATGTGATTATAATAAGCATTTAAAATAGCAGTCAAAAAATAAACGTTACAGTAAGAATCGTTTGAGAAGAGAAGACTTTCTGTCTTTACCAATTTTCTCAGCCACCTATTACCAGAATATTCCAGGAGCTTTTATGTTACAGGTCTTTCAGTCATTGCTTACAGATGGGAAGTTGCAGGCCCTGACTGCAAGTGTAACTTCAGTTCTACTGCTGCTGGGTTACCCCTTCGATCCTGACAAAAAAATAGACTCTTCGGGAAGATGGCCCTCAGCACTCTGGAAAAATCATGCCTTGGGAGAAAGTGAAGGGCAGGAAAGCAGCCTATCCTCCATCATTTCAGCCGTGAGTTCTTAGGTTTCTTAGGGTTCTTAGAGTCTCCATAACTCAGTGAAAAGGGATGATTACCAAGGAAATGTCTGTAGTATTACCCCAGGAACTCCAGCCAAATTTTTCTTTTCTTATTCTTTGGAAAAAAAAAATGGTGTTGATCTCAGATTGTTCAGCAAATTTATTTTCATTAGAAACTTAAGGGAGTATTGTTAAATAAATGTTTAATATTTCTAGGGACTCTGGATTGTGCTTTCTTCACAGAGGTGTTAAATTCCCAGCCCCTATACGGCAATGTGTGTAGGGATGGACTAGCTTATCTACTCTCTGCCTAAGACACAGTCACACTCAAAATCTCTTTGCTCAGACAGCAGTGTCAAAACTGACTCCATAACCATTCCTAAGGCAAGGCAGGACAGCGTGAAACAAATGGACATCTAAACAGGAGGGGGTTCCAGGTGCCATAGAGCAAAGAGTAAAGTCTTTCTGGGTACAGCAACCAAGAATTATCTTGTGCTTCTCTTGATGGATTTGCCATGGTATCACAAATGTACAGAAAGCACCTGAAATCCTGTCTTTGCCATCTACGACTAAGATCTCACTGGTCATAAAGAAAATTCATCCGTGCCA
This sequence comes from Anser brachyrhynchus, assembly GCF_964034855.1. Taxonomy (NCBI): domain Eukaryota; kingdom Metazoa; phylum Chordata; class Aves; order Anseriformes; family Anatidae; genus Anser; species Anser brachyrhynchus. The sequence continues at coordinate 59,684,200 of NC_137697.1, forward strand.
AGAAGACACTGAGATTACCCCTGACCATCTCTTGATGCCTGAGCACAGCTACATATTTGAAAAGGTGGGTCAGGAACCTGGAAAATGAGATAAATGTAAGAATCAGGGGAAACAATTTGGATGAAGTTTGGCCAACTACTTAAATGAAGCAGGTGAAGAAATCTCATTTCGGAATGAAAGCATCTGGAATGTTTCTATTTTATTTTTTATCACTTATCATGTATCTTTTTTCCAATTAGAAATACTTAACACTTCCAAGATATGGCTGATATTCACTCCAGGCTAGAATCCCTTTGTATATTTTTAATTGTATATGTGTTTTAGGGACAGTTGGGACCAGTTGGGACTTGTGGAACTATGGGATATTTATGTTTCCCTCCTCATTGTTCTCTTAACTTCTGAATTCCTCTACCATTCCAGTTCAATTTAATGAGTTAGAAGGCTCTTTTATGCTCAGGTAAAATGTATATATTGTCCATGTGTTGGCTAAAACATGCTAGTCATCTAACAAAATCAAAGCAGGTATAGTTCAAACACGAGATTTATGTATTGAGGTTAAGCCTAATATTGCAACCTTGTGAAAACATTCATCTTTTGTATTGTTTGTACTGTGCATGGCATGTGTGCAGATGATGCTCTCGAGATGTCTTTCACAGAGGTTTGCTCTCCTGGCTCGAGTGTCACTATTGACTGATGCAACTGACCTAGGCCTTTCAGGCTAGATCTGTGTCCTTCCCAGTTTCGAACACTTGGACTCTGCCCCAGGGCTGGAATTTAAACTGCTTTGCATTGCAATGCAATTGAAAAATGAGGAAAAAAAGCAGTAGCTACAGCTGTTCAGTGCCAAGCCAAGTTTCCAACCATATGTACAATCTCTTAATACCCTTGGAGCTTTCCAGGACAGCCTTTCAGGTTATCTGATGAGCTTTTAGAAGAACAGCTCTGATACAGAAATCCTGTTCTTTTAACAATATGGCAGCTGCATAAGGACCTTGAAAAATTTGGACCTTTCTTTTATGACATCTGTACTCCATGGCCAGAAGAATTTAGTAGCAGAAAGCCAATGTTTATGCCTAGGGGGCCTGAAAAAATGTTGTGTGAAGCCAAGTATTGCAACGTCAAAGAGCTTTTCTTTGTTTTATTGTCTTTAGATCTATATTAGACAGCTCATTTAAAAAATCTGCAGTTCCAGAAACTAAGTTATTCACTGCTTTGAAATTCAAAATGACCCTATTTTTTTCCATTGATCTTTTTGAAATGCTTTTTGAGATTGGTCAGAAAACTGTTTTACTTCATATGCTTTACCACACAATTTGCTTTTTCTCTTTATCCTTTCCCTTAAATATTTTCTGCTTGGCAACTCTTTGCAATCTGACTTCAGGAACCCTTCATGGGCTTGTTGTTGAAAGCATTCAACTCCCTCTGCTCAGCATGTTCACTCCATTTTACCTGCCCTATATTCTCGTTTTATTGTTGTTTAACATTGCTGTTATACGATTCTTAGATTTTTCAGCTGTACTGGATCTTTGAAAGCTGGCAGGATGAATTGCTAGCTCTCTAGTCTTTAATGTTTATCTCCCCTTGGATCTCACCGTCTGTTCCTATTTGGCAGCGCAGGTAAATGATTTTTTTTTACTTTTTTTTCCAACTTCCTTTTATTTACCCTGTTTCCTGCAGATATTTAGCTTATCTGTTTCCTCCTTCTCTCTCCAGACATCATCAAGAAGGAGTTGGTGGCAGTTACTGAAGTTGATGAATATGACTGAAATTTCCATGGTGGTTTCTGTGTTGTGGGGGTTGCTTGAGGAAGTAGGTTTTTTTCTTTTATCAGGTTTATGTCTGTTGACACGTGTTCATGGAGTGTAGTGCAATGAAATCCACAATGTAAGACTGTTTTTTCTGTTGTTCTTTTGTTGTTGTTTTTTGTTCGTTTGTTTTTATCTTTCACTCAAGTGTATTCTACCTAATTTATTCTTTTTGTCTTTATTTCTCAATGCCATATCTTTGAGCTCATCAGCAAACCAAATAACCATTTTTTAGAATTCAGGCTCTGTTCTGTGAGAGTTCAATCTCAGTGTAGCCCAGTCCCAGGATAGCTACAGTTACCAGAGACAACCATTCACTTAAGACAATTATCATGCAGTGTAGTCTTAAATTTTGAAGATGGTACTGTTTTGTACAATTTTTTTTATTTTTTTTGTTTTGTTTTTTCCCCAGTTTTTCTGCTCTGTAGTCAGGATTGACTGGAATCTCTCACTGTCTTTACCATCTGGATAGCAAAATCTTAAGTGAGTCTCAAAAAAAAGTGATCTGTTACACCTTCTGCACATGTCTGAAGTGAAAGAGAACAAGAACGAAACATGTACTGTGAAAAGAAGAAAGTTTTTTGTTGTTGTTTTGTTTGTTTGTTGTTGTTGTTGTTGTTTTTTTCCCTTGTGTTTATTTTCCATATCAGGAAAATCAATTTTGAAAAGCTTTTTTTTTCGATTTTGAAAGTGCTGTACTGCTATCCTAGATAACAGTATATGTTGATATTTAGAGTTAAAAATGCTGTTCTTTCAAAGTCAGAGATAGTATCCCTCTTGTGCACAGCATTCGGTGAAGGTCTTTTACAATATTATCTTACAGTATTTTTATTTTCATTATTTTTGAAAATTAACATTGAAGTCAAATAGGATCAACTCTGGTTTATGCCTTAATGAGGTACTGAGGTGCAGATGAGGATCTGCTTCATAAAAGGATTAATCTGAATGAAAACCCACCTGTTCTTCCCTTGTGTCATTAGTCAACTGTCCTCAGACTCTCTTCTCAGTCAAACCTATGAAATAATTTGCCAGTTGTTGCAGTCTCTCAGCTATGCCTGCTAACTAGAAGTCATTTTCATACAACAGCTGTCCCTCTGTAGCTTTTGTGTAATTACTTGATTGTCTGTCCCCTTCCAAAACCAAAACCCACAGCCATTTCGCACTCTTCTTGTAAAATGCCCCAGACCTGAGCTGAATCAAGGCTGACTGTTATTCTGGGAGCTAGGGCCTTTCCGGCATAAGGTTCTAGGATTTTCGGTTATTTCATCTAGTTCATTAGGTCAGAGTGATGCTGAACTGGCAATGTGGATCTTGCATAATGGCTGGTAATGTTTTATCTGCTGTGTGGCTAAACAGAGGATTTTGATTTTCAGCTCTGTCAGCCAAGCATTTTTTCCCAACTACCGAATTAATTTTTAAACTATGCTGTTAAGGATTTTACAATGATCCCTTCTATTCCAGCAGTTTTTGGCAGCTACTATAACTTCATGCAAGACCATGAGATCCTTTCAACGGCTTAGCAAGAGGTACTCATACACTCTGACTAAAGCCAAAGCAGTTGTAATGGATTTTACAACAGAGTATTGGCACAGTCATTTTTTAAATGATAAATAACTCCTTAGACTTTGTGATCCATGACAATTTTTGTTTTCTAGGTACTAATGATTTCCTGATAATTACTGTCTTCAAAAATTTTGCAAGCAGCTACAGGCTATCCTAATATGAGATGACTTGTCTATTTTTTAGACTGCATAATGTTTTTCATCCTTTCCATTTCCATTTTTCCATTTGGGTGTTCTTTAAATTCTAGACAATGTCCAAAAAATATTCATTGAAGCACTTCAGGCTTTATTATTTGAAAAGAAAAAAAAATATTTCCTGATTTCACCTTTCCTTATTTGACACAAAAAATCTTGTCTGATTGTATTTCCTCCAGCTTAGACTAATGATTCCGCTTGCTGATTTACTTAGCAAAATGATTTACTACACGTCAAGCTCTTTGTGAAATTCTGCTGTCAGAGTGAAAATTAAAAAAATAAAAAATAAATAAAAAAAGAAAAAAAAAGCAGAAATAAACTAACTCAGTCCTTATTCAGGGCTTGTTATTCATATCACAAAAGATAGATTTCAAGGCTCTGCTAATACTCTGTTACGTTGTCTTCTCTCATCAGGTCTGGATCATATTTCAGAATTGGATCTTGTTGTTGAATGAGACCATGTTTCACATATTAAAGTAGTGGGTGACTGGAGTAAAAACAAATACCTGAATCACACTGTGTTCTCTCATGTTCATATTATCTATGGGGTGCCTATTGCTCCACTGCATGAGTTACACATTGATTCATCAAGAGGATGATGGAGAGAGAAGAGGGGAAGAGCAGCATACACTAAGGTTTCTATTTCACTGCTCAAAACCACACTGCCGTTCAGGTTTATTTGAGTCCACTCTAAATCTCTGTTTTCAAATGACTTTATCTAAACCAAAATCAGAACCACCACACCATCCCTAAATTCACTATGTCACTTGAAAACAATACCCCTAGTTAAATCAAGTTAAATCCTTGGTGAAAGGGCATAGCCAGACATGCTGTTTCTGCTGCAGCTGGCTGGGATAGGAGATGAGTGACTTCATTTACACATTCTCAGCTGGTTCATATTTTCTGTCTTAGCTACATTTGTAACTGCTCAGAATAACCTATGTTTACTTGCATACATTTTGTGTTTTCTATTTATTGTGACACTTTATTTTACAGAAACTAGTGAAGGTGTCACTTCTTATAAAGTTGTGCTAGCATCTCTCAGGGAACAGGAATGAGACAGAGGAAGAGGCAAGCAGATGAGGACAGTGACCTCTTAATCAAGTTAAGCTGTAGCCACAGCACATCTGACTGTGATCTGAACAATCTTAATTTAAAAAAAAAAAAAAAAAAAGTACAAATGTTGACATGTGGATGGCTAGAGCCAAAAATGAAATTCTGGCTATGCTGAGCACAACTAGGAGGAATTTTCCAGGTCAATGAGTCCCATCCTATGCTTTTCCAGGAAAAAATTTGCACTGTTCGTTGTCCACATTAAAGCTTATTTGGTCTGTTGACCTGCTACCCTTGAAAGCAAAATATCCTGTAGACTTCATGTGGATTGGGATTTCACTTCAAGCAATAGTCCTATGAAAAAAGCTCAGAAAGTTGGGGTTATTTAGCCTAGAGAAAAGAAGGTTCCAGGGAGACTTATAGCAACCTTCCAGTAGTTAAAGGGAGTCTATAGGAAAGATGGAGAAGGACACTTCATCACGGAGTCTGATAGGACAAGGGATGATGGTTCAAAACTAAAAGAGAGTAGATTTAATTTAGATAAAAGGAAGAAATTCTTCACTATGAGTGTGCTGAGGGACTGGAAGAGGTTGCCCAGAGAAGATGCGGATGCCGCATCTCTGGAGATGTTCAAGACCAAGTTGGATGGGGCTTTGAGCAACCTGGTCTAGTGGGAGATGTCCCTGCCCATGGCAGAGGTGTTGGAACCAAATGGTCTTTAAGGTATCTTCCAACCCAAAGTATTCTATGGCTCTGTGATTCGACTAAGCAAAAAAATATTCACAGAAATTTTCTGACTAATCCTTCAAACTGGTGCCTTCCCCACCACACACCCTGTTGATATCCCTGTTATTACCCTGTTGTTTAAAGGCATATCAGCACAGAGTGCTGGCCTTGTTTTTGTATGGAAGGTACAGAATGACCTTATAGGTTAGCATAAGAAGGTTTTCTGTTTTCTACATGTTAAACGTCTGTCCCTCAACCAGGAAAGTTTTGTGTCTGAAGTCTCCATTTCCCTAGTGGTAGGTGGTAGCAGGGGAAGATTTCTTGTTCCTTTTCTTATGCAGACTTTGCATTCACTCTAGCTGTCTGCTGGCAATCAACACTTTTTCCCCAAGTTAAAAGGCAAGGCTGAGAGTGTTAGAAGGTGAAGCACTAATGCAACTTATATTATTGGAAGATTTTACCGTTGGTCTTGTTTTAGTGAAGGTAGGTTTTTGTTCTTCTTCTACATGTAGTCTTCTGATCTCTCTTTTTCATCTCATACATCCCAGTTATGTTCAATTCCCTGCACATCCTGAAGAAAACTTGTCAAATTAATTCTGCCCTTTGCTTTCCTGAAATCACATCTCTGTGTTCCAGCTTTCCTTTCAACAGAGAGTTTTGTTTGTTTCCTGGTTTTGTCCTTTCTGTATCTTTTTGAAAAGTAGGGGAAAGGCAGACTAGCAAATGAGACCATTTGGCTGTCTGGCAAGGGAAATGGCATGATTTAAAAGTGGCTGAGCTAAAGAAATACTAAAACCTCCAGGAAAATTCTAACATTTGTTCAGATATTTTTGTTTATTTTTGGAGTTGTGGAATATTCATGATTTTCAGTGTTTTGACCTTTACTTTGAAGAATGTCATAATTATGCCAGCAAAATCAGCTGTCAATATTTTCATTTCACACCTCTTTATGGAATTTTATAACTGACCTATAAAATTACACATACTGAGCATATGTGGTCTCAGGCAGGAAAAGATTTAATAAATAAATACATAAATACAAATGTGTCTGTTTAAAAGTTATAAAGCTACAAAGGAAGGGAAGAAGAGAGGAAGGGAGGGAGGGAGGGAGGAAGGAAGGAAGAAAGAAAGAGAGAGAGAGAGAGAGAGAGAAAGGAAGGAAGGAAGGAAGGAAGGAAGGAAGAAAGAAAGAAAGAAAGAAAGAAAAAGAAAGAAAGAAAGAAAGAAAGAAAGAAAGAAAGAAAGAAAGAAAGAAAGAAAGAAAGAAAGAGAAAAAGAAAGAAAGAAAGAAAGAAAGAAAGAAAGAAAGAGAAAAAAGGGAAGGGGGGAAGGAAGGAAGGAAGGAAGGAAGGAAGGAAGGAAGGAAGGAAGGAACTGGTGATTTCAAATGCATTTTTCAGTCCTGTAATTTAAAGGCAAGGCCATCAGGTTTTTCTTCTTTTAAACTCAATATGATTAACCTTTTAGTCTTTAATGTGGACTTATGGAGTGCCTGTGGCCATTATGGTAAATAACCACATTATTGCATTTAGGAAATTAGCTACTGTGTGCTTGTGGTAATTTTGTCTCCATGAAAATAGCTCACAAATTTAAAGCAGGCAGACTTATTGCAGAAGTCAGTTCTGCTTTTAGATACACACCATCTTTGTGTATTTATGTAGATTCGTCAGAGTGTATTTGAAAGGATCTTTGTCAGCCAGTGTTAATATTAGGAGTTTTTGTACTGAAGGACTAGGGAAAGGAGGAGTTAAGAGGTTTAACTTTCAGAACGCAGTAGCTTTCAAATGGAAAACAAGTAACTTTTAAAAAATTTTCCAATTATTTCCAATGTTTAACAATTGAAAATATTGAATATGTTTAAATACTGAAAAAAGCATTTATGCCACTGTAATTTCCAAACTTGTAGGTTAAAAAAAATGGTCTGTGAAAGTGGTGATAAAATTCACAGGAGCTTTAATCTTCAACTCCCCATATAGCCTCCTTTCACGAAGTATTGGGACCACCCAGATACCCGTGCTTCTGAAAATTTGGTATGAAACGTTAATTTTCACAAAACACAAATCATGATTATGTTATGTCCCCAAACTGAGTTCAGTTTGCAGTTGTAAGGCAAATACTCTATTCTACAAGAGGGAAAAGGAACAGTGGGTTATATGGCACACAGGTGAGAAGAACATCTTGTACCTTGATGATAGTGTGGCTCGGTAAGCTTACCCTCCTTTCCTGTCTGCCAAATATCAAGATAGTGTGAAAAGGCAGAAAAGCAGCATGTGTCCTTTGGACAAATTGATTCAGAGGGAGGTGTTTTCTTCCAAACATAAAAGAAATGGAGCCTCTCCAATATTTTTTTTCCAGGAAATGACTCTCACCAACTAATCCAAGCTGTTGGTTAGTTGGTTTGAACAATGATTCTCTAGGAAATCTCTCCCAGTGGTGTACTGTTCAACAGTCAGTCTTAGTGGCAAGAGTGGCAGCATAGGTCAGACTTGTGCTGGCCTTGTGTCATCCTGCTTTATACAGGGAGCCCCAAGCAGGGTTAGGGAACAACGGTATGTTCTCTACCATGTCCTCTTTGTTTCCATGTGTGGAACAGTGAATTGATCAGGTAAAAGTATATATCAAAACTTTATTTCAAGACGGGAAAAAAAAAAATGGTGTTGCCCTGGCCTTGAATGTTTCTGAATGCCCTAGTGTTTCAGTTTGCAATGAAATCCTAAACCCTACTGTGCATTGCATGGTTTTGCATTTCAGTGAAAAGAGTTCACAGAGTTCAAGTTCTAGAGTTACATTAATAAGGCAACATGTTGAAAATATAAAGTTATAGTGTTTCTAAATAAACTATAGTAATTTTGTGCTTGGAGTGGATGACATTTTGGTGTCATGACAATCTAATGAATATCTTTTTTACCTTAGTTTTTCCAGATCACCATTTTAATGATCAGCTAGTTGATCCTTTTTACATCATGTTAATTCTCTTATGGATGTGACTTAGCATATTTTCTATCTAGAGCTTTACAGGATACACTAATAAGTCTCAAGAAAACAATGAGCAGAGATGTCATGCAAATTTATTTGGAAAAAATATTCTTTATCCCACAATATATTTTGCAGGACCAGGTAAATATTTGTTAACTCAAGGAAATGATTTCCAGTATTCCCTTACCCTTTCTTTACCCCTTTCTTTAAAATATAGAGTTTTTGCTGTTGTTGTTGTTTTCTCTTCGCACAGTACTGCGATATGAAATAAAGTCTAATGTCAGCCTGTTTATTAGAGACGTCCACAACTTCAATAAAAAAATTACAAACCCACATGAGTGCCGGGTCTTGCACCTGGGGCACAACAACCCCAAGCAGAGCTACAGGCTGGGAGATGAGTGGCTGGAAAGCTGCCTGGCCGAGAAGGACCTGGGAGTATTGGTTGATAGTCGGCTGAATATGAGCCAGCAGTGTGCCCAGGTGGCCAAGAAGGCCAACAGCATCCTGGCCTGTATAAGAAGCACTGTGGCCAGCAGGTCTAGGGAAGTGATTGTGCCCCTGTACTCAGCTCTGGTGAGGCCGCACCTCGAGTACTGTGTTCAGTTTTGGGCCCCTCGCTACAGGAAGGACATGGACGTGCTCGAGCGAGTCCAGAGAAGGGCGACCAAGCTGGTGAGGGGTCTGGAAAACAAGTCTTACGAGGAGCGGCTGAGGGAGCTGGGCTTGTTCAGCCTGGAGAAGAGGAGGCTCAGGGGCGACCTTATCGCTCTCTACAATTACCTTAAAGGAGGCTGTAGAGAGGTGGGAGTTGGTCTGTTCTCCCACGTGCCTGGTGACAGGACGAGGGGGAATGGGCGAAAGTTGCGACAGGGGAGTTTTAGGTTGGATGTTAGGAAGTACTTCTTTACTGAAAGGGTTGTTAAGCATTGGAACGGGCTGCCCAGGGAGGTGGTGGAGTCACCATCCCTGGAGGTCTTTAAAAGACGTTTAGATGTAGAGCTTAGTGATATGGTTTAGTGGAGTACTTAGTGTTAGGTCGGAGGTTGGACTCGATGATCTTGAGGTCTCTTCCAACCTAGAAATCTGTGATACTGTGATACTGTGATACTGTGATTTGACATTCGTTCCCAGTTTTTTTTCAGTTTGCAGAGCTTAATGACTACTGAACAAATCTGTTAAAGTTCAAGGCATGTTATTCATGGACAGTACATGTTGACATGCCTAGGATATCTAGGAACTGATGATCGGACCTGGCAACATGGTAACAGGTTCTAGAGTTTCACTGGTGCTGAACAGATAAAGGAGTTTGGAAGAAAACAAAAACATTTTCATCAGTCTACTGAGAACTGGGATCAGTTTCCCTGTTTTGGAAAGGAGTCTTCCAGAATGACAAACAAATGGCAAGGATTTCCTTATAGTATCTATGTTCCCGAAGAAGACAGCAAATTTTGACCGGGTAGTGTCAACATTTTATTTTTATGGGTGTCACATGTATTTCAGAATTTATTTATTTCCTTGTCTAGAATTTATTTTGAGTACCTTGAAAAAGTGTTGTGCAGAGAACACATACGAAGTATACACCTGAGATGTTCCTAATAGATGACCGTTCTCATCTTTTGTGGTGTACATATTACTAATAAGCAACACACAGACCAAAACTGATTAGAAATAAATTTTATATTGGATTTAGAGATATCTCATCTTAATACACTTCCTTGAACTTTCTTGAATTACTGATATTTGTAACAAAACTATTTCATATATAAAACAGAATCTACAAACCATGCTTTGTCCTTGGCTACACTGGTATAAAAATATTAGTTCAGAGTATTGCCCTGCTAGGAGCTGAAAAAAAAATATTCAAGTCCAGGTAGTAGTAGCTGAAAACTTCTGATGAAAGGTAGCTAATGACCTTGCATCAAAAAAAATGAAATCCAAGAACCTCTGCATAGCCATACTGTCAGTGCACTTGTGGGCTTGTCTGTTGTGTGGCAGGAAAGAAATTATTGCCAGTTTCTAAAAGTATGGGGAAACGCTGAGCAACTCTACTACTCATCTACACATCCACTTACAATTGTTGTTGCAAATGGACTTGGACACAAACCTGAGCATCTTATCATTCATAAAGTAAGAAGAAGAATCTTTATTGCTCCTAGACAGAAGGCTGCCAGAAATCCTGTGGTAATGCCCTGGAGAATTCAAAAATTTTTCAATGTGCTCACAGGATTGCAATTCAAAGACAGGAGGCAATTGCTGTATGCTCCCAAATAGCTATTGATTGACTGATACACTTAAAGGATAAGTATTGAATCCTGCAGGAGGTCAGGCTGCTGAAGACAATCATATATAAAGAAAAGAAAATCCTGTTCTTTCCTGAGCTTGAGTCTAGTACTCAAAGTAAGGGAAAAACATTTGGGTGCTGCTGAAACAGGGCTTTACTAAAATTGTGGAAGCACAATATCTTGAAATCTAGGAGGCTTAGTTATCAAGGACAGATATATAATACATCCCTGAGTTCAACCTCTTAAACAATGTACTTGAAATTTGGTGGATGGTGCTTCAGTGGACTGAACAGATTTATTTATTTATTTATAAATATTTGATGATTGACCTACTCAGAAGACTAAACACAAAATATGAGAACTATTGTTTGCTATTTTTTGTTTAAAACCAATCTAGTTCGCAGAGTTTTGTGTTCACAAGCAAGGGAGGAAAGGGGTCAGGGGCAATGAATTTATACTTCCTATTTCTAACATTTCTCTCATATGGAAGTTTTGTGTAAACAGATTTGTCTATCCCTGTGTAACCTGTTGTCATTTGTAGCATATATATATATTTGAACACAACAAAAAACTGAAACTTCCATATAGGAAGAGCATACCTCACTATTCCTTTACTGATTTTTGTTTTCATACGCAATTTCATTCTCTTCTTTTACTGTTCAAAGCTAACATCATGTATCCCTGGATATTCAGCTGTCGTGTCTCCCCATAAATCAGAGGACCATAAAGCAAATATTTTTGGAACACTAATGTAGCCTTAAAACTGACCTGTCTCTTGAAAAATGAGCAATAGCAGAACTTATGAAGTGCAAAGAAAAGACACACACAGAGGAGAAAAGGGATAATGTTGGAACAGTAAACTATGGAAAGGGAGTATTTTTTCTGCCTATGTTAACAGGAAGAGTACAAAGGTGGAATTCACCAACACTGTAAGTATAAAGAGTAAAAACATCTCTTGGAATTCTTTCTATTAAAAGCCATCTACCAGCAACTCTTTTTTATGGGAAGAAGTCAGCACAACTGGAAAAGAAAACACAAAAATTTAGTTCTTTGAGTCATCCTTATTTCTGTTGTGAAGTGTGTTGCCTAAGCAAACAGCAACTCTATCCAGGTCAGGAGAGAAAAAAAAATGTTGTAGAGCTATATATTTAATTATTTAATTAAAGGACCTTCATGTGGATTTCAACTCTGTGTGCTTATTGCAGGAGCACACCGGACACAAACCTACAGACAATAACATGTTTGTTTTTTTTTTTCTCCATTGATTTTTTTCTAATATTACAGTTTTGCTACTCTATGAAGAATTCTCCACCTAACTTTCATTGTAAGGAGCTGATTCAAACCAGATTCCTTCAAGATAATATGCAACTACAATGATTAGTTAAGTATCAGAAAATAGAACAGTTTTGAGAACTCCACTACATCTGCAGGATTTAAATGCAATTGAAAATGTCATCAATTTTTATATGCAAGTAGCAAGAGACAAAAGAAACAAAAATAAAGCAATGCACAAAGTGGGAAAAATGTCTTTAGGGACATTAAGCCAATTCAGAACTATATGGAAGTAATCAATAGTCCGTCAAACAGACCAAATAAGTCTTCATAAAAGGAAAGCACATGCTAAAGCTGAGGCAGCTTAAGGAAGGTTGGACTATAGTAGATGCAGTTTGTTTACATAAGAGAGATTACAAAATAAGATATGAAATAATTAGTGTTTGTTAAATCTCAGAAGGTTTGGAGCTTTGTTTTGGTTAGAATAACCGTCAAGAAATTTGGCTGCTTACCCAAATTTTCACCATGGTTTTCAGAAGTTTACAAACAAAACAAGCAAACTGCATAAAGGAAGAACACATGCAGAAATCCTTGCACTTTCTTCTTTCAAATATCCCTGGCCCCATGTTCTTGTCTATTTGCTAGTGTTTCCAGAGGTACATAAAAGTGAATAATAACCCTAATGTTTCTTTAAATCTTCTTGATTCCCAAGTAGCATTTAAGTTACAGATGGTGTTTACATTCATGTCACATTCCTCCAGCAAAACTCACTTCATTTTTTAAAATCTCTAATTAGGGAAACAAGTGTATCATTACCAAAGTATGTATGCGTGTATGTGTATATACATATTATATATATATATGTGTGTATGTATAAAAGTCTGAAAAAGTACAGATATAAATTAAGAAAAAGTAAGACATCCAGACTGCATTGTGATGTCTTTTTCAAAGACTACAGTGAATTAGAAGACTGGATAGATCTGAATAATAATAATAATAATAATAATAATAATAATAATAATAATAAATTATAGTCCTTGATTGTTTGTCAGATGATGGAGATGCAACAAACTGTTGTAAACAGAACTGCAATAGTGGAAAGGAAAACAAGATGGGTTAAAATTCCGTATCTGACTGAATTACAGGTGACAAAAGACAGACACAGTTAAGGCTCCAGTGTAACATCTGTCCTATTGAATGTGTTGTTAGTTGATTCTTAGGCTGAACCTAGACATCATTGTACTCAGGAGTCCTGACTCCCCAGTCATCCTCTCATACACCTTTTAAATATATGCCCAGAAACTCCAAGTTTTCCTTAGATTGTATATCCAGGTCTTACTGTGTTATATACCTTGAACACAGATTCAGAACTGGGATTTTTTTTCTATGTTGCTTACAGTGATACAGATGAATTTGGTACAGGATCAATCTAGCTTCCAGGGGTTAAAAGGAATCAGTAGGAATTTGAGAGTGTAAAGATTGTCCTCTACCCTTCTGGTGGTGTATGGGCTTGGAGATGCCAAAGGAGTTCTATACACTCCTCTCCCCCCTTAGCCCATTCCAAACATTTCTCTCCCCTCCCTTTCTAGGGTAGAGACATAGGTCACTAAATATACTCCAGATGTATCTGTATTTCTGTACTTCATGCTATCTGTATTTTCCTCTGTGGAATGTGTACTATCTGCCTATCTCCAGTACAGCTGGAGTATCAGATACCGCTGGTCCATCCCACTCTGTATTTGATCTTCCCTCTTATAAACTTGCCGAAGTTTGAAGCTGAATGTACTTAACCATTACTCAAAATAATATTTTAAAATGCTTTCTAGTAAAAGTGTTTGTCTTTTCTTTTTTAATATATAACAAATAAATGTGTATTTTGATGTCTTATCAGCTGTTTTACAGCTACTTGTTGCATTTACTTAACACTGTTGTGCTGAAATGCCTAGAAGTGTATCTCCCACTCCAGAGTTGAATATATTGTACTGCCCTGTTCTGTATATAAAGTAGTACTCCACTAAGGACACCTTTCACATCCCAGACTAGGGTTTGAACTCCATGTCCTGCATCAGAATGGGTTAATTTACATTGGCTTTCCATATCACTAATGCAAAGAGACAAATAAGATATTTTTTAGGTCAATTTAAACCATGAGTTCATATCAAATACTCTGAAATATTCTGTAGAGGAATCCTTTTCTCCTGTTGCACTCTGTAAAGAGACTATGAAGATAAGTCAGTGTAAGAATCACTCTTAACAGTATTTTTGCTACCAAATGTCTGCTGTGAAATATGTAAAGAAACTGCAAGTATTTTTCACAGGCCCCCATAGAATCCCGCATCAGCAGTGAGAATGCTGTCTTCAAAGAGGAGGAAGACAAGGAGGAAGAGGAGAAAGAGAAGGAAGAGAAAGAAGAGGAGGAAGAGGCGCACTGGATGTGTTTGCTGTAAAACCCAATCCCAACTTAAGGAAACATTGTAAAATAGAAAGAGATGAGCACTGACAGGAGGGGAAAGACGGAGAGCAGACATGTAACCACTGACTGTTTCCATGAGCAGGAAAGTGACGTAAGCTTCAAAGTGAGGCTGTGTTTCAAGTCTGCACATATTTCCATAGCTCTTGCCATTTATCAGTTCTAGGAATCTGTAAACACCGAAGACCATATCCTAGATTTGGCTTTGCTAAACAGTTCTTTCCATTAGGTCCTTAAAGGAATAGGAAGGAACTTGGGAAGTTTAAAGAGATTCAGATATGTGTGAGTATTCTCAAAGCATTTATCAGCCATGGTTTTGAGCACATAAGTTAAAGCAGAATTGCTGATTTCAAAATGAAAGAGGTTATGCAGTCATTTGTAGCTGATTTTAAGTTATTTTTGGTGTGAGTTCTGCATTGATTATGCTCCTGGATTTACTGTTTTCAAAATATATTTTCCAGATTTTGTCCATGTTTCATGATGCTTAAAAGCTGTTCACCAGTGACGTCTCAGAGAAAAATTCATGAAAAATAAAGATGTATTACTGCTTTTTAATATATGATCCTCCCTGTATCTACTCATTTACATTTTCCACCGCTGGCTGTTATCTCTTTTTTTTTTTTTCCACCAACTGAATTTTTTAATTGTAAGTGTTTGAAATTGCAGTTTATTCGACTTATGATAACACACTCTAATTCAAATTCAGTGACTTCTATTGAGAGGTCACCACAGGTCTACTTACCATCATCACCCTGAGCATACTATGGTTGGCAGGTTTGTTGGCAGGCTGTTAAAAAGAGCACAAGGATTTAAAGAGGTCAGGAGTTGAAAGTAGGTGAAATACAAAATAAGCAGTTTGACTTCCAAAGGAATTTAATTGTTGTGAAACAGCTGTGTTCTTGAAAAGTCCTGAGGACTCTGCATAGGATTGATCCTAATAGTCCTTACACATTGTTTACCTATGAACTAATTAGTCAACAAGGAAGCCTATACAGTTCAGGAATATTTCATGTGGAATAGCCTTGTGTCTGTGTCTGTAATATTAGTGCACGGTGGTGGGATTTCTCCATGCTTCAGAACCTTTTTATGAAGTGGTATGATACTCAGGCACTAATTCTGTGAACCAGTGCGGACTGACTGGAGGCTGAGGGCGTTTTCTCACTGTGACACACTTGAAAGAGTAGAACATGCCCTAAGAATCTTCCAGTCATATAAAAAGTAGTCACCATAGACAAATGGCTGAGCAACAATTTACAGATGATTTTGACTCTTTTCTGAGATAAACAGAATTTGGGAATAAAACCAGAAGCACGTTTCATAATTAAATATATATATATATACAACAAAATGTATCTAACTAATTTATAAACTACAGAACAAAGTGCTGCATTCTATTCCTTCTATTCTCATCTCTTTCTGTAATTTTTTTGCATGTAAGTATTCATAAAGTATTCAGAAACAACCTCATTATCTGTAAGTATGATGTACAATAGAGACAGATAAAAAGCAAGGAGTTTTCTGACTGACTCTGCAGTTTTTCTTAAAAGCAGTGCACACAGCCTTTATGATTGAGAGAGAATTTTATTTTTCAGGATCAACATAAATAATAATTAGATATAATATATAGGTCTAAGTTGCTAAGGATTGCCTGTACAACCTTCTATTTTCTTTACCCCTTTTCACTATCCATGTTGTTCTAATTTCTCTCATATTTTAAATATTGCATGTGAGTTAACACTCCTTCCCAAAGAATGCAGAAAGGACCCCCAGTGAATGACAGTTTTCCAGACTTACTTAGTTTGTCCTCTTAAGAACAGGTGCTAACTTTTATTAGACCCTGAAGAAGAAATGAATTCCCATTTGCATATCTTCCAGTCTTGAAAACTGGCAAGGCCATCTACACAAACTTAATTTTCCTGTTTCGTTTGTTTACAAAGAATGCAGTCATGCAGACACTTAAGCACATGTTTGGCTTTATACACATGAATTGTCCCATTAATGTAATCTATTACTATTTTAAAAGAGAGCCAAGCATGAAATAATAATAATAATAATAATAATAATAATAATAATAATAATAATAATAATAATAATGTGTAGAATTCTCCAAAATGAATGCTACTATTATATTTTATAAATATAATTTAATGAACACATAATTTAAATAAATTAAGATTTAATTATTAGGCCTGCCTATATATTGAAGGAGTAAAGATATCCTAGTAATCTGGAACTCACTGTAAACTGGGTATATTCCTTGATATGGAGCAAATTTACACAATGTTATCAGTAATTCTGAATGAAACTAGAAGTGCCTTACAGAATATAAGTAACATGACAGAAGGTAAAGGCTATGCAAACAGAAAAGCACACTTTCAGCTACTTTTAGAAAAGCTAGTACCTTTGTACTTGTTCACTAAGGGGAATAAAAAGAAAATATCTCTCTGAAAGATTTCTTAGATAAACAGCCAACTCTTCTTTCAGAGATCATAAAATGAACATGAAATTAAAACTGAAATATCACTCCAACCAAAGAAGAAATTTGAAACACAATATAAAATGTGAAAATTCTACTATAAAAGCAAGAGCAAAAATAAATAAGACAGGATAACCAATGTAACTAGAGTTTCCTTAGTTGGAGACTCCTGATGCAGCAGCATCTATAAATCCAAGTACATAACTAGCTGTCAAACAGCCTAACAAAGAAAGGGTCATGATAACAAGGATGAATGTTGGTAGCATATAGTGGAAATTCCAAATCAGATCAGAAAGCCCATGCCATTTCTGAGTAGGTGAAACAGCCGCCAAAGAGCACTAGATGATACTGTAATCAATGATCTATCTTCAATATCTATAAGCACTACTTGAGATTTGGCTATATACTTTCATTCTGGATGCTGATAATTTAAACAGAAGGTCTGTGTGAGGCTAGAGTTGATGTTCCAAAGTGCTTTAATAGTTACATTGTTGGTGTTAAGGCAAGAAAGCTTGTAATTGAAAACCAGTGAAGAAAAGAAGGCTTCACACACACACACACACACACATGCACACATGCACACATACATTCTTTTTCCCCTCTGGAACCTCTAAAAGTCTGTCTTTAGATAAAATTTTGAAATGCTTAAGAATTATTTTCATGTGACTTATTTTTTTAACTGTTTTTAAAATGATCACGTACATTGCTTGAGCTATGTCAAAACGATACTGCCTTATGTTACAAAGAGCTTATTCTTTCCTCAATGAAATTCTCAATAGAACGTAGGTGAAATGAGTGGTTCCCATGGTTTTAACAAAGCAATGACATAAAATCTTGTTTTCTGTAGCTATTCATAATATCTTGAGGCAAAACAGATATTGAATATACATGACAACAACAAAAAATGTATTGCTATAATGTATATATATATATATACATATATATGTATATATATATATATACAGCAAGACAAAATTTACATTTTGTCTTTATTCGTTAATACCACACCCAGTAACTGGAGGTACTGCAAGCACTCTGGGACAATTCTTTTGGACCTACTATAGCACAGAATATGGCATGTCTGGGATTAAATAGGATTTCCTTTTTCCTGGGACACTCACATAAACTGTGAATGGTTTTAGAACGTCTTTTCTCACAGAATCACAGAGTGAATGCTGTTGAGAGGGACATCTGAAGATCATCTAATCAACCCCCTTGCTTAAAGCAACATCAGCTACAGAAGGTTACTCAAGGCTGTGTCTCCTGATATGACTAATACTCCAGGCCTTTAATCTCCTTTGTGGGTTTTTGCTGGATGTCCACTGCATCCACATATCTCTTTCCCGGAGCACCCAGAACTGGACCAAGTACCTAGATGTGCCTCACCAGTGCTGAGTGGAGGGGAAGGATCACCTCTCTCTCTACCTGCTGGCAAAGTTCTTCCTAATGCAGCCCAGGCAGCTGTTCGTCTTAGCAACAAAGGCACATTATTGCTCACAGTCTGTTCAGTGTCCTCTAGGACACCCAGGTCTTTTTCTGACAAACTCTTTTTCAGCAGGATGACCTTCAGCTTGGACTGTTTCTGGGGTTGATCTCCAAAAGGTGCAGGACTTTGCAATTTCCTTTGTTGAGTTTCATAGCTCTGTGGGGCCCTTGCTCTAGCTTTTTGAGGTCCCTCTGAATAAGAGCACAATCATCCGTGTCAAACTGTTCTCCTAATATTGTATGTTCTGCAAATTTGTTGAGGGTACCTTCTGTCCCGTCATCCAGGTCATTAATGGAGAAGTTAAATAGTGTTAGTCTATTATCAGACTAACAGACACATGTCCAGCTGGACTTCACACCACTGATTACAAACTTTTGAGCCCAGCAGTTCATCCAGTTTTCGGTCCACTTCACTGTCTGCTTGTCTAGACCATACCTAATCATTTTGTCAATGAGGATGTGATGAGAGACAGTTTCAAAAGACTTCTTGACCTTGTTTGCCCCTCCTATTATTACCCGTTAGTGATAATTCAGGGTGGCAGCAATGAAATTTCTGAAAGAAGCCTGAAGGCTATGAAAAGAGACTTCAGGGGACTGGGGCTGTTACTGGATGGAGTGGGTGCACAGGTAGTGTTTTCCTCTATCCCTTCAGTGGGAAGGAGGGATACTGAGGCCCAGCTGATTAATACATGGCTGAGAGGCTGGTGCCATCACAGGAATTGGGGTTTTTTTGATCATGGGGAGGTTTACTCAACACCAGGCTTGATGGCTGCCGATGGGTCCCACCTGTCCCAAAGTGGGAAATGGACTCTAGCCCGGGAGCTGGCAGGGCTCATCGAGAGGGTTTTAAGCTGGGTATGAAGGGGGACAAGGCAGAAATGAGGCTCAATAGAGATGAGCCTGGGAGAGCAGTCCCAAGGTTGAGAGTGAGGGTGATGGTACGACTCAAGTGCATCTACACCAATGCACGCAACATGTATAACAAATAGGAAGAGTGTGAAGCCATTGTGTGGCAGGCAAACTATGACTTAGGCACCATTACTGAAACATGGTGGGACCGCTCCCATGACTGGAGTGCTGTAATGGATGGCTACAACCTTCCAGATGGGACAGGCAACTAAGGAGGGATGGTGGCGTGGCTCTCTATTTTAAAGAGTATTTCGATGATGTTGAGCTCGGGGTTGGGAATGAAAAGGTAGAGTCCTTGTGGATAAGGATCAGGGGGAAGGCCAACAAGGCAGACATCCTGGTGGGGGTCTGTCATAGACTGCCAAACCAGGATGAAGAGACGGAGGAGGCATTGTACAAGCAGTTGGAGGATGTCACTCAATCACCAGCACTTGTCCTCATGGGGGACTTTAACTTCCCAGATATATGCTGGAAATTCCATGCAACCCTGAGGAAGCAGTCTAGAAGGTTTCTGGAGTGCATGGAAGACTTCCTGACTCAGCTGGCTAGTGAGCCTATCAAGGGGGTGTCCCACTAGACCTGCTGCTGTTCATGAACAGTGAAGGACTGGTGGGAGATGTGGTGGTAGGGAGTTGTCTAGGGCAAAGTGACTATGACATGGTAGTTCTCTATTCTTGGTGAAATCAGGAGGAGTGTCAGGAAAACTCCTACCTGGGACTTCGGGAGGGCAGACTTTGAACTGTTCAGGACACTGGTAGGGAGGGTCCCTTGGGAGTCAGTCCTGAAGGGCAGAGGGGTCCAGGAAGTCTGGACACTGCTAAAGAAGGAAGTTTTAAAGGTGCAGGAGCAGGCTGTCCCAATTAACCGTCAGATGAGCTGGTGGGGAAGAAGACCAGCATGGTTGAACAAGGAAATTTTGCTGTGTGTCCAGGAGAAAAAGAGAGCTTATGTTCAGTGGAAGAAGGGGCAGGGAACTTGGGGAGAGTACAAGGAAGTTGCTAGCATGTGCAAGGCAAAAAATCAGGAAGGCCAAAGCCCAGTACGAGCTCAAACTGGCCGCTATGGTTAAGGATAGCAAAAAATGTTTTTATAATATATTAATGGCAAGAGGAGGGCCAAAGAGAATCTCCATTTTTTACTGGACGCAGGGGGGAACATGACAATTGAGGTTAAGCAAAAGGCTGAGGTTCTTAATGCCTTCTTTGCATCTGTCTTTACTAGCCAGACCGTTTATCCTTGAGGTACTCAGCCTCACAATTTGGAAGTCTGGGACGAGGAGCAGAAGAACCCCACAGTTCAGGTGGAAACAGTTAGAGACCTGCTGCTCCACCTGGACTGTCACAAGTCAATGGGGCCAGATGGGATCCACCTGAGGGTGCTGAGGGAGTTGGCAGATATCATTGCTGAGCCTCTTTCCATCATCTATCAGTGGTCTTAGTCATCCGGAGAGGTCCTGGATGACTGGAGACTTGCTAATGTGATGCCCATTTATAAGAAGGGTCATAAGGAAGACGTGGGGAAATACAGGCCTGTCAGCCTGACATCGGTGACAGTGAAGGTGATGGAACAGGTCATCTTGAATGCAATCACACAGCATGTGAACGACAGCCCAGGGATCAGGCCCAGTCAGCATAGGTTCATGAAAGGCAAGTCCTGCCTGACCAATCTCATCTCCTTCTACGACTGGATGACCCACCTGGTGGATAAGGGAAAGTCTGTTGACATAGTCTGCCTAGACTTCATCAAGGCCTTTGACACGGTCTCCCAGAGTACTTTCCTGAAGAAGCTGACAGCCCATGGCTTGGTCAGATACATTCCTTGCTGCGTTAAAAACTGGCTGAATGGCTGGGCCCAGAGTGTGGTTGTGAATGGAGTGAAATCCAGCTGGTGACCGGTCACCAGTGGTGTTCCCCAGGGGTCGATGTTGCAGCCCATCTTCTTTAACATTTTAATTGATGATTTGGATGAGGGAATTGAGTGCACCCTCAATAAGTCTGCAGATAACACCAAGTTGGGGGGAAGTGTTGATCTGCCAGAGGTTAGGAAGGCCCTGCAGAGGGACCTGGACAGGATGGGTCAATTGGCAGAGGCCAATGGGATGAGGTTCAACGTGGCTAAGTGCTGGGTCTTGCACTTTGGTCACAACAACCACATGTAAAGCTACAGGCTTGGGGCAGAGTGTCTGGAAAGCTGTGCAGAGGCAAAGGATCTGGGGGTGCTGATTGATGCTCACCTGAACATGAGCCAGCAGTGTGCCCAGGTGGCCCAGGAGACCAACAGCATCCTGGCTTGTATCTGAAATAGTGTAGCCAGCAGGGAGGTTATCGTTCCCCTGTACCCTGCTTTGGTGAGGCTGCACCTCGAGTACTGTGTTCAGTTTTGGGCCCCTCACTACAAAAAGGACATTCAGGCCCTGGAGTATGTCCAGAAAAGGGCTACAAAGCTGATGAAGAGCCTGGAACACAAGTCCTATGAGGAGCAGCTGAGGGAACTGGGGTTCTTTAGTATGGATAAGAGGAAGCTCACCTCTACAGCTACCTGAAAGGAAAGTGTGGGGAGCTGGGGGTCGGCCTCTTCTCACAGGTAACTAATGACAGAACTAGAGGGAATGGCCTCAAGTTGTGCCAGGGGAGGTTTAAGTTAGAAATTAGGAGACATTTCTTCTCAGAAAGAGTGATCAGGCATTGGAATAGGTTGCCTAGGGAAGTGGTAGCGTCACCATCCCTGGGAGTGTTCAAGGAAAGATTAGACATGATGCTAAGGGACATGGTTTAGTGGATGACATTGGTAGTAGGGTGATGGTTGGACCAGATGATCTTGAAGGTCTTTTCCAACCTTAATGAGTCTATGATACCATAATTCTAAGAATATCCACTGCGTTTTATGATCGTAGAAGTCTATCAAATTACTCATGCATGATTTTCCCATTGTAAATCCATGCTGACTTCTCTCAATGAACTTCTTGATCTTACGTTTCCAGTACTTATTCTGAAGACTACATGAAAGTTTAAGAACTTCACTTGCATAATTGTGATTAGTTCACAGTTGTTCAGACATGGACAATGTACCTCTTATTTGGTATTCTTATGCTTTCCAATCCCACATTAAAAGCATGATCTTTTTATATCGGTACGGAGACTTGTGGCTCAACAACAACAACAATAACAACCACAAAACAGAGCAGGATGAAGCCCAGAGCTGACTTATACTAATAGTTGACATTGGTATTGTTGTTTGAAGACTGGTTTTCTGTCTTTTCAAGCTGACTATATGTTACAGTGTATTCTTTCTCCCCTTTGCTGTAGAAGGTAAATTGTTAGTATGATGTGCTTGTCTATAGCTTAACAACTGAATCAGCAAAAGATTATGATCTCTTCCTAAAGTTATTTCCCTAATCAATATGGCAGTGCTCCTGAAGGTTCTTAACTGGGCTAGCAGCTAAATGTGGTGATGAGCAACATGTGATTGCATGATCACAACAACACAGGAAGTAACACTACAAAGAGGAAAATAAATATTTAAAAATTAGGATAAGTCCTGCATATATACCTATGGAGATGGTATTCATTTTAATAGTTCAGTTATTGCTGTGAATCTGTTCTATAAAAATACTGTCATGCCTTTGCTCTCTCCTTATCATTTAAAACAAAACAATAAAACTATCTTAATAATTATTTTCTATAACTATCTCTAACTGTGTACAGTTTATTTACAGACTGACTGCCAACCACAGATCAACAGTTTGGCATGAAGTAATGTTCTGCTTCCCTTTGTATTTGCTGACTTCTGAGGAGTCTTTCTTCCACAACAGACTTCCTTTCCTCCTGTGGTTTAATGCATTATTGAAAAATTCTCTGCCAATGCGGCCAAGTGTCTGTCAAGCATTTCCATTATACACTTTATTTGGGGTTCATAATTCAAATGTTCCCATTGTCTGAAGCTGAATTAACAGCAAGTTCTCAGCAAAAGAAAGGCTCCCATGCCCACTCTTAAATGCATCTTGTTTTCTTTTGAGAACCTAGAACATTCAGACAATTGTAAATTTTGTTTAATCACAGAAACATCCATTTTTATTGGATTTAAATAGTACTTCTGTATTCTTGAAACTCATACCAAGCTTTATTTTAAGAACTAATTCATAACTTTAGTCTTTAAATTGATCCAGATAGCATGGTTTGAAAAAAAAATTGGAAAAAAAATATATATTTTTAAATAGAATTATTAATGCTTAACTCTTCATTTTTATTCCCAGAACCCCATGTTTCACCTTATAGATGGGGAAGAAATTATTCTGTTACAAGGCTTGTACAACCCGTTTTGCCATAAGGGTATTATTCATGTGATCTAGAGTCTCCCTCTGAAATGTTGTGTCACAGGTTTGCTGTTAAAGAGCACTGCTGTACTGCAAGAGTCTTCAGGTTTCTTTGCAATTGTGTGCCACTGTTTTAATGACCTTAGCACAGTGCTGCTATATTCCTAAAACAGTTCAATCTAAAGTGGGAACTTCAGTGACATCTGTCATTTACAGTCTCGCTTTTTTTAACATTCACAACAGTGGGTAAGATGTCACATAATGTATTACAACTTTACTTGGAAATGTGTGTTATAAAGGATTTGTGAGGTTTGAGGAAATGAGAGGGAGGAAACACTCTGCTGGGAATGAGAGTTTGTCACTTTGGTGGGTATCTGAGAAGTATAAAAAGAAAAGTTAGTTTACCTTTAATGTTTGACATGTGGACTTCTTTACAGGTGTTTGACCTGTTGGACACAAAAAGGAGAAGGCTAATAATTTCTAATCCAGGAACTCTGAAATTTTTCTCAATGTGGCCAGTATGTTTCTTCTGAATAGATGAAGTGTGACTATGAAAAGGTTGTCACTGGTATTATGCAAGCTATGCATGTTAAATTCAGTTGGAGAAAAGAAAAAGAAAAAAAAAAAAAAAAAAAAGCTCTTGAGATGCTGTCATCATCCTTATTACTGAGCAGAATATGTATAGTCATAGCCTACAATCTGATATTTTTTGGCTTTGTCACTAGTTCTGTCTGTATATTATCTTTCTCTGTGACAGCAGAAGGTGCTGTCGAGAGGCTGAGGACTGCATTGGTTGTGTCCTCCACTGATATCAGCTCTGCTTTGCTGGAAGAACAGATGTTTTATTTTCTGGAGTAAACATAGAGGAGAAAAATCCTTCAAAGCCTTGATTTCAACTGGCTTTGTCTTACAGAAATCACTGTGCTCACCACGTTCAAACACACCTTTTTTGGTGATTCTCTTCTGAGTGGCCACTTGAAGTTTCTTGGTCTCTTTTCAGACACCTGACCTCTACTGATAAGACTGACAGGGCAAGAGACTTTCCAAAACCACAGTTTTGTAATGAAGACAAACTTAAGGCAAAAAGTTAGGTTTTGACAGGTATGACAGGTGAACTTGGGGTATGGGTGGTTCTTGCCTTCCCACAGGCACCAGTCGCACGTGAGGGTGGCATGCATCTCCCTGGGGACAGACAGTGAGAGTCGACTACCCATGGGAGTCTTCTCAAGTCTCAGAATTTGTTTTCACTCATCCAGTGTTATTTTAAAAAAAATTAAAACATCAGAAGAAATAAACTGCTCAATACCTCTTTTTACTAAAGCTTGGGTTTCCTGTTGCAGAAAGGTCAGCATCTGTCTATCCCTCTGTTAGATAAGGATGTTGAACCCAGAGGGCATTTACACAGGTCTCCAAAATTCCAGGCTCTCATCACAACCAGGCATACAAGGAACATAAAAACCTTTAATTTCTTTTCTGTGGAAAATTGACTACAGCAATATATCACCATAACATTTTTTGCTTTGGGCAAAATGTGTGTTTATTGTTGCCAGAAAAGCTCTAGCTTGCTTTCATAAATGCAAGTGTGCGTGCATGTGGTCAGCTTTTGTATATGTTTGTATATAAACAGAAACAATAAGTATATAAACACAATGAGGCCAGATCTTCTAAATTAAATGTCATTTCCTGCAGTTCTTTTAATGGATGAACCTTTTCCACATGAAGATGAATTCAGACATTATATTTAAGCAGAGAGCAGAATATCACAGTCATTGTTACCGAGTAACAGACAGACACGTTGCTTTGGCATGAGAACGTCAATTGGTTCATTTAAAAGTTTTTGCCTAATCATAAAGATTAATGTTGTTATTTTCACTTGTAACTAGGGTTACCATTTTTGTTCTTTAATAACATTTTCAATATTTCATTTTGAAAAATACTTCATTTTGTTTCTCCAAGCAGTAAAGGAGGCCTTAGAAAAATACTTCATTTTGTTTCTCCAAGCAGTAAAGGAGGCCTTAGAGATACTCATGTGTGAAAAGAAAGGTGAGACAGATGTTTGTACTGAAAGTTGCTAAAATCTTGTCTGTAAGTAACACATTCAAATCTCTTGCTATAATAAGTGTGATAAAATGTGGATAATAGACATCAGACACCAGTTAATCATCAACAATTTAGGATCAGAATACAGTTTGGAGTAGGATATTGGTAACTCCTTATCTGCCACAACATCCCCACTTTCAAATAACAAAAAAGGGAGAGTAGAGGGCTCATAAACATCAGTTTTTAATTTATCTGAAGAAAAGTACAGTGTCAGGTGATTTCTGTGTGTGACATTTTGTCAAATGCTACAGGAATACAGTAATATATATATATATTTTATATATATATATATATATATATAATATATATATATCCTTTATATCCAGAAAGTCTTGTGCCTAACAGAAGGTAACTCTATTTGGCTCTAGTTCTCCTTGTGAATTTGCATATTAAAAAGTAGAAACTGTTTAAATGTATGTGATCATGATATATGTGATCCTCCAGCTTTTATGACAAGAAAACACATCGTCAGTCATTACTGTGTATTTTTAGACCTTCAGCAAGGCCAGTTTTCCAAAGCTTAAAGCAACTGACAAGGGAAATAAATTTTAAATGTGATTTTAATTTGTTGCTGCCAGCTCTTGAAATATAGCTGTTAACAGAGAGATGTCAATCAGTAGAACTCTTTCTGCTAGACAACTAATTTGTGATCCAACAATATCTTTATGAACAAATTTCAATGATGATACCAGGTCTTTCTTGTAATAATGTTCATATGTTGCAAGGATTGGTATATCAATAAATAATAAAAAAGGAAGTTTTCTTTTACAAACTGACCTGAAACAGCTATTTAAACAATTACAACCCAACTCAGACGTTGTAGCACACCAAATATATGTAGGCTAACGACTCCAGTGTATGACTATGGGATAGGAAACCCTACTGGAAGAAGATAGCTATGGAAGAGTTTTAGGGTGGCTGTGATAACTGTTGTGATATCTGAAGGAAGTAACACACAGTGCTGTGATTGAGCAGACTGAGAGAACCTTTAAAATTGTAAAAGAAGTAAAAGAGTATGAAGATGACCTAGGATCCAAATAACTAACTTCACATAAGGAAGCTTCAGGAGTTTATTTCCTTGAGGAGAAAACTGATGTAATTATTCTAAGTACTTAGCCTGATCTGAAGACCTCTCAGAAGGGTCAAATTTCTCAATCTGAGTGACAAAAATTTAACAAATTCCAGTGACTGGGAGAATGTAATTAAAATATTGGGTTCTGGCACTAAAAGGGGGGAAAGTTACTAAGTTTATCAGGGGAAAGTTGCTGTCAGGAATCTGGGAGCGTGTTTCATCTGAAATGATCTAGATGTGAATTTTAATGTTAAATATATATATATATATATAAATTATGCATGAATGTCTAAGCTACACAGCATTAGTGGTTCCTTCTCATTTTGTTAACTTTGAATCTCTGAATTATTACATTGGCATTTGTTCATAGGCTTTAACTGTGCTCCTCAGCAACATCATAGAGCTTCCTGGCCTGCAGTAAAGTCAAAAGTCAGCTTCTAACACAGCTACTCAGATGGCCAGGAAGAGTTTTTGTTGTTGTTGTTGTTGTTGTTGTTATTTTGTTTCTTTGTTTTGTTTTGTTGTTGTTTTTCTTTCCCTGCTACATGACTGGCCAATTTTTTTTTCTGTCACCTTTTTCTGTCTTTTCCTGTCCTTGTGGAGGAAATATGCTAGACAAAGGAGGGCCAGTGGAGAAAGCAGATCACAGTTGTTTTGTCTTGTTCATGTATTAAGCATTAAACTGACCACTGTACTTTTGGACTGGAAGGAAATGCTTCTAGCACATTAATTGGTAGGGATTAGTAGGTCTTATTTGTGGTGGAGCAAACTTTATAAGTGGCAACAATGAATTCTTTACATTCTTTTCAGTTACAGGTATTACTGACTGTTTTTTTTTTTTTTGGGTGGTGGTTTGTTTGTTTGTTTGTTTGTTTTCTGTGTGTTCAAAAATAATGCAGAACCCAGAAAATCTCAATAATGTAGACCACAATAATGGTAACTCATTATGGAGTCGCCTATTAGATAAAGCCAAGGAAAAATTACAGTCTTCAGAAAATTAGACTGGATCACCTCCCTTGGAACTGCATGTACTTAATATGAATGTTATTTTATATTTTGCATCAGGAATCTTAACCTTTTTCTGGAAGGATAAGAAGTTTATAAGATAGTAGGTATATTCAAAGATGAAATATTAGAAACCTTTTTGCAATGGATTACCTACTTCTGTTGAGACAGGTCTTACTCTAAGAAAAAAACTTGTTCAATTTAACAATTACTTTCAAATTGAAGCACTGTTTTTAACAGGGAGTAGAGTGTATTAATAAGATCTGATAAATTATTTAGGGTCTTTAAATGATATAAAATGCTTATGTTACTTTGTAGATTATTTATTTATGAAAGTGTCATTATTCACACTTGTTCAATTAATCATAAGGAAGCCTGGCACCCTCAAAATATTCCTGGCAATGACAAATAACCCAAAAAGCTCTTTCAGTCTCCTACTTGCTGTACTTCTTATGGTCATGTTCAATTTAGACAGCAAGTTTCAGAGATGTGTGGCAAGACTAGTAATAGCAGCTTCTTAAGAGATCACTAAACCATTTTGAAAACCAAGTATCACAAGTGTACTGTATGCAAGAGAAAAATTCATGACAGAAGATTTCACTTTACACAGTGTTTGCAGCTATTCTGAAAAATACAGGTTTTCAAATGCAAAATTATCAACAATAATAAGAAGCTATACAATTCATAAAGGATTATTTGTTGCACCCCCACCCCATGATAATTCTGCCCTATTTCTGCCATCTACCTTATGCTTAAATCAATACCATCTGGTCTTTAGAAAGAGGGACTTGTAGAAAACTTAGCTAATTTTTCTTCACAAGTAGGTGTAACTCAAAATAAATAGGTCTTTCAATCCATAAGAGAAGAACAGGCCAAACTATGCTTATAAACAAAAAAATCCATTTCATGCCTCTTTAAAGGACTCTTCTTCCTCACAGTGCCTTCTAAGGAAGCTGCTTCTTATGTACCTTTCAGCTGCCGTAATCCTTCTTTCTCCACCCCTGCATAACCAGTTCATTTACATGTCTGTGATTTCCTTTGTTTTAAAACTAGGATACTGCTCCACCATCATTTGTTTGTGCTTACAAAAAAAAATCATATTTTTAAAACAGTTAGCTTCCTGTGATGTAATGAGTATTTGTAGTTCATATTTTGGCTATTTCACTATGTGAAAAACAAAACATTCAGTAGATGATTTATGAGTGTAAGACTTCCTTTATCCTCCAGAATTTGATACCCTCCCCATTTTTTCATTTTTTTTATAGCTGTACTATTTCAATTTTAATATTTGTCTCAAAAGTGAAAATTATCATTGGAGAACCACTCTTTCTCTCTCATCTCTATCAGTGAAGTAGCATTGGAATTGCTCTGTCATGCTGCCATAATCCCACAAATGTGTAGCATACATCTGTGAATTAATGCTCCCACATCCCTAGCAGTTGTCTAACAAATATTAAGCAGGAAGTGCACACCAGCCACAGCTGAGATATCTGCTCATTGGGAATATTTACAATATTGATTCTCCGTGCTAGAATCAAGGGTACGAGGGTATATGCTTTCTTTAATATTAAAAAAAAAAAAGGGGGGGGGGGGAGGGGAGGGGGCATTATTAACACCTTAATGTTCTGCAGTTTTTTCCATTGTTCTAGTTTGAGCATTACAGTAAGTAATAAATAAATAGCTTGATCCTTTTATTTATTTGTCATCTCCAAGTATAAGGTGATCAGGAATAGTCGCCATGGATTCAACAAGGGGAAATTATGTTTAACCAATCTGATACCCTTCTATGATGAGATGAGTAGCTGGGTAGATGATGGGAGAGTGGTGGATGTGGTCTACCTTGACTTCAGCAAGGCTTTTGACCCTGTCTGCCATAACATCCTCATAGACAAGCTCAGGAAGTGAGGCCTAGATGAGTGGACAGTGAGGTGGATTGATAATTGGCTGGACAGCAGATCTCAGAGGGTTGTGCTTAGTGGTGCAGTCTAGTTGGAGGTCTGTAGCTAGCGGTGTCCCCCAGGGGTCAGTACTGGGTCCAGTGTTTAACTTACTCATCAACAACCTGGACAATGGAACAGAGTGCACCTTCAGCAAGTTTGCTGATTACACAAAGCTTGGAGGAGTGGCTGATACCCCAGAGGGCCATACTGCCATTCAGAGGGACCTCAACAGGCTGGACAGTTGGGCCAAGAGGAACCACGTAAAGTTCAGCAAGAGCAAATACAGGGTCCTGGGAGGAATAACCCCAAGCACCAGTACAGGCTGGGGGCTGACCTGCTGGAGAGCAGCTCTGCAGAGAGGGACCTGGGAGTCCTGGTGAACAGCAGACTGACCATGAGTCAGCAATGTGCCCTTGTGGCCAAGAAGGCCAACAGTATTCTGGGCTGCATTTGGAAGAGTGTTGCCAGCAGGCCAAGGAAGGTGGAAGGTGATCCTCCCCCTCTACTCAACCCTGTTGAGGCCACACCTGGAGTATGTGTCCAGTGCTGGGCTCCTCCATACAATAGGGACATAAAACTACTAGAGTGAGTCCAGTAGAGGGCAACATAGATGATTAGAGGATTGGAGCACCTGTTGTATGAGGACAGGATGAGAGAACTGGGCCTGTTTAGCCTGGAAAAGAGAAGATTGAGGGGAGACCTCATCAATGTGTATAAATATTTGAGGGGAGGGTGCCAAGAGGATGGAGCTAGTCTGTTTTCAGTTGTGCCCAGCAACAGGATGAGAGACAACGGGCACAAACTGAAGCACAGGAAGTTCTGGCTGACTATGAGAGGACATTTCTTTACTGTGAGGGTGACAGAGCACTGGAACAGGTTGCCCAGAGAGGTTGTGGAGTCTCCTCTGGAGATATTCAAAACCTGCCTGGATGCCATCCTGTGCAACGTGCTCTAAGTGATTCTGCTTGGCAGAGAGGTTGGACTAGATGGTCTTCAGAGGCCCCTTCCAACCTTGGCCATTCCTTGATTCTGTGATTCTGTGAGTTCAGTATCTTGTAGTCACAGTCATCCACAAGGTAACTCTGGTAACAAAGGACAAAAGATCGACGAAGTCTTTGATGTTCTATGACACAACTATGGTCACAAACCATACAACTACCCTGTAGGACAAAATTAAGACTGGAAAAAAATATATATATATATATATTCTGAATCCCAACCTGGCAATTAGTTCAGCTTGAAACATGGAGAAAAGATTGTCAAACTGGCAACTAAGGAATTCTAATAATAGGAGGAACATGCTGCCTCTTGTTGTAAGCAGTCTCAAAAGCATCAGAGGAAACAAGCCCACCCATCACGTGTCTGTCATTGTGAATGTATCAAAAGCAGATCTATCGATACCCAGCAGAAACACCAAAATGATATGAATATATCAGATAACATAATTGTATCAGACAGCAAGTTCCTCACTTTGTAGTCCCCAACAGGCATCAACACACTGCAAACATAAGAGTACATCTTGCAAATTTATTATTCTATTTTCAAGAATCTTTTTTGTCTGTGTGTGTGTGATGTAATTCTTCCTATAAATTTAGCTGTCCTTTTGTAGTGCAGAATACACGCAATTTAATAACAATATTTTTCATTGTATATACTCTCCTAAAATTTCTTGCTGATTTTGGAAAACAGAATTTGACTTGAGTTGAAGCAAATCCTGTCTGAAAACCAGGACATTCTCCTCTTACATGTGGATCACATTAGTACCTCTTTTATCTTGTTATTTCATTTTTACATTTGTATCATATCAGCAGGGCTTTTTTTTTAGTTTAAGCTCATGCACTGTTAAGAAATGTCAGGTTCTATCCAACTGGCACCAGTCTGAGGGATTTGTTTGTGTGTGTGTTGTTTTGTTTTTTGTTTTTCTTTTATTTTGATTTTATCTTAGGAAATCTTTTGTTTGGAATTAACAGAACACATTGTTATAAGTGCCTGAAATGCTATGTTAGAAATATATATATATATATATCATGTTACAGACACTATCACAGATAGTATATTGGAAAATATACTATATATTGGAAAATATATATATATTTATATATATATATATAAATTTTATATATATAAATACTATATATTGGAAAAATATATTATAATCTTTTGAATCTTTGAATCTTATCTTTTTTTATGTCTCAGTATTCAAGATGACCAGAAAAGGAATTTAAATCACAGTAATACATTTTATCAATTTATGTGGTTACAAAGTTTCTCTGGCAGAACATCTGATGTCTGTAATGAGGCCCTTGCATTCCAGCTTCTGTGGAAGAGCTGATGGCTTGAAGTGTCCAGGGCTATGTAGTTATGTATTTAGAATGTAGAAAATCCACAAGTGTAGCAAGTATAATTTCTAGCATACTGAGTTGTGTAAAAATGTCTTCTGTGTGAGACTGATCAGCAATAACCCTGAATAACTGGGATATTTTTGAGACATAGTCCTATGCATAGGCATCCAAATAATTCAAGCATTTTTTGCACTCACTGTCCTATAATTTTAATGAAATTGAGATCATAGTTTTTCTGTGATTTCATCCAACTCTAGCATCTGTGTTTGGTTGATTTAAGTCATACCCATGTTTCTCAAATGAAACCACATGCTAACTAAAGCCATTTTAAAATCTTTGTGTTCTCTTATGAGTTTCTTAGCAACTTTGAGACAGGATTTCTACAGGGGACAGACAAAGTTTGGTCTTGTGTGTTTGCAAAACTTCATTCTCTCAAAAATTAAAGTTCCTAACTTTTAAGAATCAGAAGTGTTCAAGGCCTCTTTTCATCTTTTGAAAGTTTTAAAAGTAATTGAAAGTACTTAAATATCTTCTGCCTACTTTAGCACTGCAGAAGGTGCTACACCTTACTGAAACTCTTTTGAAAACTGTGGTTATTTTAACATTTGCACACTTTGACACTTTTTAAAGGTTAAGATAAGCAGAGCTTGATATAATATAGTTGTAAAATAATGATTAAAGATTTTTATGTTCTTTTTGACAAGCTGTTCTGACTTCAGGACATGTATAAAGTTTGGAAGATTTGTTTAAGAAATGGTTATCTATACATTATTTTTCTGGTTTTTGTTTCTTTCTTTGTTAGTTTGTTTTTTTGTCGTTAGAGTTTTATTTTTCACACAGATTGCTTAAATTCTCTAATCTGTGATCTGGCTCCACAAATGGCTGTATCAGCAAATGTCTTCTGGGCTATAACATCTGCGTGTACAGGCACAGGTATGAGCAGCAGGAGAATCACAAACAGATATTTCTTAACCCTTTTCTGCCAAACCTTTTTGTTTGTTTGTTTGTTTGAATACTGCCTGCGTACTGCTCATTGCTATTACACACTGTTTCTACTCTCAGGTATAGTGATTTTAAGGCTTAAAAGCCTACAAAGGACCATTATAGTGACCCAGGCAGATGTCCTCTCTTACAAAGGCTAGACACACGGTGCTCTTTGAATCAAACTTGTGATTTCATTCTATCTGGTCTTGGTGCCAAGATTTTGGACAGCAGCAGGATGGTATGTTCCTGCTTATTTTTCCTGGTTAATTACAGTCTGTGTTCTACCACTTCCAGACAGTAATGACTAGACTAAATATTCCAGAGACTGGATTTCCTTAGACCTTCTTCTGTCAGAGCCATTTATAATCAGATATCTATTCCTGATGGTTTCTTTCTGCTGGCCAATGCTTAAAGGTTTTCTGCCACTCCATATACAACAATGTCTACGGCTCTTTTCCCTGGTGTCCCTGCCCCAGCACAGGTCACCCACAGACTGCAGGTCCTTCGATGATGTACGTACCACATTCTGGCATAACAACCACCCCAAGAGCATGTTTTCAGCTACCACCAGCTACTAGCACTTCTTTACAACATATCTGATCAGGAAAACATATGCTTCTCTACCTGGATATATTTTGGCATGCAGTGTTAAAGTTTTCTATTTTTTCCACTGTTGCTTGAATAGGTTTCAGAGCCAGTTGCAACTAATTTCAGCTGTCTTCCCATGCAGGTCACAACTGTGGCCCCCTGCTACTCAAACCTTGTAACTTCTTCCCCTTACATGTGTGTATGCACTGATAAACTCACTAAGAGTGATTCTTCTGGACAAACAAATAGTCTAGGCTAGCCAAGTGTCTGTTATCCAGGTATCAAACTTTAGTGACACTTATCTTCAAGTCATTTCTAACTTTTAAACATCCTTTTTAGAGTATAGACAGTTAATGAAACATGCCAGTGCTTATTTATTAAGAGTATATACAAATGCGACCTCGCTATTCAGATTTAAGTTTACCTACTTGGGTATCTACCATTTTTTGTGGCTGCTGCTTTGGTATGTAATATGGGCTGAGAATGTTGTCCTGTAATTTACCTACATTAACACCATATCTTCCACATCTGTGAAGAAAAACAATACGGTGTTCTTATGGGAACTGGAGTGTCCTGTAGAAATTCTTTATTACTGCTGTTTTATGGGGTTTGTTGCCTAACTCAGATGTTGTTCATTATAAACTGTTGATATATTGCTTTAAGCCTTACGAGTGGGTCAAAAATAGTGTCTCACCCTGCAGTTTCAGGTGTGCAAGTAACTAGTGGGTAATATTACCTTTATTTTACCTTTTGAGAACAAAACTTGGAAGATTAAGAGTACCTCCCACAAGTCTTGTGGGTTCAGAGTGGAACAGCTTTGCACAATATGAAGGTAATTATCTTCTCAAACAACATAGGAAATATTTGCTAGCATTGAATTTCATTAGACAGCTTTCAATGAACTCAGTTAACATTAAGCACCAATTATGAGTAACTATTTTTCAAAGATTTAGAGAGAAAAACATGCTTCAGCTCTGCTTCAGCAAGACCACCTGTAAGTTGGGTATGTATCTAGCTAAAGACATCCATAGATGGTTGGAAGAAAGTGAAACCTTTCAGTCACCATTTGCTAGCCTCCAGTTCCTGTGATGGCCCTGGCATGCCCTAGAGGGAACAGGGGACAGGAAGAAGCTCCTGGGCTGGTGGGACCATTGGCACCACCTGACAAGGTTTGCTCTCACAAAACCCATCTCAGGTGATTGCTCTGCTCCCACACCTTCCCTCTCATTGAGACAGAAGGGATGTCAGGGGGTCTCTTGCCTGTAGAGATAATAACTATATGTAGGGTGTCAATGGGCATTTGCTCTGTTCTTCCTAGTACCTGAATTTTCTCTTTTTCAGTTAGCTCAATTTTCCCAGGACAGGAGACACCTGTTTTCATACTGCTATTCCATTTAAAACAAAAGAAATAATTTCTTCCAGTGGCCTGCTACAGAGCTTCCTGTAACAGGCTAATGGGCCTTCTGTAATTATTGCCTAAGCTGAAATACATTTACTATTGGCCCCCGGGTTTAAGTAGGTCACCCATTTTCCTGGAAATGGTGAGCCGTACTCAGACATGAAGCCAATCTACCTTATTTCTGACCTTTCTCATTTGCTCATTGTGAAGTTCTGACATGAGCACAGTGGTTTAATTGAAACTGTATCTTAAAATACTGGGACCATGAAAGTAGGAGAACTAATTTTAATACATTCACAGAATTAATGTATGATGCTGTGTGAAATAACAATCTTTCTTTGCACGTTAATTCCAAACAGTTATTATTTATGTACAATCATGTACGTGCCTTTGAATCTTTGACACTCTTCGGTAAAGTATGGCCTCAGGTTTCAGGTTTAGACTGCATGTGCCTGTAGATAGCTACCTGGATTGGACATACATACAGTTGCATTAGATGTATGTACAACTGCAAAAACCATTGTTTCACTTCTTCAACTTAGACTTGGGATTTGTGTTTTAATGTTTAAGATTATCTTCAGTACTGTTTTCCTGCTTCCTTTCTGGACAGTGATGTATATCTCAGATGAAAATTATGTAGTTTATTTTTTTAAAAAAATGAAATTGTCTGCCATTAACCTGTTTTGAGGTTAGAGAGATGTGTAAAGAAAGTTCAAGTTCAGTGATTTGAGTCATTCAAGATCTTGAGTATCCTATTAACAGAGGAATTCCTTTGAAATAGTAGAACTGAATGTCCTATTGCCTCATAAAACCATCAACATCTAATCTTTTCATTTGCTCTTTTTTTGGGGGGGGAAAAAAAAAAAAAAGAAAAAAATCAATAACAAGAACTTGTTTAGCTAGTTGTTTTCCATTTTGTATTTGTTCCAGGTACCTTGTGTTTTAAATTCCATACAGTCCTTTCCTTTATATTTTGTCTTTGGCTGTAGCAGCATTTCACCAGGGTGGAATTCTCCTTGGCTTGCCTGGAAGTTGTCTTCATTATTTATTCTGTGACAAAGGGGCACTAGAGGTCCCTTTCCTTCACTGGCAATTTGAGACCTAAAGGGCTGAGAACCTGTGCAATTATGGGCACAAAAGTAATGCATCAAAGCAGAGTTCATTAGAAATCTACATATATGGCTAGTTGGACTACCCATTATTCTACCTATCACATGCAGCAATTTATAAGTTCCTTGTGTGCCAAACTAGCAGCCAGAAGCCTCATATGAACGCATCAGGATCCTGGTAAATTACACTGAGAGTAATCAGATAACGTTGTTAATATGACACACTTTAGTGCAATTTCTTTGCTCCTCCCTGTATGATTAATTACAACCAAATTGATGTTGCCAGCAATGATTAATTTACAAGCTGAGATGCAGAGTAAATGAGCTAAGCAAAGCTGAGTTGGCATTGTCCCTCATTTAAGAACTGCACAAGGGATCACAATTTAGAGCTAACCTTATAATCCATTACTGCTCTTGCATAAAAATTGGCTAGGTTGCATAGCTGCAAAATTATTTATTATTTGTAAAAATCTTTAGAAAACGATATATTTAGTTTCATTTAGTAAAAAGAAGAAACAAAGTGGGTAAATCAGGCTTCTGCTCTGGATTTTTTGTGTGATTCAAACTCTTGATCAGATAAAAAATGCCAAGTCTTTCAGAGGGAATAGAAGTAAAGGACTATATACTTGATAGAATGCCTGAAGTTCTCTTTGAAAAAAAAAAAAAAACTCCAAATAATAAATATACTACATTTAATAACTTTAATGATAGCAAATCCATCCTCTAGGAACTGCAATTAATTCCCAGCTTGTAAGTAAGTCAGAATTTCTGCCCATTAAGGTTTACATTAGAGCTTTATATTGCTGTGCATCACTGAAGTATCTGAGTATCTTCCATGTACAAGCAATAAAAGGAGTAGATTTGTGGGGCATGCACAAAATGTTTCTCTAAAAACTCACACAACATATTTTTTTATCAAATTTCCATGTGTGGTATATAATGTTTGTTGTGTACCAAGGAGATATTCAGACTTTT